>NC_090266.1:580489329-581089329 GCF_040414725.1 Anabrus simplex | reverse complement strand
ACAAACATACACTCTACTTAGGCCCGGATTGTTAAATTAAACATCCATACATAAGAACAGTGATATATATTATTTTGTTCTTTAGTGAAAGTAAAAACTTGTTATAAACGCAACCTCCATATGTACGCTGCTGAACACTCTCGTAACAAGACGTGAGACACAAAAAATGTGACTTCCTCTTTTCAAAGTTGACGACAGACAAGCGAAAGGAGGGGAGAAACACAAGAAAAATAAAGTTTCCTTGAAATGATAACAACTAGTGAAGTGTCTCTGATGAGTCCTGTGTTGAAACGACAAGGGGCGCTCAGAACTGAACGGAATGCACGCGGGACTGGAAAAGTCACAAGGAGAGGGGTTTATCACCGTGAAGTATTTCCTTCCATATGAATTTGTAGAAAAGTGCGCATAAATTCATACGGTACATTGGTTTGCAATCAACTAATATTTAAAATTTGAATAGAAGATACTAACAACAATAACCAATTTTCTTCTGTACTGTAATTTATGGATTGCGATGATAATTTCTTTGTCTTTATTTATATACTTTATTAATTATGAAATTCATCAGATGACGCTTGTTATTGTGACATCTATAACGCAATGTTCGTATGTAACTAAACTGACTATGGATTAGAAACGAAGCGACCATGACACAAGGAAAGATCTGGATCCGAAACAGGAAACGATGGAAAGCCATTCAAATGATTTTCAATGAAGAGATTCAAAGCTTTTTGTACCACAAAGTCAAGTGAACTGTTAGAATTTTAAATCGACGTATGTCAGGTACTGAACCTCCCAAAACGTGACAGTTACCATTTGCATCCGAAATGAGTGATAATTTAAGTCCTCGAATGGTGTAGTTAATTTTACTACGAATCTAAATTTCCTTGACTGTTTTTTATTAAATTTCCAAGTTGAAAGGTAAATCCAAAGGGAATGAGAAAAGGCAGTGTCATCTAAACGATTGAGGGACATTAAATCAGAATACTAATTTTAGATTTCTTGCTTCAAAACTTATAAATTATAGCCTAATCCGTTAAGATTTGTTTCCATTCTGTCTTTCATGATCAGGATACAACAAAAATATAATTTCATTTTTCCTCAGTAAAATATATTTCGAAAGAAAATATGGATGACCGAGTTATTGTACTGAAGATGG
Source organism: Anabrus simplex (assembly GCF_040414725.1). Taxonomy (NCBI): domain Eukaryota; kingdom Metazoa; phylum Arthropoda; class Insecta; order Orthoptera; family Tettigoniidae; genus Anabrus; species Anabrus simplex. Next base: position 581,088,170 of record NC_090266.1, on the reverse strand, counting down.
AAACTGAACATGGATGAAATCCATGAGATTAAAGCATAAAGGCTTGAACAGCATACCATGTCAGTAGCTCATTTTTTCTTCGAGCCATTTATTTGATATGACTTATTTCACTTATCACCAAATTAATGATTACATTTTAGGGATCTTCTGGCCAGTTGACATTAAAGAACTATACTTCAAAGTTAAGAAACTCCTTGTACGTAGTTAACATTAGTTTACGCATATCGCTTTTGGTAGATCGGCACATAAAACTAACTCCTGTGGGACAAAACTCTCGGTTTTGTTCGTCTCCAATAATTCATAAACTTAGCTAATAGGACGTAATTAACAATCTCATTGATATTCAAGGCTCATTTTAGGGGATGATCAAGCGGAAATAGTACTCCCTTCCATCACTTTGTATAGTAATTCATCGCTAATAGGACGTTCGTGAATAAGCGGGTCCGTGGACTATTTGCCCTGTAATAAAGCTGTGTTCTGTTGATTCAAAAATGGATAGTTCTACACACACGCACAGAAACACACACACGACATGAAAATAAATTCCGCCTGCGATACTCTGTAGAAGAGGCCTTTACAAACTGACAATGATATAAACCACAGTCCAATAAGAAGCGAGTAATCCAAAATATCACATTTATAAAAAAATCAGGGTCTTTTTTACAGAATGCTACATTACCATTCTCTCGAATGCTCGTTCATTAATTGACATTTTAGAATCACTCTCTAAGAACATGATTTTACAACGTTTATGGAAAGCTGATTTACAGGTATGTTAACAGAAAATTTATTACAATTTCAGGCTTTCGTGATGGTATGGAAACATGGATGATTTCTTCGTTCATGTTAGTACATACTGAACTAACTGGTGCTGAAATCGTGTACATCTTCCTTATATCGATTTTGAAAAAAATGAATGAAAAAACTAGTACAGACGGTAGAGTGTTGGCTTTCAGATATCAAGTTAGCTGATTCGATCCTAGCTCAATCCAATGGTACCTGAATGTGCTCAAAAACGTCAATCTCATGATGGTTAATTTACTGGAATTTAAGAGAACTCTTATGGAACAGAATTTTGGCAAGATGTTGCCTCTTAAAACTGTACAATTTTTGTTAGTGTGACGTATAACCAATAACATTACTTTTATAACCCTGTCCTAAACAATAAAATTGTGTATATTGTGTGCCTGTGTAGGATTTGATTCCATTAAATCTCCGCAGTAAACTTGAATCCAACATTGCTGTGGAGTTATGAAATCTTGCGGGAATGATGCACTAATAATGGCAGCCAGAGACGCTGTGTATTGAGCCTCGAATTATCTTCCAAGACACGAGAGAATTTCTTCGCAAATTGTTGAGTTTTGTTTCGCTTCAAACAATATGTCACAAATGGTTGTTAATAATAATAATAATAAGAAGAATAATACGAAGAAGAATAAGAAGAAAATTCACTATCATCATTATAACTTTTTTTGCTAGGGGCTTTACGTCGCACCGACAGATATAGGTCTTATGGCGACGATGGGATAGGAAAGGCCTAGGAGTTGGAAGGAAGCGGCCGTGGCCTTAATTAAGGTACAGCCCCAGCATTTGCCTGGTGTGAAAATGGGAAACCACGGAACCTACTATCTCCCGGATGCAAGCTCACAGCCGCGCGCCTCTACGCGCACGGCCAACTCACCCGGTATAAAAAATATATTATTCTTAGCTTAACGTCCTACTAAGTACCTTATACGTTCCTCACAGACCCAATGTACCGGAAATTTTCCCTTACACCGTGCGAGTTGGCCGTGCGGTTAGTGGCGCACAGCCGTGAGCTTGCGTCCGGTTAATAGTGGGTTAGAACCTTATTTTCGGTGGCCTTGAAGTAAGTTTTCCGTGGTTCCTCCTTCTGACACCAGGCAAATGCTGGGGCTGTACCATAATTAAGGCCACGACAGCTTCCTTCCCACTCCTAGGCTTTTACATATTCCATCGTCGCCAATAGACCTATCTGTGTCTGTGCGACGTAAAGCAAATTGAAAAAACAAAGAGAATGAGAATATTTCTTTTGCGTGTCCGTTAATCTACCGACAGAAGCAAGCTTATTTACCTTCAGATACCATAGGACTGGGCAGGGATAAAACCTGACGTCTTGGGCTCTACTGTCCGTGCAACAGCAATGATGATAATAATAATAATAATAATAATAATAATAATAATAATAATAATAATAATAATAATAATAATAATAATAATAATAATAATAATAATAATAATAATAATAATGAAAACTCCACACATTGTTTCCAATCATTCGACCGCATCAGGAATGTAACAATTGAAGAAGCCCACAACTAGCGTTGCGGATAGGAATTTTAGCGGCAGCCAAAACCTGTCCTACTCCTCTGGGGCAGCAATCGATGACTGACAGATGAAAATAAATTATATTGGAGAGTGTTTCTGGAATGAAAGGCAGCGAAAACCGGAGTACCCACCTCCTCTTTGTCCAGCACCACGATTTGAACCACGGAACCCGGCGGTAACAGGCTGTAGCGCTGCCACCTGAGGAAGTGTGTGGAGCAAAGCGAACCAGGGTAGGGTGTTATTCAGGAATCAGGTATAGGCAGATGTTGAGGAAAATAGAAGCGAAGGAGGAGGGAAAGCAGACGAAGGTAGTGTTGCACGTTTATACCAACAACTTAAGGCAAGCAGGTGTAAGTAAAAACAAAGTTGGGGGGTGTGGCATCTGGTAAATGCAGCACGAGTGAAATTTAAGGAATCGGAGATTGTTATCAGTGGAATACTGTGTAGGAGGGTTACTGACTGAAAGGTGATTGGAGTGGGTATGGGGAAAACTGGGCGAGAGATTACCAGGTCGTAATGGGTGGGTAGCAGATATGACCTTCACTTATACCGCAGTGGTACACATAAGTTAGGAAATTTGTATAGAAGGGTCATAGGGAGGTACATTCAGGGAAACGGGGTCTTCTAGGGAGCGGTGATAAGGGTACAGGGATCTGGAAGTCAAGTAGGGATGACATGAAAAATGTTAGTGTTGAAATGTAGAAGTATTGTAAAGAAAGGAATAGAATTAAGTAATTTAATAGATACATACTTACCAGATATTGTAATAGGAGTTGAATCATAGCTGAGAAATGTCCGACTCCATGACTAAATGGTTAGCGTGCTGGCCTTTGGTCACAGGGGCCCGGGTTCGATTCCAGGGAGAATCGGGAATTTTAACCATCATTGGTTAATTTCCCTGGCACGGGGGCTGGGTGTATGTGTTGTCTTCATCATCATTTCATCCTCATGACGCGCAGGTCGCCCACGTGAGTCAAATCAAAAGACCTGCACCTGGCGAGTCGAATCCGTCCTGGGATCTCCCGGCACTAAAAGCCATACGCCATTTCAATTTTCATAGTTGAGATGTGATACATGGGATGCAGAAATGTTCTCACGTAACTGGAGTGTGTATCGTAGAGATGGGATGGGAGTGGTAAAAGGGGGAGTAATGATTTTGATGAAAGAATAATTTGTAACCTACCAAACCGTTAAGGACGAGAAACGTGAAATTCTAAGTTTGAGGCTCATTTCTAAATATAACAGATAACTTGATGTCTTTGGAGTGTAGAGACTCAGAAAAGGTAGCGCTGACGCTGATTCAGAATTAGTTGATAAGATAATCAGCTATGTGGGAAACGATATGGAAAGGAATGTGATTGTAGCGGGAGATCTCAATTTACCACATACCAATTGAGAAAGTGATGGGAATGACAGGAAGCAAGACCATCAAATGGCAATTAAGTTAATATGGGAAGGACAGCTGATTTTATTTTGTTAAAGACAGAAGTTTTAATGAACCATGATACAAAACGTAATTACAGTTTTATTTGGGGTCATTTATTTCAACAGGATTATTTCTTGGATTCTCTTCGTGCTCGTCTTTCTTCTGCCTTTTTCAACTGTTGCTTTGGTTTTAGATTATGTTTCTTGGCAAATCTCTGGTTCTTCAGAAATTTGGCATCCATCCCCAGTGTAGATTCATGCCTGTAACGTGTGGGTCTCTTGATTCCATTGCGATGAGCTTTCCTGTTTTGGTTATGATTAGTGTGATTCTTCGACTTTGCCGTTGCGTCGTAGCTAATCAGACACTTTGACGAACCACAATGTTGTCAACAAATAACCGGAAAAGGATATGCTGATTCAGAAAGTGATGGAACCAAATAGAAGGAAGAATATTCTGGACGTGGTGCTGGTAAAACTAAATGAGCTTTATAGAGAAACCGAAGTAATAGATGGTATTAGCGATCACGAAGCAGTTCATGTCGTAGTTAAATGCGATAGAAAGGAAGGTCTTAAAAATAGGACTATTAGGCAGCACCATATGGCTGATAAAACAGACAAGACTACCGCAGGTAAATTGTCAAAGTGTGCAAAATTAAATTATTGAATTTTGTAATTAAAGTGCATCATACTATGTGGATATTGCTAGTTATACAGAGTCATGGTTGAATGGGAATGTAAATAATAGCGAAGTAAATAAAGGTGATTTCATTTTATGTAGAAGGACAGAGTGTCTAGAGGTGGCGGAGTATTTACAGTATTTGTGCACGAAAGAGTATAGGAGTTGTCTAAAATAGGTTGTTGAGGATCACGAATTGTTGTGTGCGTAATTCATGGATCAAAGAAATGCCAACCCCATTAACATAATCTATAGGGCACCTGGTACCAACTTCTCTGTAGTGGATAGGCTGTAAGGTGTTATGTGCACAGGCAAAAATATGCAATAGCTGTATAATTGCGGGTGACATAAATCTTTTGGTCTGGCGTGGCTACGGGTAGGGACTACAGTCAGGTCGTGGTGAACAAACTAATTAGGGATGGTGGACTTACCAAGTAGTAGACTTTTCTACTAGAGGATACAACACTTTAGGTGTTTATCTTGTATGATCCGATAACTTAAACGTTAGATGTATGGCAGTGCCAGGAATTAGCGATCACTATGCTTCAGAAATAAATATTATGTACCACTTAAACACTAAAATAAATAATGAGGATAAAATAAAAGTATTCCAGTACAGTAAAGCTGACCCTTTGAAGTGTTTCTGTGGCAAATACGTTATCATGAAGCAAACTAGATATTAACCAATATAATAATGCTCTTCAGGACCTGCTCACCTGATGAGTTAAACTGGGCACTGTCCCTGCATTGCAGGAGGCCATAGTCCTTAGGGGATTCACACGGCTAATTTATTTGTTTATTTATTTATTTTATTATTTATAGCAAATATTTCCCAGCTGGGTTTCAAAAGGCGGGTACATGAACGAAATGTGGGATAATTTCTTTAATATTATTTATAGGGCTATTCAGCTGTTTGTACCCAATAAATTACTAAAAAGGAACCCAGATCCGGAATACTACAATATGACAATTAGGAGCCTTAAAAGGATGGTAAGGAAAGCGTACAACGAAAGGTAATTTAGGTAGGAGCATATACATAGGTGTCACAAGCTGTCCAACGAACTCGCTTCCGAAAAAATGCTGCACATGACAAGTATATTATGAAAGGTATACTTTTTCCACCGGAAATGGGTGTAAAAATATTCTTAATCCAAGATGTGTCAATAATAATATCCAGAGAAGGTGAGGTAATTGCTAACAAACTAATAAGAGCTAATGAATTAAATAATTGATATGGGGACGTATGTCATGAGAAGAATAGCCTGGCGATATGTATTACCGATAACATTGATTGTTTTCTCTTCCAAATTAGCCATATATTTAGGAAAGAATTAAGAACTTAAGGAAAACTAATTTGACAGGGCCAGATAATATTGCTGGTGAGGTTCTGAATCTGGGTGGTAGGACTATTCTACGCTAATTGGAAATACTATTTACTGTGCCCCACAACAATACGCAAATTCCAGATGGCTACAAGAAAGCAACTGTAGTCCCGATTGTTGAAGGGGGCAACAGGCCTTACCTTAAAGTCATTGTATGCAAACAAATGGAACTACTAATTTCAGAATATCTAAGGGAACAATGGCGAAAAAAATTGTGGATTAATGGACGTCAACTTAGCTTTAGGAATGGTTTATCCTGCGTGAGCCAGATGTTGCCATTTGTTAAATACATTAGCGAGTCATTAGACAAAGGTTTGCAAGTTGATGCTACTGTAATTGATATTTCTAAAGCATTTGATGTAGTCCATGACATTCTGATCCGAAAATAGGTGAAAATAAATGTTGATAAAAGGGTGGTTCTGTGGATCCGGGATATTTTGACTGGACGAACGACGAAGTTTCTATAACGTCAGGAGTAGTACATGGTTGTTATAGGGCCACTCCAATTTACGGTGTTTATCAACGATCTGCCGAACGATATTCGAAGTGAATGCAGACTGTTTGCGGCGACCGTATAATATACAGAAAAATACAGAATGACCGGGCGAGTTGGCCGTGCGGTTAGGAGCGCACAGCAGTGAGCTCGCATCCGGAAGATAGTGGGTTCGAACCCCACTGTCGGCAGCCCTGAAGATGGTTTTCCGTGGTTTCCCATTTTTACACCAGGCAAATGCTGGGGCTGTACCTTAATTAAGGCCACGGCCGCTTCCTTCCCGTTCCTAGACCTTTCCTGTCTCATCGTCGCCATAAGACCTATCTGTGTCGGTGCGACGTAAAGCAACTAGGCAAAAAAGTACAGAATGCGCCGATAATAGGTTATTAGAAGCCGATCTAAATGTACTCCGTAAGTGTGATTTGATAACAAAATGAAAATAAATTCTCGAAAATGCAGCGTCATACGAATGAGAAAGAAATATAGGCAAGGGCACTTCAAACTTTGTCTTCGATCGGACGCTCTTGTAGAGAGTGACTCGACATGCAAGTACATAAGAATCCACGTAAAGAGAGGTCTAAAATGGGACACTCGCGTAAGAAGTGTAATTACCAAAGCGTACATTGCCTTACACTTAGTGATGAGACTGCTAAAGGGCATCAGTTCCCAGACGAAGGTGCAGGGCTATATCTCACTCATTAGGCTAGTCCTGGAATATGGAGCAGCCGTTTGGGATCTATAACAAGCAGGACTCATTGAGGCACTTGAGATGGTACAGCAAAAGGCTGCAACATTCGTGTTTAACGATCTCAATCATAGAAGAAGTGTGACAAGTATGATAAAAAATTTTGGGCGGGAGACACTGGAGACTAGAAGGAAACTGATACATTTATGTGCCATGTATAATGCCCACACGAATAAGCCAACTTGGGCGAGGTGGTCTGTCGACAAGAAAAGCCCTGTTACGCATGTAGGACAGATAATCCGTATAAAGTAAAACATAGATAGCAGGAAACTATGGTACCGGGAGAATTGGCCGCGCGGTTAGGAGCACGCAGCTGTGAGCTTGCATCCGGGAGATAGTGGGTTCGAACCCCACTGTCGGCAGCCCTGAAGATGGTTTTCCGTGGTTTCCCATTTTCACACCAGGCAAATGCTGGGGCTGTACATTAATTAAGGCCACGGCTGCTACCTTCCCATTCCTGGGCCTTTCCTATCCCATCGTCGCCATAAGATCTATCTGTGTCGGTGCGACGTAAAACAAAAAGGAAAAAAATCTATGGTAAATATTCGTTTTTAAATCGGGGAACTGATGATTGGAATTCATTACCTGCAGCTCTCTTAGAGCCTTTTCCCAAAAGTGTACGATGCATTCTATAAATCGTGTGTAATTTTCTGTATGATGGTGTCATGTTTTAATGCATCACTCAACCCACTGTAAATTGTAGTTTAAGGCAACTGAATTATTTAAGGTATGTGTGAATTTGTATATGAGCGTGTTGTATTTACAATGCTACCGATAATAGTAATTGGACCGCTTAGCCTACTGTAAGGCACAGTGTAAAATTTTGTAATACTTAAGGTACGTGTGCATTTGTATTTGACGGTGTTGCAAATTTCAAATAGTAGTAGGTTCAACATCTAGTATTGTATGCTGTAGTTTTAATCACTGAAAATACTCAAGTTGTGTGTGAATTTGTATATAATGATGCTGGATTTACAATGTTAAAATAGTAGTATTCCTTGTAATATTTTTTCCATGGAATTACTTCTTGTACATTTCTTGTTGTCTTTTGTTGCTGTTGTTGTTGTTGTTGGGTAATAATGTTTTAACTTTACCTTATTATCACTTATAATGTTAAGCTAGTAGTAAGTTCCATCTATAGTATTGTAAGCCGTAATGTTAAGCAGTGGAAATACTCAAGTTGTGTGCGAATTTATATTTATGATGATGATGGCGGATTTATAATGTTAAAGTAAGTTAGAAGTATTTCTTGTAAGATTTTCTTTGCATGGAACAGCCCGTTGCACTCATGTTGTTGATTTTGTCGTTGATGGATAATTATGTTTAAACTTTATTTTTTGTCCGACTCGTTGGCTGAATGGTCAGCGTACTGGCCTTCGGTTCAGAGGGTCCCGGGTTCGATTCCCGGCCGGCTCGGGGATTTTAACCTTTATTGGTTAATTCCAATGGCCCGGAGGCTGGGTGTTTGTGCTGTCCCTGCAACATCCCTGCAACTCACACACCACACATAACGTTATCCTCCACCACAATAACACGCAGTTACCTACACATTGCCGATGCCGCCCATCCTCATCGGAGGGTCTGCCTTACAAGGGCTGCACTCGGCTAGAAATAGCCGCACGAAATTAACTTAAAACTTGATTTTATGATCACACTACTGTAAGTGACCATTGCCACCGAGATGGTTCTAAATTGCGATGTATTTGTTAATAATAATAAAATAACATTAATAATAACATTACGATTACATAGTTACATTCACAGGCTAATGTAAGTACTGTCTTTGTTCAATAAAATGGCACAAATTGGAGAAAGCAAATTACACAAAATTTAAAATATGGCTGCTTGCCAGTGAAGTGAGTTACAATTCCAATGTTACTGTTATTTTTTCACTACAGCTGATGGACATTTAAGACCTTTAATGTGAGAGACCAATGCCCGAAGATTTTATATGACTTCGAGAGCCACTTTACAGGGTAAAACTATTTGTAACCCGAGTTAGATAAATAGTGAAGGGAAATTATAATTAATTTGAACATTTTCGGTTACTACTGCTACTAATACTACTACTACTCAAATAATAATAACAATAATAATAATAATAATAATAATAATAATAATAATAATAATAATAATAAAATAGAAGGAAAGACGGATGCTTACCTTTCAAGACTGTAGAAATGATATAAACGTCAGAATGTTTTATTGCTGTAGCTTTATATGATTACAGTTATTGTTATATTTGTGGACGCCGCCAGTTCTAACCAATGAAAGCACGCTTGGTTCACCGAGAAGGAAAGAAGTAAATTCGATTCCTCACGAGGGAGACGAAAATTTTGGAAATAAGACCTTCCACTTCCAGATAGGCATATTTCATAAGAGTGTTATGCATGATTGGAGAGAATTTAGAAAATACAGCAGTAATTTGTATTCACAAGCGTCCCTGTATGCGAAAGATTATAACCGGATGTAGTGCTGCTAATTCACGATGTGTAATGGGGTCACGATCTTGCCAACTGAAGTGTCGCCAAATCACATGGCATGGAGCCCTATTCTACTTTAAGATCACCCGCACGTAGAAAAGAATATTATACTTTCAAAAGATTTCCGTCTGAATTTTATATTTGAATTATCAAGTAAGTTATACCAGGGTCGTGCGATTAATTTGTTGGGATATTTATAATATTTCTACCTCAGTGCAATATTTTGAAAGTTATACTAAAGAGAGTTTGTTCAAAAATCGCATGGATTTAAATCATCAAGTTTGTAATAGCTAACGAAAACCTATACAGTTAACTTGGTAAAATAAATTTGATCATGAAAAAAGCGGCAGTTAATTCTAGTCTTCACGGAGTGAGTAAATATAAAAACGGATTTATTAACCATTAATTGGTAGTTGCATTATACCAAAATCACTGATTAACAGATATAGATACATTTACGGAAATCCGTACAGTCTGAAGAAATCACTTTAGCCATAATGAAGATCATAACATTGATTTCTTGAGTGAATAATATTTCTTCTTACCATTGTCAGAAAATTTTCTTAGAAGTATACAATTTTTATCCATACCTAAATAGTTAAAACAGCAGTCTTTTATGAATTATGAAACGCGGGTAAATTATTTATATTTATCAAGTGTTATGGTAAGGCAATGAGCTCACAATTAATAATTATTGAAAGTGTGTCTCCTCATTTGCAGTTCGAATGAATGAATATGCAAAACGATGATCACCAAAAGATCTATTTTACAACACAAATGTTTGTTCGAATTCTACTGCAATTTTTCGGATGAAAATTTTCCTATGCTTCATCGACGAGCAGGTAAAGTATGTTTGTTTCCTCGTGTACATGAGAAAGTTACTTCTGTTTTCGCTTGTACGTAGACTAGATTCCGTGCGTGTAATTCCGATTGTAATATAGAAAATGCCCTCGGAACTGCTGTCAGCCGATCCCTTGCTCGACACCTGTGTAGTACAATAGAAAAGAAAAAAGGGAAAGAGGACACAGAGATGATAATTTTCTTCTTCAGGCCAAATACAAAGAAGAATATATTTGTAAATTACTTTCACACCGTTAATATTTTCCCATCGATTTGAGTATCTCCGCTCACCGCACACAAACGTTTCACAGTGCTGAAGAAACAAAGGCAAGGTGAGGAAGTGGGAGACAGGCGGAGCGAGCGAGGCAGGCGTAGGGAAGGAGAGAGAAAGCGCTATTGCTCAAAATTGAGGAGTGGTGTAGTTTGCACTATGGTCAACCTAACTAAGTCTTCTTTCGCACATTCTGCCGTGCAAAGCACTGGCGCATGCACCCTGAGAGGACTTATCTCACCAGTTAATCTTTAATTCAGTTCCCAACTTTTACTCCATCAAAGTCCTCAATTTATATGTACTCCCCCAAATAGTAACAGCATTATAGGTAAAGGCGCAGAGCTTCCCCTCCCCTCCTACGTACCGAGTCAATGCGCACACATTCTCATCGCCATTAGCTGTCAAGACCAAGACCGGAGTTAAAAAACTGGCGTCAGTCCAAACACAGTTACTGAGTGTAACGGACAACAGCAGGTAAATTAATGCAGAGATATTTTCATAATGTAATTGAGTGATAGTGGACGACTGACAAGTCGCATATATTATTTGTTCATAACAACACCGATTCATAATAATTCACTATCTTACATAATGTGAAAAATATTGTACATATATGCGCATAATTTAAATTGTTTTGATGGAATCTGATGATGCTCTTCCGAAACGAAATATGTCATTCTGTGTTGAACAGATTGGATTCTAAGAGGTATTTTATAGTGTTTCATATGTTTTGTGTGTTCGACAGACTGAAAACCTTTTAAGTTACACTGGCTAAGTAGACACTGGAAAGCTTTATTTGCTTCTTAACAAATTGTTCGGCCAGTTGGGCAAATTACGAAGCCAACAATCTCAATTCATAAAATCATAAACATTGACAAATCAATTGCATTTAATAAGAAATGTCTAGAATAGTAGGTCATTACCAAATACATACCCATAAAATCTAAACCCATAACAACTTTGACTGAAATAGCAACACCCCTATCTCAGTTGCTATGCATAAGAAACGAAATTTAATTCGTATATATAAAGAAACTAGAAATCAACAAAAAACTCCCCGCATCAATCTAAGCCTGAGAAACAGTTGGCACCCAACTCAAAGGACAACTTATACTTATTTTTCAATGTTACATTAAATACGAAAACAAAAAATCATTGGGAACGAAGTCAGTAAGCTCAACAATAAACAGAATATACCAGAAAAACTATAACTAGGACAAACTCACTAACTTACACCATTAAGCCAAATATATTCAAAAACTAAAATCTATTGTTAAAAGAAAGAGTTAACCATGGACTCACATTGATTAGGTATAATATCAAACATTTTCATAAAAACTTCCAAATGTAATTTTTATCCAACGAGCATTCTTAAAAATCTTACACTGGAGCAGACATATAGGTGCCGTATTATGCATGTACGATAATGGCGTGACAAAAGCAAAAATGTTATTAAAAACACTGAATTTTCTACACAAGTCAATCAAGTTCACAATGGAAGAAGAAACTAACAAGCAAATCAACTTTTTAGACTCCACAATCAATGAGAATAATGACAACGTCTCATATAAATATGTAGAAAACCCACTCAGATATCGCACGTAATTGGTAACGAATCCAAATACCCATACACATACACAAATTAGAAGGACTGAATAAATTATACACATAGAAGTTTCCATACAATGAGCACAACAGTTTTCAATGGAATAACATGAATAATAGAACAAATCGCGAAGTAAAATAATCACCCTCTAACACAGTAGATAAACTATTAAATAAAGGAAGACCACAAGAAAAACCACACTTGAAAGAGAAGAAACACCTTGTCCTTAACTACTTAAAAAAGGAACACATATAAGATATCTAAAGTTCTCAAAAAGCAAGTTCCAAAATTAACCCTTTAGAACGAACAACACACCGCAAAGGCAAATTAGCACTTGCAACCTAAGTAAAGAAGTCCATTTCCCCAACTCAGGAGTTTACAAACTCAAGTGGCAAGATCAAACAACAACAACAACAACAACACATACATAAACTAAAGAACCGCAATGACTACACCAGATAAAAAGAACACAAAATTGCAATAAGATACGATCTACAATCAGCCTTCGGAGAAGACATTTCGACAACTCGCACCATTTTACAGATACCGGCACAAATCTTAAAATCTCGCACATCGAAAATATAGGTAAATTATTGAACATTAGAGAAGCTATTGAAATTAACATCACAAAGAAGTTAATTAAACACCCTCAATGACAACACACACTTTAATGTTCAACCCTCTTCGCCCAATTTTCTAACTACATTTCTTGCCTTAACGCTCAATGAACATCACAGGAGGAAACTTTGAATTATAAGGCTAGAATATGGGTGAGGATATTTTTACTTGCAGTAATTTCTCCGATTTTACAAAGCGTATTCACCAATCGAGGCATTATATTACATTATTATTTTCACTAAAAGTAAAGTTACACAAATTACGCTAAATAAAGTTTCATATTTTATTTCATCAAAGTCATTAACATACATTCACTACCTATTACCAAAAAATACATTATAGGACGAAGAAGCAAAATATCTACCCCCCTCTCCAAAGAACAGAGTTAATGCCCGCGACAGTAACCTCCCCCACCCACTTCCTCACACCTTTGCTCGGATCGAAGTTATTACGTACAGAACGTTATTTTACACTTTTTGCATTAGCGCTTTATCAATTCTATAGGAGGCTACTCTGACTGAAATGTCTGGAATTTTGGTTAGGGTATCCTTATCTGTAGTAAATCTCTGAATTTTCGCAGCGTGTTCGAGACGTTTTAGCAGATTATTATCTGTCAATACAAATAACATCTTACATGACACTCCTTACGCAATTCTGAGTGGGCAAAAGTCATGAAAAGACACTGAATGTGGTGCTAATAACGAGTTGCTCCACCGCGAGCGCTCAAATCGGCAGCAGTGCAGCGAGGCATCGACTCTGTATGCTGTTGGAATCGTTCTAAAGGGATCTGGACCCACGCATCTTGCACTGCTACCCACAATTGTAGCTGGTGCGGGGTTCAATGAGCGTACACCAGCATCGATAGCATCCCATACATGCTCTAGTGGGTTAATGTTGGGGGATCTGGAGGGCCAATCCAAAGTCATAACTTAAATGGAGTGCTCCTCCAACCACCTGAGTGCCACCACAGAGTGGTGATATGGCGCATTGTCCTGTTGAAATATGGCATCTCCATCAGGCTATTCTAGGGCCAGAAAAGAAATCACATTATCTGAAAGAAAGTCCTCATAATGTGCACCTGTCAGCGCTCCCTGCCGTCAGACATTTGGGTCTAATAGTGACCACCCAGACCAGAACAGAGCCACCTCCCGCATGGAATCACCTTGTTGACACCCAGGATTCATAGCTTCATGGGGCATACGCAACAACCTCACGCGCCCATCAGCTCGATACAACTGGAACAGGGATTTATCGCACCATACCACACGCGGCCACTGTTCCAGGGTCCATTGCCGATGTTCGCGGACCCATGCACGTCGTTGAGCTCTGTGTCGAGGTGTCAGCAAAGGGACACGAGTTGGTCATCGGCTGGTGAAGCCTATGCGGTGCAGCTGCCCCTTTACAGTCCAGATAGAAGAGGGTTCCTGATTCCCAGCATTCAACTGGGCGGTGATCTGACTCACAGTAGCCCGTCGAGTGCCCAGTATGGTTCTGGGGAGGCGACGTGTTATCCGTTCTTTAAACACCTATGGTATTCCGTGCGGAAGTTTACGCGGGGAGTAATATTCTCTCTGTGTTATTGAAGATCCGTCCTCGACAGTGTTGTCCTCTGAAACCCGAATTCGCGTATAATCTTCGCAATGCTATGGCTCATGCGCTGTGCGCCGATGATCATCCCACGTTCAAAGTCGGTTAACTCGCGACGTGTTTGCCACATTCAAGACACTGGTGTCTGTAACATATTGCTCAGCTAGTGGCTTTACGTTGCACCGACACAGATATGGTTTTGTGGCGACGATGGGATAGGAAAGAGCTAGGAGTGGGAAGGAAGCGACCGTGGCCTTAATTAAGGAACAGCCCCAGCATTTGCCTGGTGTGAACATGGGAAACCACGAAAATCCATCTTCAGGGCTACTGACAGTGGGAATCGAACCCACTATCTCCCGGATGCAAACCGACAACTCCGCGCCCCTAACCGCACGGCCAACTCGCCCGGTAGATTGCTCAGCTACGCAGTCACCAGCCGCAACGCTCAGGGGTCATACAGGGCACATTTTCTAATGGGACATTCCTTCCCATGACTTTGGGCTACTCGGTGTATTTACTCCGTAATGCACCAAAAGATTTTAAAAATCAACCAGCAGCACTCCTATTCCCTCTCTCTCTCTCTCTCTCTCTCTCTCTGACTACAAAATTTCTCCTCGTCCTTCTACATAGTTAGTAAAACCAATACCGGTGCGAAGGAACTGGATTCAGTCCAAGTACTGTTACTGAAGATAATGGACAACAGAAGCTAAAATATGTACAGAAAAATACGTAATTTACTAAATTGACAATAGAATACTAACACATTAATTACTTGACCAGTTTACGCAACGCAAACCATATGGGAAACATAAGCGCGTGATAGAAAGTGCTCTGATTCAATCTGAGGATGTTCTTGTAGAACGAAGCATATGTGTTTAAAGGTGTGTACTTTTCTTAGAGGTGCGTTATAGTGTTATATTTTATGTTTTGTACTAGTGTGTTTGACTGACTGAAAATCCGTTAATATACAGTACAATGTAATTCAACATGGTCAGCATAATCACAGTCCAGAGATAACAAAATTTCGTTCACAGTTGAATTAGTAACGCCAATTTATAGGATGGGTTACCTACAGAAAAGTCTTTATAATATCCCTATGCAATTTAAATTTTCTGAACAACCTGTAAACGTGTTTCATAATGACATTCCTGATTATTCAACAAGCCGTGTGGTACAGACCGAAATAAACAGTTGCCCTCAGCGACTACTGCGATAATAAGGCGTTTCATGTCTATTAAAACGCAATGAACACGACGACGAAGCTTTGAAAAAATCACGCTTTCCACCTTTCTTAGACAATGTGTAATTGGCTAAATAATTATAAAGAAAGAGAGTGATCTATTTAACATGAAGACCGTGTACAACTGATACATGCTTTATTAAAAACAGTTACCGATTCTAAACAATGTGAAATGGCGGCGGAGTTGCAAACACATAGGTAGGGAAAGTCAGAGGGCATGAGTGCAAATACCTCTCAACACAACAACACTGCAGCAGGCCGTGAATGAAAACACAACTGCTTTCTAAAGCCTGGAAGAAAGAAGGAATTGCAGACATCTCCCGATGTCTAAGGCTTTATATCTTCACTAATATCTTCAGCCACTGTCTAGAATGTATCTGTAGTATTGCCATCTGTTGTCAGCTATAGAATGAACTATGGTATCGCCTTCTGTTGTCAGTTATTGGTACTGGTTTACAGTTTTTGAGACTGTTTTGTGAAGCCCAGAGGGAGCTTCGTGTAATTAATGAAATACTTATTTTTAGTGATATCTACGATATATCAATATGAAAATCGGCTCGGTAGAATTCGCTGACGGATTGTAGATCGAAAGCATATGCGAATAGCAGTATGAGCATGTTCATTTCGTTTTAAAAAATGGTAAATTTTGGATCCATGAAAACCACTTGTCGCATGGCCAAGAATGAAATTTGAAAATTGTCTTTATTATTAATATTATTATTATCATCACAAGGGGGTTAATGTCGCACTAACACACGTAACGTTTCACTACGCAAGGATGGGTCAGGACCAGGATTGCGACGAACGCGTCTGCACACTTAATTGAGGTACAGCATAGTGTGAAAATGCTGCCGCCCCGTGGTGAACGGGTAGAGTGCGTCCCTATTACCTGGAGGCTCCGGGTTCAATTCCCGTCTAGGTCAGAGATTTTTTTACCTGGATCTGAGGGCTGGTTCGAGGTCCACTCAGCCTACGTGATTACAATTGAGGAGCTATCTGACGGTGAGATAGCGGTCCCGGCCTAGAAAGTGAGGAATAATGGTCGGGAGGATTTGTAGTGCTGACCACACGGCACCTTGTAATCTGCATGCCTTAGGGCTGAGCAGCGGTCGCTTGGTAGGCCAAGGCCATTCAGAGCTTTGGTGCCATGGGGTAAGTTAGGTTTTTGTAATGTGGAAATGTGAAACCAAGGGAACTTATCTTCAGGTCTATCGAAAGTGGGGCTCAAACTCACTATCTCTCAAATGATAAGATAATACCCATCTTTTATAATCTCCAGAACACAGATCAGGGAGAGAGTATTATTTATTGTAATCTTTTCTTAATTTTGATATATGCAGTATCCAATATTGATATCCTTTAGCATATACATAAAAATAAATAGAAAACAGAAATAAAGCAGTGTCAGAAAAAAATCATCAATCAGTTTTAACACATAAATGATTTAGGAATTGAACAGAGAAAGAATAGCCTGGGATGAGTGTTAGAACAATTATGTCAATAAATGGAACTTAAAGAAACAAAACACAAACAAAAAGGAACCACGAGACTCCTTGGACATGCTATGAGGTACATCGGTTACTCCAGAAACGTGACACCCCAAAGTGAGGGTCACGACAGTGGTCGTCCTCAGTCCCTGCATACAAAATTAATATTGTCATTTCAGAATATACAATTTAAATAGAATATGTCTGTTCATTATTTATATGCTATAAATATAATCTAAGTACCCAATAGCTGTAGACTTCAACAAAGTTAATATAACTAACTAGCATGCATCAATTCTTACCTCTATTAATTTATTTCTCCACATTCCATTAACAATTTTGAAAACTTAGCAATTCTTCCCGGGTGCATCCACTCCCTGTTCAATAACTATACAACGGTGTACAATTGAGTTGCATCATCAATTTCCCTCCTATCCTCCTCATCTATAAATTTCTCCCTTATTTCCCTTGTCTCTAAACAATCCTTTTAAGGTGTGCCCGCCCCATTTCCTTAGAACATAATGAACGTGTGTTATAATCCCCGTTCTTTCATTATACTTAATTTGTGTGTATTCCCGTTAGCCACCTTATTATTCCCTTCATTTCCCGTTTTGTCATATTATCTACATTTGTCCTCATTATCCCGATTACATTACATAATCCCGGTAGTGACCTTTTATTTTTACACTGTGAAACAATTTGTTTCTTTTCAATGTTCGTCACTCCTCGGACTACTTTTTTACATATTCTTTGCTGCTCTAAGCAAGCACTTTCCCAGTAGTACCTTATTCCTACCGTTTCCAAAATATTCCCTAACCCGTCCACCCAGTATTCTTAGTTCTGATATTTCATTTGGTGTTGGTAAACTATCTGCAACATTTCGCCTCCTGCTCCCAACTTCATTCTTAACCAATACTTAATAATGTTTTTAACAATATCTCCCTCAAGACTTTTTTTGCTAGTTGCTTTACGTCGCGCCGACACAGATAGGTCTAATGGCGACGTCCCTGACGACTTACAACACTGTATATCATTCTTACACCACAGCTGGCTGTACAATTGAGTAGTCTAGGAGGTAATTATTATTTTGGCAAATTTGCTTTCGATTACCTCAAGTGTAGATACTTTTTCTTCAACTCCCCAAATCTCTGCTCCGTATAATACTTTGATGTGCCCTACTGCATTAAATACATTTTTATGCACCCTGTAATCAGTGTTTGGCATCTTTTTGTCTAACATGTTAATAGCTGACAGTAAACCCAAACCCTTCACTTTTGCTCTTTTCATTTGTTCCAACCATTTCCCATTTCCACTTATTATCATACCCAGGTACCCTATTTTCTTAACGACTTCTAATTTTGCCTCACCCATACACCATTTTTCATTCTTTGATAATTTATAACATTTTTACACACCATTACCTTTGTTTTCTGTGTACTAATTTTTTTATTTCCAATCTTTCCAGTAATTTATAATTTCATTTACACTACTCTGCATTCTCGCAGGAATCAGTGTGAGTAGGAGGATGTCATCTGCAAAAATGAGACCCGGAATATTCTGATGCTCCAGGCTTGGTAAACTCCCGACGTAAATCCTTTCGATTGAAATGTACCATTCATGAAGAGTAAAAACAGTTTAGTGGACAACTTACATCCCTGTTTCAAGCCCTACTTTGGAGAGTGTCTCCCCAATGAATTTACCCTCCTTAGCTTTAATTGAGCACTTAACTTCTGAGTATATGCTTTCCACCACTCTAATCATCTTGTGTGGTATCCCTATTTTTGCCACAACAGCCCCTCTATTCACAAAATCCGAAGCGTTTTCAAAATCAATAGTAGTGATGTACAATTTTCCGCCTTTTTTCTTTACATATTAACCCATTATTGTTCTCACCACAAATATATTGTCAGACGTTCTTATCCCTTCTCTGAAACTCGACTTGAGTCTCTCCAGTATCGAACCCTCGTCCGCCCATTTCAAAATCCTTTTTGCTAGCACACCTGTGTGTATTTTACTTAAGGTATCCAGCAATGGTATGTCTCTGTAAATATTTGGGTTTGATTTCTCCCCTTTCTTCTCATACAAATGGGAAAATTACTCCCTCTTGCCAACATTTCGGAAACTCTCTCCTCTAAAATATTTTGTTAAAAAAATTGACAATGCTTTCTAGCATATGTCTGTTCTTCGCCACTTGTTTCCAAAATTCGTTTTATATTCCCGAAATTGCCCCTGATTTCCCTTTCCAAGACCTCTATTACTTCTTTTACCAATATTTCCTCGTCTAACGAAGGCACAGTACATCCCAAACATCCTGCTAGCCCACTTCCTTCTATTTTCGGTCGTCATCTGTCTTCACCTCCTAATAATTTCTTATAGTACTCCACCCAGTCAGCATGACTTACTTCAGGTTGCCGAGTAGCTTCCTGCTTACCACATAACCACCTAATCGCACTCCACACTTTCCTACTTTCGTGGTGTTTAGAATTTCTATTCAGCACAGCAACCATTTGCCGCTGCCATTCTTTGCTATATACAACAATTCTCTATATACTTTCCCCTTAGTGCAGAATTCCATTCTCTGATTGTCTCCCCCATGTTTCCTGTACGCCTTTGGTGCTTTCTTTACTTCAAATATTTTATGTCTACAGACACGATTGTACCTTTCCTTCTCGATTTTTCTCATCACCTCCTTTACTCGCATCTTGCCTCCCGCCACCTTAATGGTGTGTACTAGTAATTTTACTGCCCTACCCGTCTTATTATTCTCAATAATTAAGTATATTCCAATTTTCATTATTTTACATATTTCTCCTTCATAATAATTCATAAACATTTTTCCCTAGCTCCTCCTTCCGCCTGTATTTTGAAATTGGTAATTATTTACAATTTCTCGTACAATTCGTTAAAGCGCTACTCTCTATACATTCTATGGTGATAATAATTGGTAAATGGTTCGATTCTCCCCAGTCCTGGACCTTTATATTCTTCATCACAGGTAAGGCATTCCGTGAACATACTATCATGTCAATCACACTGCTCACTGTTTCGGTTATATATGTTAGGTTCCCCATTTCATCACCACACCACCACTCATTTAAAATATATAGTTCTTCAGTACCACACAATTCTAATAATTTCTCACCATTTTTATTAAATCCCTTATCTTGAATTACTCTCTTGGAATATATATTACCTCTGCATCTTTGTCATTCAACGGCATCTGATATGCGGCCCTGGCATTGAAGTCTCCCGTCAATACAATGCCTACGCCTTCAAAACAATTATGTGCCATATTGATTTCCAGTGCTAACTCATCAACGAAGTCTCTTTTGGAAATGGAGAGGCTTCAGGCGGATTGTAAACGAAACCAATGCAAAAAATCTCACTCACTCTCTTCAGAAAATTTTGTTTTTAACCAAATCATTTCCTCTATTCCAGATTCAATGTGTTGTACTTTTTGTTTACCTCCTCCCTCACCAAAGCCATTATACCACCAGGGTATCTACCTCCTCGCAACCTCTTTTGTTTTTCCTTGGAATAAACTGTATAGGCTATTCTTCTACTTCTATTTTACCTTCCGGAGCCATCCATCTTCATACAAAAATCAAGTACCTGTAAGCCTCCCATCAATTCTCTAAAAGATTCCCTCCCTAGTTTAGTCATAAAACCTTCGATATTCACACATCCTATTTTCAATTCTAGTTACTGTTTCCTTCCCTGAATTTCATTCTGAGTAGCAGTCTTACTGCTCGTAAACCTGGTTACACCTAGTTCACTACAACTCTCCTCTAGTGCACTCACCCTTTCCCTGTCACTTCCTCATTTGAATTACCTTTCTTTGGATAGAAATCCTTTAGGCTCACCCATCCATGTTTGGGCGATACGTCCTTACTTCCAGTCTCTGTCCTCTACTCCCGCTGAAGGTCGACACAGCTGTTCTCCATGCTGATGTCCACCGAGTCAACAGTTTGATTCACTTCCTCGTTCGAAGTACGTCCCGCTGCTAAAGTCGTTGAGCACAGCCGTCCGCTACGTTTGCATTCTTCCTCGGCCATCGTCCTCTCGGTGTTGCCGCTCATCTCCTTTAGCTGATCCACTGACCATGTTTGAATCCACTTTCCATCACCCAGGACTAATTGATTTCCTCATATATAGGCGATGAGACAAGAACGCCCAGCTTGACCCATTTGGAACTGGAGCAGTTTTTGATTCCTAACTACTTCTCTCTCCATTTCCTGTTTTATACATATTCTTCCACCTTTCAAGTGCCGTGTACTATCCAAGATCTTCTTCGCCATTACGGCTGAAACAAGCCTCACTATCACTGATCGCTTACCAATTCTCTTTCCCAGTCGCTGAACATCCTCTATATCAGCTTCCCTGCTGCTCATCTTCACACTTCCATTTATTAGGTCCAGTACTTTAGCTTTCTTTGGGATCCTCCGTTGGCCCGTATATAAAAAGGTTTTTTCTTACATGTTTCCTGCTGGAGATTTTTTCTTTTCATCTCAATTCTTTAATCTCTTCTTCCATTCTTTTCCCCTTATCCTTCAAACTTGCTTTTTACTTATTGTTCTGGACCACCAGGTCTGGTACCTTTATTAGCTCCTCTTTCATATAGTCCTGTATTGCTCTCAGTTCACTGGCTTGTTCCCGTAGAAGCTCTCTTGTTTCTTTTGCTTGGCCCTTGGCAATTTTTCTTATCTTCTCCACCTCTTCCCATCCCACTGCACCAGGAGGACCAGGTACGGGGTTCATCTCTACCCTCCAACGACCAGAAGCACTGCCATCACTTAAGCTGCCATCAGAATCGAAAAAAGTCCTATTTGCTGTACGGCACCGCATTCCATATTACACCTCATTGGCCTGCCTCTACCGTACTAACGACCGATCGTCACCCGGCAGTGTTCAGTCGACATCCCCATGTCAGCACTCACTCAATGCACAATCTTCCTCTTTGTCAGCACGATTGAAACTCTCATTTCTCAAATTCAAACACTCGGCTACCTGACCCGAACTCCACAGTCAACTTGTTCGCTGGATTTTAAACTATTTCTCGCCATACTTAGGTTTCAAACTGAACTTAAGATCAATCGTGTATTCAAGGTAGACTCAGGAATAAAATAACTACTGTAGGTGATAACGTAGAATTGCATTAAGCCCGAGATCACACGGCCTCACCTTTCTCAACAAAAATATATTTTTGAATATTTTAATGCGTCTAAGTTGAATGTTATGAATCAGTATCACAAAATTAATAAATAACCAGTCACTACACATAAACATTTCCTATAACTACCGTATAATCCCTCATATTTAAAAATGCATGTATTATTTCTATTATAATTATAATTTATATGTTATTATAATATTTTTGTTATAATCGCATTACTAGCCAGTGTACATCTTTCTCATCAATACAGAGGATGGATGACTAGTTGTTATTCCACTTTAAACAATAATCACCACCACCACCGTGCCATCAATAGGAAACATACCGAGTTAATGAATATAATATATAAAATTCAACGTCCGTACTATGTACTTCCATCTCTCAGTGCGTTTATAACTTGAGAATCAAAGGACATTATGTTTGGTATGCGTAGCTCGATTCATACCTATGGGATACAGGCTATTTACTGCCACGCTGCATCTTAACAGGGGCAAGTATTGAAATAAAATGTGGAGCAAGTTGGAGGAAAAAAAAATCTGGAAACCATCGAAGTGTGTAAGCTACCTACGCAGTTAGTTCTATCAGAAGTAGAGACCATGTAATGTACTTAAAATTGATTCTTCTATAAAAACGTAATTTACCAATTTCCTTTATTTTCTAACACTCCTCCTGGCGCATGTTTCAACCGATATGAAAAAAATTGCCAGAACAATTACATATATCGTCATTAATGACTGTTATGCCTTTCAGCGTTCAGACTGCAAGAATCTGTGAATTTGCCAAACGCCTTCAAAATCGTTTCTTTGTAATCTGCCCTGCGGCCCTTTTAGTTCCTTTCATCGTATCTTCACATTATTAGAAACTGAGTATAACCATCGTCAGATAGGTCCCTCTCTACTTCTATTATCCTCCCTGAATATATAATCTTCCTAGGTAGCCTATCTTCCTCCATTCGCCTGATTATGCGAACCATCCCATCCATAGAGTTTAATTCTAACTTGGATTTCATCTCCTCATTCCTTATACCCTCCTACCATTGTTCCTAGCTGCTTGTGCCAGTAATCATTCTCGCTACTTGCATGCCTGTTACTTCTAACTTGAGAATAAGAGAGCCTGAGTTCACCCATCTTTCACTTCTGTGCAGCATACGTACAGGATTTTGAATTAAAATTTCCTACACGGTTTGGTAGGAAATCACTATTTAGAGGACGAAGACCACAATGCTTGCTCGTTGCTGTTCGGTGATTTATGGTTAAATATGTTACCTGTATTCTTTTGGTACAACTTCAAGTGTCACTACCCTTTATTACAATTTAAATGAAAGGTGGAAAGTGTACATCAAACCGAAGGAAATTCAAGTCAAGGACCCTTAAAAGAGAATGAACTGCCTAACAACAAGATATTCCCTGGTTACGATCCTAAACACACTAATTAATTAATACGCTGGGGAGGGATATGAAACATGACTGGGAGAGTGATCAGCTGTAAGATGTTATTGGACTCTTCACTCATGTAACCAAAACTATTCAAATTGTAAGTTACGTCTGAGATAATCGTGGTAGGAACCACATACCCTGCTTTTTCGAATGTAAAAATGACTGAAAGTATTGCCATAGACCCCAAGTGAAATCACTATTTTGCTTATCTACTGTATTCTACAAGAGCTCAAAGTTTTTCAGTTACTCACACTACACTCCGAGGAGAATCGTACATGTATTTCAATCGGAAGCCAACATTTACCGCCATCATTCATCTCAATACGATAAATTGTTTGTTTCGTTCTCAATATTCCAAAAGAAGTAAGCATTAGGTTCCTGTCGCTACTGTAGAATTAGTTTTATCCTGAAGGATGAACAATGTGTTAATTCTCCGTTAGGTTCACTCCTTGAAAGTTGATGAGCCTAACATTAAGATTTCAATCTCCTCACTGCTCACATTTGCATGTTATGTTTACTCATAAAGTGTATCCTATCACCATGCATTAACGCTCTAGTAACACTGTACATGTCTTGGTATAGGGAACATTAGCTCATGAAATAAAAGTTCTTTCCTAGTTCGCAGTATCTTCCGCTCCAAACAACTTTAAGCCCAATCGCGCCGGCAATAATGTCCTTCACTTTCATTGTCCTAAAAATCATTTCCTTCGCAGACGGCAGATTCTGGATGTAAAAAGGTATTCTATTACTACTGTGCAGAATGCTACATTGTTAAACATTTCTTTAGAAGTCACTGTGTATAATATCTAAAAAACGAACAAAAACTAACATGTATGTTGCTGAGGAACGACTTCCCTTGCTTAACCTGTAAAGAGAGCATTTATAAAAGCGGAATTCGCAATATGAATGGTCATATCCCAGTGTATCGTATTACTGGAAGAACGAGGTTATAATCACGGTATCGGTAGTCTTGGTTTGACGGTCTCGAGTAGACAAAGAACTCTTAAGGTCATGTTGACATTCCTCGGTTTTTAACGGAGAGAAGTATTAATCTAGCCATTGCTGAGACATGTGTTAATCTATGTATATTGAACCCATGACCTTTGACCCAAGGGTTCAATATATATAAAATAATATGTCCTGAATAACTGATTCATTATCGCCGAGCCAAAACTACTGAACATAAACAAATGACATTTGGGGGATGTATTTACATTAGAGTGTAGGTGCTCACTAAGGAAGGACTATTGCTTATTCTGTCGCTAATGGGGTTGAAAAGGCGGTGAATTGTTTAAATGTGTACATCTCAAAAACTTAAAAGTTTACAGACGTAAAAATTGGTCTTGTAAACTCCTTTAAAAATAATGAAACGCGTATTTTTTGTTTTCGTAAAATCCCAATAACTGGATGAAAAAAGGTAAAAAATTGGTTGAATACCTTTTACGAAAATACTTATATCTCAAACACTGAAGATGTTACGGACATGAAAATTGGTATTTGGAATCTCCATTAAAAATAAAGAAACAATTAATTTTCGTTTTTGGAAAATTAAATTTATCGGGACTGCTCAAGAGTGACAAATGGGGTGGATTTCTAGAAAGACTATGTCTACAGTATATCTCAGAAACGTAACCTGTTAAAGACGTAAAACTTGGCATTTGGAAACTCCTGTAAAATCAAAGAAACATAGATAATTTGTTTTCGGAAAATCCACTTAAGGGGAACTAAAACAGGGGGTGAATTCTTAAAATGAGACTATCTACAGCATATCTCAAAAACTTAACATGTTACTGAATTGAAATTGGTACCTTTATTCTCTTTTGAAAACACGAAAAGTACTTTGGGTGGGGGGCGGTAAAAAGGACTGAAGAGGGAGTTGAATTCCTTTCATTATGATACTGATATCTCAGAAACTAATGATGTTACAGGCGTGAAAATTGGAATTTGGAATCTCCTATAAAAACAAAGAAATTTGTATTTTTTTGTTTTTGGAAAATCTTCTTAGGGGGGGAGATGAAGGATTTGAAAATATGTTAATTTATTTGTACGAGTATACTTATATCGAATAAAATCTACAGCTGATACAGATGTGAAAATTGGTATTTAGAATCTCCTTTAAAATAAAGATACTCGCATTTCGGAGAGCGGGGGGAAATCAACTTTGGAAGTGGGATGAAATGGAGTTGAATTCATTTTATGAGGACACACATATCTCAAAAACTAAGGATGTTATATTCGTGATAATTGGTATTTGGAAGATCCTTTATAAATAAAGAAACATGTCTCGTTTTGTTTCTGGAATTCCCTCTTAATGGGGTGAAAGAATTGGAAAATGATTTGAATTATTTCTATGAGGATACTTATATTTATTAAAGATACAGATGTTACAGACGTGAAAACTGGTATTTGGAATCTCCTTTAAAAATAAAGAAACATGTCTCCTTTTGTTTCCGGAAATCCCTCTTAAGGGGGTGAAAGAATTGAAAAATGATTTGAATTATTTTTATGCGGATACTTATATCTATAAATATACAGATGTTACAGACGTGGAAATAGGTATTTGGAATCTCCTTTCGACATAAAGAAACCTTTAATTTTTCAACTTGATCGAAGACTGTTTCTCAAATGTAATGCACATTTCTATGTCGCATGATCACCTTAGCCCCAAACGGCATTACCATAAACGTGATTTACAAAGATTTTCTGGGATAAATAAAATCCAATTTCTCGATGAGTTTTTGTGCTTTAATGATTTTCAGATAATGTCTTAGTACAGTACCAGGAACGATTACTGCTAGTATTGTATATACTTAAACTGATAATCAGTTGTATGAAAAATATTTGTGTTATAACTTGTACCTGAACCAAATTGGTGACTTCGACGTGATGGCAGACTACGAGGAAGCAAATTCAGCTGGGCTTGTACCTCAAATTAATTAAAATTAGATTGCTCGTGCAGCTGTGAAAAATTTCGCCAGTCTGGCGAAAAGCATGAGTGTTTGGTTCATGAAAATAGAGGCTCAGGTTGCCACCGCTGGAATAACAGCGAAGATAATGAAATTTAACAACGTGTTAGATACGCTAGAAGCCGACGTACAAAGGCTATGCCGAAGGTTTTTAGCAGCCCGTGGACTGTTATTCTGACGACAATGGGATTCTTTTTATGTGAAAGAGGAATTTTTCTCGACCTTGGAACATGCGCGGGCAAACCCCTCCCAGCAGTTGTTCCTCCATAGCGCGGGAAGAAATCACAGGCAATGCTGAGTCAGACACCGTGCAAGATGGATGAATCGTGCCGCGATTTTTTATTATAAAAGGAATATAAGTACCGAAGAATGCTATTCTTCTTTGCTGCATGTATTTGTGAGGCTTCCCTTCTGGGGCCACAGTTGGAAATTGGTTTCGCGGGTTCTCCAGGGGTCGGCAGTCAGTTGAAGATGGACCTCGTCCCGGTCGCTCAGCAACAGCCGTGACGCAGGAAAGCATTGGTGCTGTGAGGCAAATGATGAAAGACATATTATATTTTCTGAAATTGAAGTGGCCCCAAACATTGGGTCAACAGCAGCGCAGACCATTGTTCACAATTGTTTAGGCCTTACCAAGTGATGTGCCCGTTGGGTGCCACATTCCCGGACAGAAAGGTAAAAGGAGGCGAGAGGGGACTGGTGTCGTTTCATGCTATAGAAATTCAATTGAGGGCAGTCCCAAGACACCTACAATAACGTCACAGGTGATGAAACATGGATCTACCATTATGACCATGAAACGGAGAGACAGTCATCTATGTGGTGCTTTCCAGGCGAGAAACCACCCAACAATGTTCGGCGAAATCGGAGCTCTCGAAATAAGGTGGTGGCAACTTGTTTTATAAAAATGGGGCATCTCACCTATGTGACCATGGACATACCTCGTACAATCAATGCTGAATGATACGTGAATGATTGAATTCTCGAAGTCCTCGCCACATGAAGGTCACAGCTCCCGAAATCCGAGAGTAGTCACTTTCTGCTGCATCACGACAATGCGTCTGCGCATAGGGCTGCCAGAACAATCGACATTTTGAAAAATGGAAAAGAGTGAGTGTTACCTCATCCCCCCTATTTACCTGACCTGGCCCCATATAACTTCTATCTGTTCCCTAAGTCCAATGAAAAAATTCGTGGGCAGCTGTTTTCGTCATTGCCCATTGCATCGTACGAGAGTGCACTAAGTGACATCCCGAAATAATCTTGGACTGAGACGTTTTCTAATTGGTTTCAGAGATTGCAAAAAAGTATACCTGCTAATGGAGAATGTTTTGAAAACTTTTAATTGTTGTTTTGCAAATATTTTTTCTCATACTCCGCTAAAATTTCGGCCTGGCCCTCGAAGCGGAATTAGTGTCGGCTTTTTTAGACAGGCCACATTCTTCGGCAACATTTATAGAACTTCAAAAGACGTTTAATTCATGAGTTCGAAGAGTTAGAAGGAAGAAAAATCAGCAAATTACGTACCGAAATATAGTTCGGTGAGAAGAAACCTCAGTTACTCCATGAAATGAAAAATTTATCGGGATCGCAGGTATAGGACGGTTTTCTGAAAACAGTTTTATTCAGAGCTTACCAGTGAAGGCACGTTATATTCTAGTATCCAGTAACGAAAACCTGGACAGTTTTGCAACAATGGCAGATAAATATATGGAGATTTTAGGCCTAGCGCAGGTCGTTTTTAGTGGTCAAAGTGATAAATCAACAATCCAGGAACAACGAGCAAAATCTGAACCAAGGTCGCTAAGGCCAAGATCACGCTTAAGCTCTCCAGATATATATCGTCCAAAAGTGTCGTATTTCTGGTACCATTTCAATTTAGGGGACAGGACAGAAAAGTGCATAGAACCATGTTCATACCGTCCTATGTTAACTGGTGGTATCAAGGAGACGGAAAACTAGAACACCCCTCACTGGATGCGGCAAGTAAATTAGACCATGCAGTCACGCCGTCTGTTTCTCCATGACAATTCCGCTGGATACACGTACCTTTTAGATTCGGGGGCCAGCATATCGGTAATACCCCTTTCTGCTAAGGAACATAAGTAAGTGCAACAAGACAACTTTAGTTTGTTATCGGCACCATCATTAAAATATGCGGCGAGCAACTTCTACGACTGAATTAGGGTTTGCATAGACACTTGTGTTGGAACTTACTCAAAGCAGAAGATCAATTATCAATCACTGGAGCAAATCTCAATCACCAAATTGAACTTCTCCATGAATATCGTCACATTCCAGTACACCTTGAGGACATACCAAGGACAGAAGTCATTACAGCTTTTGGTCTTCTTGAATTTATATTTATTTCATCCAGTCTTAGAAATACAGCGCAATATTTTCCGAGAGATATAGCTAGAATGTTACTTGCGCTTGGGTTTATTTGTTGTTACATTGATAATATCTGTGTTACTTCAGCATATGAAGAAGAGCACGAACAACATCTGCGATCACTCTTCGAACGCCTGAACCAGCTCAACATCAACATCAGTATCAGTCAACACCTTTTTGGACTGTCAGATGTCCTCTTTTTAGGTTAACTGGTTACTGAAAATGTAATACGTCCATTACCAGTGCAGTCCATTATTGACTATCCGGCTCCAGAAGCAATCCAAGATATACGAGGTTTCCGCGGAATAATCAACTTACTGTATATCGATGGGCACTTCCACATGCCATCACCATACAAGCTCCTCTGTTTGATTTAACTCGTGATGTAGGTAAGAAAGACAGAAAGAAGATCACATGGTCACATGGTCTTTCAGTGATTTCAAAACAAGCCTTGTCGGCTCTACACTTTTAGCCCATCCTTCTCCAGAACTACCTCCAGTTTTAATGGTTGACGCTTCTGATTTCGCTATGGATGCTTCACTTTGTGAAGTTTGGCAGGATACTGTTTAACCTCTAGCAGTCTTCACAAAGAAACTATTAAACGCAAAGAAGAATTCAACATATGACTAATAACTTCCAGCCATGAGCTCTGCAGTGAAGGATTTACAGCACAAACTTGAAGGAAGTCTTTTCTACATTTATATAGATCACAATCCCCTGGAATTTATGTTCAGAGAACGGCCTAAGAAAGGGACACGAAGTCAACTCCGCCACCGTAAGTTTATAGGAGAGTTCACCAGTGACGTAAGGTATATGGGAGGAAAGAAGAATACTGCTGCTAATGCCTACTCATGGATAAACCCCACAACGATTACTGCAGACATTACCATGGAGGAAATTACAAATTCCTAGCTATCAGATGAAGACTTAATCCAATTGAGAAAATCAACCACTTGTTCACTGAAGTTATCATCCTGCACACTGGCCAATAAAAATGATTTAATTTCTGACTTTTCAAATGACAAGCTTCGACCATTTATCCCTTCAAACATCCACCTTGTTTCCATCAAGTCCTTCCACAATCTGTCCCATCCAGGAGGAAAGGAGTCCATTGACCTTAAAAACATAGACATACTTGGCCAGCAATAAAGAAGGATACCAAACTGCGGGCATCGTTATGTGTTCCGTGTCAGCGCTATAATATGATGACATACACACATTTTCATAGACCACTATCAGACTACCACAGAACGCTTTAGCTACATCAACCTTGATATTATTCGTCCATGTCCTCCTTTTCAAGGTTACACATATTTTATGACCATTATAGATGGATTTCCACGATAGCCAGAAGCAATACCTGTAACTGACATCGCACAGAAACAATTGCAGCCACAGTGTTTTCTGTATGGATTATTCGATTTCGAGTTCTTGAAATCATCACCCTCGACGGTGGACGCCAGTATGATTGTGAACATTTTAGATGTCAAACTCAATCTTTAGGAGCTCGACACAAAAAAATAACAGCATACCATCGAGCAACCAATGGCATGATTGAGCGGAGGCATCTGCATACAAAAGCTTCGCTAAAATCTCAAATTATATATGATTGGGTTTCCAAACTTCCCTTGGTGTTCCTGGACCTCTAATCGTATATACTCTTCAACTACAACACGACTCCAGCAGAAATGACCTAAGGCTCGCCAATCAAACTTTCCATCGACTTCTTTAATAACAGTCCACAAGATGCGGACAGCCCCAAATTCTTTTACAAATGTAAGGAAAATAAGCGAGCTCTTGAACCTGTGTGGGCAGAGCGTCACTCCAACGGGGCGTTCTTCATACACCCAGAATTAAAAAAATGCCAGCATGTTTTCATCAGGCATGATGCACACGGGGAACCACTGCAACCAATATATAATGACCCGTATGGTGTACATTCACGGGCAGAAAAACATTTCGGTGTGGAGGTTCCTACAGGCAAACAAACCATCACTGAGGATTGTGTGAAACCAGCGTTTATGCTAATGGACCTTGAATCAACAACGGGTCCTAAGGACTTCTCAACGCCACCACCACCCAAGACGAGGATGGCCATAACCACAAAACTACGAGATATTTTCAAGGATAAAATCTCACCTTCACACAAATCCACAAGATGTAGTAAACGAGAGAACTTCCCTCGTTAGTATTAGGGTGTTGTCAATGGGGAGAAAGCGTGTGGTAGTCATTAGTAGACCAAGAACTATTAATGATGTGATGATCTTATTTTGTTTTTAATAAATAGAAGTAATCAATCGAGCCATTGCTGGGGCACGTGTTAGCGTTGTATGTCCTTGAAATTATAATCAGTAACTGTGAAAATATTTGTGTTATCAGTTTTACCTGAACCACATCGTAAAATTACAAGTTTGTTTACAATGCTTACTATGATTTATATTATATGGTTTCAGTGGCTCAGAAGTCGTGCACGAACATCTTAATTAA
The DNA here is from genome assembly GCF_040414725.1 of Anabrus simplex. Lineage (NCBI taxonomy): Eukaryota > Metazoa > Arthropoda > Insecta > Orthoptera > Tettigoniidae > Anabrus > Anabrus simplex. Next base: position 581,056,518 of record NC_090266.1, on the reverse strand, counting down.
CAGGAGTAGTGTTGGCATTTGCAAAAATATATACTGTTACTTTTCGAATGTAATAGGCACATTTTGTTAAATTAATGGCTACCCGAAATTGTGATGCGCTTTATATTCGCCTTATATATGATTACAATGTGAGTATTCTCAAGTATACCTTATATATTCGTACATGGTAATGATATAAACTTGAAAGCTTTGACAGCCAAATATTCGGAAATGTCCTTCTACGGCCTTGATTTCCAATGGGAAAGCACCACACAAGAAGATTACTTTACCCTACGAGAAGGCGTGTACTCGGAGTCACTAGCTGCCATGTTTTGTATTCCTTCCTCTTTGAATACCTTTTTAATTGAGTTTTCTAAGGACTGAATAATAGATATCAGGGTTCCTGGGATCACTACACTTTGTCACTTATCATCTCCTTCACTCCAATGGTTATATGGTCATGTTGGATGCCTACTTTAGCCATGCACCGCGACGTCTACTCCAGACGGTCTTCAGCTAATCCATCATTAGATCCTCTGTCATCCATCCGTTTTTCTGCACTCCATTAATCACAACTGTCGGGGAATCTTATTTAGTGTCAGTTTACCCCTTTATTTTGAGATAGGGGGCAACTACTAACAGCCGTCATTACCAGCATGTAAGTGATTTGCTGTTCCCAACAATCAATAGTTTCAACAGGTACTTGCTTAACACCCACTTCTGCTATTATAGAGTTTCAGGGCAAATCAGGCCAGAAATAAGTATAATCAACATTGGCAATCCGTCCTCATGAACATTTTATTTAATTTTGTAATATGAACAGATACCGCTAGGAAGCAGTCTTCTTATTTTCAAATTCGTCCGGAAAGTTCTGACTGATATCAACGGCTCCATGTATTTACATCGTAAGTCCAAACAGAGCCAAAATGAGTTACCGTCATCGCCAAAACCGTTACTTCACTCTTTTCTCCCCTGTATAAAATTCATATATCCGGCGCCACAAACTTAGTAGCAATATACATCTAAGAAATATCTTAAGTAATGTCAGGAACGCATTCACCGATGAAAAGAATCGCAACTCCTGTTAAAAACTTAAATAATGGTGTACTCCAGTCGAACTGCAAAAATTAATGCTGTGACTGAAAACCCTGTGAATATTGTTGAACGTAAGTAATGCATTTCTCTTAAGTTATCAATTATCGTCGATGTCGTAATGAAATAGTACCATTAGCATTTCTTACAGATACAACTGGTAAAGTATCAAAACATTCAAACTCTACTCAGATAGCAATGGAGGGCAAAATAGGAACAGATTCCTGTTGCAAAAGGATTGGAATTTCAATCACACATCACTTTCTAGAACGGGATGAATTTCAGAATGAATGGGACTCCATGCCTACCCTGTTTGAAAGAAAGGAGAATCAATCTGTGTCAGATCAAAGAGTCACATTAATTTCGACGTGTAAGGTCAGCGATAATTCATATACAGTCCATGAAATGACTCAGGGCGTAATATACGAATTGAACAAAGTGGTACTGAAGTAAAATTGGATGCACGATAGGAATAAAATTAAGTTGATGTAAAGTATGGGAAATTTCTGTCTTTGAAGGTGGACCATACGAATTGTATTTAAGGTACTCTTACTAGGAAGGAGCAATGTGCATTTTTTTGTCCAGAGGCGATCTAGAGGAAGGCAGCCATTATCCTGCGACATTCTTGAACAGGCGTATTATACTTCCCTGCCGATCAGCGATCAGAAGTTAAAGGACCGGTAGTCCTTGTGCGATAGCAAATACACCAAAACACAGTACCACTGACGTATCAAGTGCTGATGGATGAGTGTGTTCTTGTGTAAAGGTGAACTTCGACAACTGGCAGTGATTTTATCGATTGAGAAACAGGAAACCGATATCGTTACTTACGATCTAATTATTTTGTTCATATATCCAGTCAAAGTCCTCGTAATTCCACAAAGTCCAATTTTGAAATGAAATGGCGTATGGCTTTTAGTGCCGGGAGTGTCCGAGGACAAGTTCGGCTCGCCAGATGCAGGTCTTTCGATTTGACACCCGTAGGTGACCTGCGAGTCGTGATGAGGGTGAAATGATGATGAGGACGACACATACACCGAGCCCCCGTGCCAGCGAAATTAACCAATTAAGGTTAAAATTCCCGACCCTGCCGGGAATCGAACCCGGGACCCCTGTGACCAAAGGCCAGCACGCTAACCATTTAGCCATGGAGCCGGACTCCAATTTTGAAAATTATTAGAGACAATGATTACAGACTATTTAAATTTTTCATACGTAAATGACCATATGTGGAGTTTCATTAAAATTATAATTAAACTGGATTATATATAATGTTTATTTCAATTTCTTTTGCTTCTCCTGTACATTTGATAATTTGAAGTTACGATGTTAATACATGGAGCTGACGATATAAATGTGCTCGAAGTGCCACCCTTGATTTTTTTCATAAATCTATTATCCAACTGTAGTTAGCCATTAGTATGTTCACATATCTTGCAAATTGGTTGGTATATGTCGCAATTGCATCTGTTGCCACTGCAAAAGCAATTTTACGTCTTTATTTTACAAACGTGACAACCTGTTATTCGATTTCAGGATGATGCGCAATCCTTCTCTCTCCAATTGATCTGATGATCTTGTCACAAGTAACCAAAGCATCAGGCATAAGTCTCCATCGACAGACATTTTTTGTCGCAAAACTGAACCTACTGTACTATTAGCATGCTGGTTTCCACTTGCCATGGCGTGAAAGATAACCTTTCGTTTAAAAAGAATCGAAAGACATTCCCTTGGTTAGTGGCATACTTTTCGTCCATGATAATCCGCCATAACATAAAGTGAGTCCCAGCTCCTTGTTAAATTCTTATCCCTGTTATCAGTAAATAACATGATAATTCTCATTGCAGTTCTCGCGTAACAAATTAAACAATGCATACTTATAAGGGATTGTTTAAAACAAGATAGCAAACAAAATGTGGAATATAAAACTTGTTGTGGTAACCTAAAATATTTTCGCGATCTGCTCAAAACTTTTCCTCTTCGTATTTCCTTGATTTTCTGGAGTACCTTATAATCATGTGTTTTAAAAGACGGTATATTAGATGTTGTATGATATGGAATACACAGATTTTTGTTTTTTAGAACTTTTTCGAATCTCGTATCCCTTGTAGATAATTTGTACTCAATCCGAAATCAAGGTACCCATATCCCACTAGAGGTTTTCACAACATCCTTAGGTTGTTATTTATGATAATACATACATGAAACACCAACACTACCGAAGATACATAGCTTATGTTTCTTATAATGAATTACAAAACGGGAACACATTTTCACGATATTTTCCAGAGCCATTTTTATTTTAACAGTGCAATGCATTATAATTTTATCTTCCTTGATAAATAAATATCAATCTGTGTCATAAATTTCTTATCAAATTTGAAATCACTTTTCATGTGAAATCTTAATCTAAATATATACATTGTCACAAGACGTGTTTAATCAACATTCGCAATCCGCCCTCGTGAAAATTTTATTTAATTTTGTAATACGAACAGATAGAGCACAGGGTTCATAAAAGTATGAAGATTTACTTTTAACATGTCATTCAATAATTGTACACGTCGCAAATTAACACTTACGTGGATTCTCTCACACCTTTCCACCCCAAACATTACACAAATATTCTCCTCGGGTGCACATACAATCCCGGCATCACTACGGGCTTCCAATCACCTGATTCGCAAATCCTATCTCAACTCATGCGACAAATCAAACCTCTTGCCTTCAACTCGACAACTCTCACTGACAAAAAGAATGGAATAAAAATCCTTATAATCCATGACGTATAAATTATGCACAAATACTTTAACAATGAACCACTTCTCATAACATGACCTCGAATATTAAAAACTGGATTTTCACAAAAAATGACTGATAAACTTTACTGTTATTTATTTGTCAATCAAACACAGCTTAAACGGACATGGAATAGTATTCCCTTTGTGACAAACATTCACTGATCTACATTACTGAACTCGACAGCGCGCTCACGCCCGATTGAAACTGGGTAACCACGGATATCTTGCACCAATTCCATTTATCGAACAGAAAATTTTTTACGTCAAACAAAATATTTTTACTTGACATCACAAAAATATAAGCAATTAATTCACGGAAATGACGATCTACCTTGGACGTGATATAACTTCGTAACCCTCATTAATAACTTTTTACAACATGTTACATGGCACTCGTAATGCTTTGAAAATGTATCCAAGCAGAAAATAAAACACATGACCTTCGTCATATTTCTGACATTCACGAAACATATGGGTGACCAACTGCGTCATAAATATCCATTACAAATGCATGTATGTATGTATGTTGGGTATTCAGCCCGAAGGCTGGTTTGATCCTCTGCAGCTCCGCCAACAGCTGTCATACATAGCCTAGGCGTCACTGAAGAGGCGTACTAGGGAAATGAATAGTGAGGTAGTTATCAGTCTGCCAAGCCCACTGAAGTGCATGCACCAACCGACCCTATGAGCGATATTTTCACACCATTCATAACCGGGACTGGCTGCATAAGCAATAGCATCACTCATACCTCAGTCACTTTCATATTGTCAAAGCCAAGGATGAGATTGAGACAGGTCAATGAAAGTAACAAATTTGATATAGCCCATACCAGAAGACATAGTGCACTGTAAACACTACATCTCGTCAGCAAAAGCATTACAAATGCATATAATTGTGATTGCATATAAGTATGTTATCATGAAACAGATACAAAAGGCGTTGAGATGGCATCCACCTATCTTAACTGCACATCAGCTTCCATTTTGGGCTCACCAGCAATCCTAAGATTTTTATTTAGCCATTTTAGTACTCCTGGCTTCACATTCGGTTTTATTCATGTTTTCTTGGAAAATAAAGCATAAAGAAAGAAATGCCCATCACACGGTGTCTTCGTTGATCGCACTCGACTGATTGTATTTTTTACCCGCACACCAATTACTTTCTTTACAACACAATATTTACAACTTCCCAATACTACTTCGGTATCTTGACCGTCTTTCATCGGATTACTTCTGCAATAAACAACTACCTCCACTTGGAGTCAAGACCCCGGCCACATCGGCCAAAATCTATGTTTGTTGGACTTAGTCTAGTTCTTGACGACCGAGCTCGATAGTTACAGTCGCTTAAGTGCGGCCAGTATCCAGTATTCGGGAGATAGTAGGTTCAAACCCCACTGTCGGCAGCCCTCAGGATGGTTTTCCGTTGTTTCCCATTTTCACACCAGGCACAGGCTGGGGCTGTACCTTAATTAAGGCCAAGGTCGCTTCCTTCCCACTCCTAGGCCTTCCCTCTTCCATCGTCGCCATAAGACCTATCTCTGTCGGTGCGACGTAAAGCAACTAGCCAAAAAAAACTTCTTGATGATCGATTTACTGAACAGTTCAACCCTCTCTCTCGAGCTTCAATGATACAAAATGCAGGGATTTCAAGATGGCGTCCCCTCTTATTTTATATATTCTATTCCCTCTCTCAAGCATTTTCCTTGCCACCAAGAAAAATTGCGTAATTTTTCCGACTTAGTTGAACGGTATTTAAAAGTGTTTTTGCTGTACCCAAGTACTTGCTAACTTGCTAGCGACATTGTTCATGAACATTTAAAAGTAATCCATAGCAAATTAACTGGTTAAATGACCTCATTTGATAGGCACTATTTTCTGACGACTCGGCGTGGGTAAAATAGACACGTGCGTCTTTCCTGACATATTCACAGAATTGGCTTAGCAGTCTCAAATCTGTCTTACTAAAGAACAATTGTCTTGCATATAATTACAGGACCCTCAATATACTGCATTCAATGCTAATTATTTTATTTAAATATACTTATTCAACCAAAACTTTCTGCTGTATCCATCCACCTTCGACACGTGCGGATGACGTCACATCTCATAGCGTGGGAAAGAAGGTAGCCATCTACCTGCCTCGTGTCGCCTCTGTGATATAAATATATATTCGAACTTCTCATTACGATTGACATGGGACCTCATGAGGTAACTTTACGACACAAATTTCTTGGGACACGAAGGTCATGTGTTCAATACAGAATGGATGTTTCCAGATCAACAAAAAGGATTTTCAAGTACCTTTGGGACAAAATGGCAACAAATAGTTGGATTCAAGAAGTAAAGAAAGATTTAGAAAGAAATAATGTAAGATAAGAAGGAACTATGGACAGAGAGATTTTTAGAAATATGGTAGTAAGTATGGGGGATTTCCAAGGGAGATTGAACAAGAAGCCTGGTGCGATGTTGTCCAAGAAGAGAAAGAAAGAGCACTGTGAAGAAATGAAAGTTTATTGGAAGAAACGGAAGAGAAAACGACAATGTATGAAGAAAAAAGCAATGCAAAGTCACCTACGTACAGGCCATGAAGGCCCTTGGAGGAGTGGAAGGTAAAGGCTTCCACCACTGTTAACCTCGGTACGTGATGGGGTAGAGTGGTTAGCTATACGCCCGGCCGCCTTTGCCCCCAGGATTTAACCTGTACTCATTTTTGGTGTAGGCTGAGTGAACCTCAGGGCCATATGCACTTCCGGAAGTGGAAATCTCGTTTCTTAAATTTTACGACTTTCTGACGGGGATTCGAACCCACGTCATTCCGGGCGAACCGAGCACGCTATACCGCCTCGGCCAGGCAGCCCCTCAATGTATGAAGAACTGAATTGAAATTGGCAAGCGGGCCTTAGCTGGACTCATGGGGAATAATAATAATAATAATAATAATAATAATAATAATAATAATAATAATAACCTTCCACAGCATTTACCATGTATGTGAGGACGCGCGTGCGAGCTGTGTGGTACATATGGGTTTGGCCCTCTTTGACGACCGGATGCCCTTCTTGAAGACATTCCTATCTGGAGGGAGGGGCCATGGGGTCAGGGAGACGTGTGTCATCTGAGATCGCCACCACAATTCCTCCGTAGATCTTGGCGCCCAGGAAAAGGCCCAACACACTGATGCGATCCTCGTACGGATGATCATCTTACGCCCAGAGAACCAGAGGTGATTCAAATCCTACGAGAGGTGCCTGAACCGGGACTTCCAGACCATTCGACTGCATGGTTGGGAAACCGGGCCTGAGGACGGCGACAGAGGGGTGGCAGCCAGGCCGAAGCTAACCGAGAGCAAGCCGACGACCAACATCGCTACGCAGACAGCTAGGAGGCAGAGGCATAAGCAGAAGGGCACGGGTTCCTGCCACTCAGCTGCCCTGGAGCCAACGACCGTGAAGACTTCTGCCGACAACGACGTACCCAAGCGTCGCGATAGTGCGATCCATGCCGTTCTGCGCTGCTTTCCGAAGTGGACGCAGACGACCAATGTCGGCAACCAGAAACGTCCACCATCAGCACACGCCACTCAGGGAGTGCCCACCACCCGGGCGCAATGGAGGACGAAGCCCAGGACCAATGGCGGTTGCACGGCCGTGGAGATAGACGCTCCCTGGTGTTCCGAAGCCGTCACCCAGGCCTCCTGGCCTGGCAGGGCCTTTTACAACATGAAGACGTCTCGATGTGCCCCACAGGACAGGGACCACACCAATACGTCTGCATACGTAGCCGACGCCTGCCGGGAAGGAGTAGCTGGCACTGCAGCGTGGCCACCCGCTCCCCCACGGTCCTCATCCTGGGAGGAGGGCCAATACCAGGACGAGGCCGCTTCCCCCACCGACAAAAGACCGCCACCCCGGCACTAGGGGTGAGAGGACGAAGGCCGACTAGGGGAAGGCCACCCAGCCGCAGTCCAGGACTGCTTCCACAATTTGTTTTACGTCTTACCTACACAGATAGGTCTTATGGCGACGATGGGATGCGGACGGCCTACGAGTGGGAAAGAAGCGGTCGTGGCCTTAATTAATGTATAGCACAAGCATTTGCCTGGTGTGAAAATGGAAAACCAAAGAAAATCATCTTCAGGGCTGCCGATAGTGGGGTTCGAACCCACTATCTCCCGGATGCAGGCTCACAGCTGTGCGCCCCTAATCGCACGCCTAACTAGCCCGATGATGGAATGCTTCTAAGAAGGCGGTCGAATGAGGGGAAAATCACGGGAGGACCTCTACGGGAGTGGCAGTCTGGTGAGGTCCAAACGTCCCCCTCTAGAGCTCTGTATGAGGTGTGGCCACCGAGAAGGTAGCCGTCGGCTCCAGGTACGATGTAGTCGCTGTTCTGTTGATCACCACCACGCAGTTTGCACGGCACCTAGGGAGGCGCCGATGTACGCCAACTGCGAAGGCGGCCATCCGGCCTCTCATAACAGTTGCCCAGTTTAGAGAGCCATGGCTTGGGCAGAGACGAAGAAAGTCCGACGCCACGTGTCCACCTCCTCCACTAGGCCCTCGCTTCGGCGGGCATGGCTGAAACTTCCGGGATCGAAGACTGGGTTATATAAACCCCAAGTGTATCAAGCTGTGCAACAGGTCCTGGTATTTCTCGCGGCATGGCTTGGTACACGGCAAGGTCCGCACTAGTCACAGAAGTGTCCAGAAGGACTGATCGCTTGAATAACTGGACCGGACTGGAATGGGATATTGACTTGTGCACGATTCCCGTTCCTAACTAACAATATTACCTGGACTTCTACAGGCCACATGCATGCGTGTGATTTCTGCAATCACTGAAGTTCTTACATGTAGGCATTTCCTTTTCCTGCCTATGTGGTTTTGTAGTTTTGTCCTGACGCTTACTACCCGATTACTGTGATTACTCATCACCTCGTCTGGCCTGGTAGAAACTTAAGCATGGGGACAGGCAGTTACTTCCTACAGTATCACTTACTCCCAAAATTCCGTGCTCTCCCTTTCTCATCTCAGAATTAACAGCATGTAGGGGACGATGTGTGTTTTGCTGGTCGCGGGTTTCGGGGACCCTGCCGAAAAAGAAAAACAGAGGTCTCATTTTTTGTGATATGTAGCGTGGACCCATAACTGATTATTCCTCGTATTTCAAGCCATGACTGTTGTGAGCGTGTCGTGTTGTCTGTCATAATTTTTATGTTTGTGAAGAAGTGACGATTATATTTAATTGTGACAGTAGCTACGTACTGTTGTAAATGAGTCATGTTGCCAGTGCTATTTATTCATGGAATAAATGAAGAATGGACTGCGGACTTGGTCATAATTTGGTCAGATTATTATAATTTTTGCAATCGACTTATTGCCATTTCATTGGGCTATTTGGTAATAGCTTGAGAAGTATCATAAAATGCGCGAGCTTGGGTGACACTTTACTTCAGGCATGGCCAAGTGCCACCCGCAGCTACACTCGGCTGATATACGCGCTAGCATAGCCTAACATGACATGAGTTTGGGGATATCCACACAAGAAGATCGAACCAAGAACAGCTCTGGAGTTTCAGGACGTGAGGCTTAAAAATCCGTCAAGGAAGCAGAGATCTACTGGAGTGAGTAACCACCCATTTCAAACGTGGGATATAAATGAAAAAGAATTATTAGGGCTTATCTGATTCATACAAAAGTATTATAAATTCCCAAACGTATGCTTTTATGTTTTTACTTTGTTATTAAGAGTATATATACACTGAAGGAAATGGACATTGCAACACCCAGAAGGAGTGGTGGTGCTACTTTGCTGCAATTGAACATACAGGACGAGTGTTCGGTTGTTATTCGATGATTACACTTTCAGGTCCCTCTGACCGCAAGTTTGGACAACAATCAATACAGAATGTGCCACCCACGAGCTGAAATACATTGATGAATTCGTCGATGCATGGAGTCAATAAGGCCCTGGATCGCTTCCAGAGGAATTGTGGCCCTGCTTGCTGCACTGCACGGGTCAGTTTTTTCCAGAGTTGTGGGTGGCTGAGGACGGTTGGCCAGCTGTCGACACATCATATCTCACATATGCTCAATAGGACTGAGGTCCGGGGATATGGCGGGCTATTCGAAGGTTGTGATGTCGTGGAGAGCTTCTCTGGAGATGCGTGCAGTGTGAACCCGGGCATTGTCCTGCTGAAACATCCCATTAGCAATGTTTCCCATCATAGGGACAACCACTGGATTGAGTACCCTATCAACGCACTGTCGAGCAGTCATAGTGCCCTCAACATGCACTAATTGTGATTTCTCATTAAAGCCAATAGCTCCCCAGACCATAATGTTTGGTGTTGGCCCTGTGTGCCTTTCGACAATAACATCTGGGCGGCCCCTCTCCCCGGTACGTCTGCGCACACGATTCCGGCGATCACTGCGGGCAAGACAGAAGCGCGATTCATCACTAAAGACGACCCTATGTCATTCGTCGACCCACGTCGATCTTTCACGATACCAGGCCAGCCTTACACGTCGCTGTTGTGGGGTCAATGGAACACCTTCTGCAGGGCAATGGGCTCGTATGCCAACCGCACGCAGGCGATTGCCAACTGTTTGTTGTGTAACATGGGGTTCCACAGCTGCTCGAATTTGTGCTGCTGTTGTATGGGGTTCCATCCGGGCCATCCGAAAGATGCGGCGATCTTCTCTCACACTTGACCGTCGCGCTGGGCCTGTGCCAGGTCTTCGAGTGTCGATACCTTCATTTGACCACTGCTGCCATACACGTTATACCGTAGATGCCTGTCGGCCAACACGTGCAGCGACAGTCCTTAGCGGTAATCCAGCCTCACACAAACCAATTATCCGAGCCCTCTCAAACGGCGACAGTTGTTGATAGCGTGCTATTCTCTGTCGTCGAGGCATGTTTGACGGGGAGCACTTCACTGCACAGACTGCAAGTCAACTACGCTACACCGGAGTCCGTATACTGGAGTTGATTCCTTCGCGTGGGGAGACCTGTAGCAACAATCCAATGGTCTGAAACTTTGATCGCTTACATACCTACATGGCATCGTTCCATATCATGAAAATCAACACAAACGACCAATGCTTTCATGGTGTTGAAATTTCCATTCTCTTAACTGTATGTATGTGACCCGTTGTGCAGGAAGGGACCTGAAGACGAATATTTCACTTTTGAGATTCTTGTGGGTGTACGACTGGCATTAGATACTTAGAATTTTTAGAAGGAGTCCATCCTTCCAGGTGTAATACTTCCGAAGACATTGATTATTGACTGTTACTATAAAGGAAACTGTATTTTGAGATAAAAGCAATAGCAGCTTTCACTAATTTTCTTACCAATACAAAGTTTTCATGACATCGAGTGGTGAGGGACTCGAACTGCTGCGTAAATTTATTTGTTAAGGAGACGCATAGAAGTCAAAATGAAGAAATTCTATTTCTACACTCCTGACATTTTTGTTCAGCTCTGCTTTTAAATATCCATTGCCAATTTTGGGTCCCTTTCCTTGCAACGTGTCACATGCTTTAGAGTCAAACATTTAGTTAAATTCAGTTATGTTAGCCTAGTCTGTATGATCCTACCAGTTTGTATAATTTGCAGGGGTGTATGGACACTACCTGAGAGATATATGTTATGCTTTACAATTAATAAAGGATTCATACCATTTTAAAATTTCAAATACCGTAATTATTGAAAATTATTACATTAAAAATAAGAATTAAATAATAAATTATATATTTAAGTTTCAATTTTATTTATTCGACAGCGGAAATGATTATGAATAACTTACTACAATATTTAACTTTAGGTTTTACCCTTATCTTTCTTTTCTAGCTCTCATTATTATTATTACTCGTTAAAAAATATATTACCTTATCTGTTGTATATCATAATGAGCAATGACGCACGAACGGTCGAACGACCCACCGCTGTAGATTCTCGTAACTCTATTTGAAGATCAGGTCTTTCTCGTCTTTCCGGTATCACGAGAGTATGTTGCTTGAAGTACAATAGTGACATATTTATATGGGGATAATTGTTTCAACTTGCCGAAGTATGAATATGAACTATAAATTCGATGTGATGTGTCTTTGATCCACAGACTGTTGTTTAAAATTTCGGAACGAAATTCAGCTGTCTTCTTCTACTTCTACCGCTTTTCCCGAAACTGTGGGGTCACGGGTGCGAACTACGTCACACTTGTTGATTTGTCCCTGTTTTGGGGCTGGATGGTCTTCTTGATGCCAACCCTATATGGAGGGATGTAATCACTATTTTGTGTTTCTGTGGTGGTTGATAGTGTGATTGTCTGAACATGAATAAGAGAGAGTTGGAAAAGAATCAAATACACAGTCCCCGAGCGAAGAGAATTAATCAGAAGGGATTAAAACCCCGAAATGGACGGGAATCAAACCCGAGATTCTCTGAACCGCAGGGAAGAACGCTTACCATTCACCCAAGAAGTCTGATAAAATTCAGCTAATTGATCCTCACAAAATTCCACCATTCGGTCTTTTTCTATGTAATACTCCTGAATTCTGGCTACATCCCTGCTCTGAATTAAGACTAAACTGCAGCACACTAGTACCAATCCCCAAAAAGTAAAATACATCATACTACGAACGATTCTTTTCAAGGGCCAGAATGACAATACCCTTATGAAGAAGCAATTGGCAATTTCACTACAATGAAACAAATAGCATGGATTTACGACCCGTGAAAGATTGCTTTGAGGCTATTTTCTTCTTTTTAATCTTCTATTTGTTCCTGACCGAGCTCGATAGCTGCAGTCGCACAAGTGCGGCCAGTATCCAGTATTCGGGAGATAGTAGGTTCGAACCCCACCGTCGGCAGGCCTGAAAATGGTTTTCCATGGTTTCCCATTTTCACGCCAGGCAAATTCTGGGGCTGTATCTTAATTAAGGCCACGGCCGCTTCCTTCCCACTCCTAGCCATTTCCTGTTCCATCGTCATCATAAGACATATCTGCGTCGGTGCGACGTAAAGCAACTAGCAAAAAAAAAAAAAAATTGTTCCTGCGTACTATAGCAAACAACAATAATTCCAGTTGAGTAAATTACGCCCTGAACGTTAGTTTGGTGTTAGGAGAGTTTACATTTTAAGCCATTTCAAAGTGATAATAGCGCTGGCATTTGATTCCCAAATCCCTTTGAAAACTTGCCCCGGTATAGCTTCCCTTCTCTTTTACATTCTTGTTTCAGTCACCATCACGTAAGAATATGCCGACTGGAGTGGCCGCGCGTGACAACGCGCTAAGGCTAGTGCGCCGAGCTCTTTATTCGAGAGAAGCGTGAGTTCGGCCCCCACCGTTAGCAATTCTGAAGATCAACATCATTCATTTTATCTACTTTAGCTCCTCAACTGAGGTTGACGTCAGGAAGGGCATCAGGTAATGAAAGGACAAGTCTGATGCATTTCCCTCACTCAAAGCACCGCGTGGAACGTCCAATGTGGTGTCTTACACAACGTGATTGGGCCCGGGGGCAGTGGGGTTGTGTCCGGTTCCACTAGCGCACGCCTGACACACGTTACAGCCCTGCTAATATTGTGGAAAGGTTCCGATATGGCTGCCTCAAGGCTCCGTCTGTGGAGGCATTAGGATATGAGCACGTACGAAACTGCATGTGATTCCTAGGAGTTCTGTGACAAGTGCGGTCCCGCTGGGTATCCTCTGTTCGCGCGATGTCGAGTTCAATAAACGTACTGGCACGCAGCTTCTGCCGGAACGAGCATCTTGGCCAGGCAGATTCGTTGATCGGCGGTCGTCAATCCGGGTTCCACGAACGCGCTGTCACCTTTTGTATGTCCCTCTAGCCGTGCCCTCACCATCATCTCGCTGTTGGCTGGTATTACTTCGTCGTTGGTCAGCGTTAATAGCGCTACTTGAGGTTGTGTCTCTGAGATCGGAGCATTACCACTTGTCTACGGAGCCGCAGCATCCGTCGTCCCATGTCAACAGTTGCCTACTATGCCATAGCGCACCTAACCCCAAGATGACCTCATCCGTAATAGCGGTAACGAAGGCTCAGACCCGTATGAGTCGTTGTCCCAGCGTCAGTTGAAGTACCTCCTCCTTCAGTAGAGATACGGTGTCTCCTGAAGCCGTTCGCAGCATGTAGGGCGGATAGGTTCCCTCTCCAGCTGTCCCTCAGCGATGTCAGGCCTGGAGATGGTTAATACCGCCCACTTGTCTATCGTGATCCCGCACGGCCTGTACCCAAGCCACCCGTCAGCGATCAAGCTGTCGTCACTCCGATCGGTGACCACATTTAGCGTGAAACGAGGGGACGGTAGTGACGGCGTCGGCGTGCCCCTTTCCTTGTCGGCCCTTATTCGTTTCCCTGATCGGGGGGCATCTCGGCACGGCAGTTCCTCCGTAGGTGACCACGTTCGCCGCAGTTCCAGCAGATAAACTCGTAGGAGCGTCGGTGGCTCGGCGGTGGCGTGCGTCGTTCTCCTGTGATGGGGCAGGTCTCACACATTGTATCCTTTCCGACGGCGCCGCTGTTTCATTCACTGCTTATATCCTCTGGTCTAGCGTCACGGCCTCCCTGAGGTTATGCTCCCCGCTGAGCATCAGCCTTTGAAGAACCTCAGTGCCACGAAGCCCATCGATTAAGGTATAGGCTACCCTCCGCTGAATGTGGTCCTGAGGTAGGCCATCTAGAGTCTTGTGAGCTAGCTGCTCCACATCTTGTGCAAACTGCTGCAGCGTCTCGTTAGCGCGCAGAGTCCTCTTCCTCAGCTGGACTCGGTATGCGGCTGCCAACTGATGGTCACCGTATCGGCTACCAAGCGCTCTCACAATCTTCTCGTAAGTAGCACTCGGCTGGAGGCTATGTAATACTTCCGCAGCTGATCCATGTCGTCCGGCGATTGGGTATATGGCGCTTTCTTCCGATGTCCAAACGGTGTCGAATTGGGTTCGGAAATTCCTCCAAGGAGAGGTCCCTTCAAAGCTTTGGGACTCTACCTTTGTGGCACTTGATCCGCCGTGGCTGCTGGTGGACCTAGCACGAGTCTCCATAGCCGTCACTCTCGTACGCAGAGCACTCACTTTCTCTTTCAGGTCTCGAACCCCACACTCCACAATATGCGATGTTTCTTTAAGCTGTTTTTCTTAGAGTTTCTGAACATCCTGCATAATGTCAGGCTTTACTTTTCTTTCAAGAAAGCGCATTTCCCTTTCTAATTTACCTGTACATTGTCCATCCTTCAGTTCATTTAATTCTAGTTTCAGTTCTCACTTGATTTCGTCCTGTTTGGATGACAGTTCGGTGAAATTATTAAGAAGCGCCTGAAACTGTTCATTTTCCATTTTACCATTCACAGAAGTTATTAGCTGCGAGTCGATCTCACTTCTGTCAATAATTGTCGCGTGTTGGCTGGATTAGTAAGTGAGAAGGATCTGATAGCGTTTTTAGTTCCAAGGTCTATTAATTAATGCTAATAAACACTTACATCTTGGTACACAGTCAGGATTTCCGAGTACACACTTACGGTAAATCTACTTATTGACGTTCACGTCACTTTCTATTTTTCTATTCTGTTTTTCCGATTACAGAGTCTTCCACGTAGTCGAAGAGTAAACGGGCGGGCCAAATGGTCCCTCTCAAATTGGCAAGGCGGACGCTATAACCATTAAATTATCTACATTCAAGGTAGTCACTTTTGAAATTAGAATATTCTAAAGGCAATGATTCTCTATCTTATTTTCGAGCGTGATTTGATGTGCTCAGCAATGACGTGTGGAACTCATAATACTGCTGAGGAATCTTGACGCATAAAAATTTTCTATACGCAATATCTTGATAGGTTTTGTTTTCATGCGAAGGAAGAAATGCAAGAAGTAGCACGATGTGCACAAGGAAAACAGAGCCTTTTCCCGGTTCATTTTAACTCCTGCAGGTTTTTCAATGGGTAATTTTATTCCGGACATGATTAGTAAGAACTCTTCGATAAATATACCCCTGTTATCAATTTATCAGTTTCTGTAGTGCTAAAACTACGTTAGTGGTTAAAGTGACCGTAGCAGTATAACTCAGCGTCAAATTGCACCCGTAAGAAGAGATGAGATCACCTTTGAAATGGCTTTTCGTGTTCTACAGTTCAACTGTTGTCATATACCTGGGTGGTACCCATCATACAGTCCATGACAAATGTATTCCCAATCCTACTGTAAGCAGTTACATTTTTTTTTTCGCTAGTTGTTTTACGTCGCACCGACACAGATAGGTCTTATGGCGACGATGGGACAGGAAATGGCTAGGAGTGGGAAGGAAGCGGCCGTGGCCTTAATTAAGGTACAGCCCCAGCATTTGCCTGGTGTGAAAATGGGAAACCACGGAAAACCATTAAGCAGTTACAAGTACGTACACAAATGCGGACATTTCAGCCACGCATGCAATAAGACAAAATCACACATACTTGAACCACAGTGTCCGAAGTCCCATATGATTCAACAACTATCACACCTACAACAAAAACTCTCCTACAATATTCATTCAAGGGCTGGGCGACATTTCCTTTTTTTTCTGGAAAAGCAATTATGCAGCGAATATCTTCGATGCGGGACAGGTTATTAATATCGCACTAACGAGATATTGACGATGAAATATCAAAGATTGTTTGCATCAGTCATGCAGCATTAAAATGAGTCTGCTTTAAGTGTCCGGCGAGTCATTCGGGTTCAGCCCATGTTGCTGTTACAAGCTACATGGTGATATATACCCTCGGCACTTGCTTGCCGCCATGGTACACATCTAGTTGCATGGCTCACAATTACCAAAGGGCTAATTAAACCATGTACTAATTAACACTGCTTATTCGTCTCAAACATGCCTAGTGCACCAATGCAACCAATAACACTGTTCACTTATTCATAATTGTTATAGTCAATTAATAACGTGGGAAATTACGTTGAAAACTGAAGTGGATTGGAACTATATATTAATTGCACATAGGTATTTCTGCATTAATTCAGGCTCCGTAGGAGCGCATGAATTTATCACATATGTCACATCTATTATGCAAGCTGTTGGTCTGAATGATTGTCTCAGGGTTATATATCTAAGCACCCATTCAGAAAACGTGTTCATAATTTGTTTTGCGTATTTGAGGAGACACTGATATCTTATTTGACACCAGTGCACTTGCACGCTGTTTGCATGGAACTTTATTTATTTCTAGAGAATAATATAAAAAGCATCCTGTGCCCACACTGGGTGTTACTCGAATTTTACTCTCGTAAAGTACAGAAGAATGTCAGGAGAATTTGAAACCAACGAGGTAATATAAAATTACTGCTATCCAGAATAGCAATTTCCCTCAAATTGTACAATAATATTTCAGTTCCCGTTAGGTAAAAGATAGAAAAATATGCCGTTTTCTCTATAAAGAATAGCGAGAATTCATTTTTCCGATTACATGAACACCTAGCTATTATTAGAAATTTTCCTTAATTATATCCAAAATAAATTCACGCTCACTTTCATTATAACCACTTCCTCCCTTCATGGCACTATTGTCCTAATGGGCCTTGGCCTACAAAACGACCGCTGCTCAGCCCACAGCTCTGCATATTACGATGTGACGCGCGGTCAGCACAATTAATCCTCTCTGTCGTTGTTATTGACTTTATAGACCGGAACTGCTATTTCACCGTCAGATAGCTCCTCAATTGCAATCACGTAGGCTGAGTGTACCGAGGACTAGTCCTCAGATCTAGGTGAAAATCCCCTAACTTGACGGGAGGCTGGCACGTTGCCCCTTGACCACGGGCCCGGCAGTATCGTCATAAACTCACAGCACAAATTTAACAACGAGACGACTGGAATTTTTCACATTTTCTTCTTTTTTCTCTTCCTCATTATCTTCTAAATGCCTCCGGGAGGTAGTGGGTTCGAATCTCACAGGCCGCAGCCCTGAAGATGTTCTTCCGTGGTTTCCCATTTTTACACCAGACAAATGGTGGGACTTCAGCTTAATTGAGGCCACGGCTGCTTCCTTCCCTCTCCTAATCCTTTCCTATTCCATCGTTGCCATAAGACCTATCTGTGACGGTGCGACGTAAAGCAAGTTGTAAAAAAATCTAAATATTATCATTATTTCCTTCACATAATTGTTATATTCTAGCCTACTGGATCAAAATCCAACGACCGAATCATCTGGCGAGAAGTGATTATAATATTTTGAATGTCTACATGCTAAGGCTTTTAGTGACTGTTTCCCAAAAGAAATTATCCCTGAAAGAAAGAATTTCCTTCTTACTGAATGAAAAGGAAAGTAGCGTCCGTTTATTCGATAGTTCCCACCGAACATATCTCCAAAACAGGCGTGCTTATTGGCCACTTATTAATAACAGAAGAATAAAGTTTTCTGCGATAATCTGAGTACTGTTAAAATAAGTTAATCGACAAATGTTATACTAGGCAATAACCCACTAATTAATCTACCAAGAACTCGTAGTGAGTTGTAGTTCACACTAAACGATACATTTCTAGCCTTATATTTTATTTTGCATAGTCAAGTACCCCGACCCCGTATCAAGAAACGGGATTAAGGGGACTGCATACACACTTTCGCACACTCGAGTTCAAAGGCACTCAAATGAAATATACGTGTATTTGTAGAATCAATTTCCTTAAGGAGATTTCATGAACATCGTAAATTTAGAGGAAATGAAAACCTACAAGGACAATTGTTACCGCGTTTTGGTGGATCATCAGAGGTGAAAGAAGGTGCGGGCCGGAATGGGTCTAACTACAAGTCCGAAAGATCAATAAAAATTTCAATAAAGGTTATATTTTCGAACATAGCAAGATTTAACAACTAACAATACCAAAACATTAACAATCTTTCACTAGGTGCTATTGCAATAACATATCAGGTACCATGACAAAGTTTTTACAAGGTCAGTACATCCAAAATTTAGTAATCCGGGCTTCCAGCCCCTCGCTTAGCATTTCTTGAGCTCACGGCTCCCAGTTACAAGAAGGTACAAAGATTCAGGGGCAGAAAACCCCAAGTTCACGGAGCACTTGCTCCCACCAACAACATACCTAGCCTCCAAGAGGCACACCTTGTAAGTACAAAATTTTGAGGAAAGAGCTATCAGGCTCTCAAATTCTCGACATCAAAAATTTACAACACTCTGGCCTTCAATGACCCAATTTCACAACTTGAAACAGGGTTATCTCGCACCCAACCTACAAGGGCCTTTATGAAATGGAACAGGTTAATAAAATGGCCCAAAATAATAAGATGTCTGGAGGCGAGTATTTGCACTCCTACATGAACACTTGTTAAAACCTAAAGGGCACAAGGCCGATTAAGCAGGGGCTATTCACACACTAGGGAGGTGACTCGTATAAGAAAAATAATTTAACACATTAATGAAGAGAAGAAAATCGGTTATGAAAACGTAGTCACCTCAAATCCAAATTGAAGGGGAGCTCGAGAGTTTAAAGCACTCTCTATCCCCGATTTACAGTTAAAGACTTTTGAAGATTTTACATTAGACAGAAGAAGGTTACATTTAGAAACTAAAGTTACATGTTTAAAGATTCGAACCTTCCCCTCGGGCTAAAATGGCGAAGAAAGCAATAAATAAAGATGTTATGTGGCCATTACCTTGACGGAGAACTGCTGCCTGATGAAAGAGGTGCCTACCCGCCTCGTGCTTTACACCCGCACTCTCAGAAATACGACGATGAGGTGGCCAGAAGGCGTGAAAAGCCACGGTATTTAAACCCTCAGGGAAGATTCGAGATCTTTCATGAATCATTAAGACACACCCACATAAATTTTATTGGCTGATACAAAAATGGAGGAGAAACACAGGATAGGTTAGAAATTAATTACAAAAATTCGGGATTGGCTAAATTCAAAACTGGCGAAAAGGAGGGAAATATTGCCAACCCAGAAATAAATGAACATGACTTAGTTACCAGAAACCTAGAGATACAAAACTTCTTCAGAAAAGTTCTTTCACTTCGCACCGGGGTGCAGGATCCTACGTTTTAGCAGTGACACATTGAGACAAAAGTTCACATTTATTACATTATCAGATGCATATTTTTATCACTAGGAGAGTACTATTAGGCGCAGAATTAGAATGCGTGTGATAGGTGTGTACCTCCCGGTACAATAATTATTGATGATTCATATTAGCAATAAGGCGAACTCATGAGTTATATAAATACAGTGTGAATGGCAACGTCGTAAAGTAACCTTTAAAAGTTCTACATCTCTAAAGCACAACTGGAAAAGAGAATAACTGGTACAGATTTCGAGTAGTAAGGCATGTGAACATCGAAATGGAGTACGTATGGATTATTTATGTTAATCGGAGAATTAAAATGGAATTTGATATACACTGACTGACAGAGCAAATGCAACACCAAGAAGGAGTGGTCACAACTTTATGCCAATTGCAGGGTAGACTGACGTCACTGAGGTATGCCCATGATGTGAAATGCGCCGCTGTGCTGCGCACGTAGCGAACGATAAACGGGACACGGTGTTGGCGAATGGCCCACTTCGTACCGTGATTTCTCAGCCGACAGTCATTGTAGAACGTGTTGTCGTGTGCCACAGGACACGTGTATAGCTAAGAATGCCAGGCCGCCGTCAACGGAGGCATTTCCAGCAGACAGACGACTTTACGAGGGGTATGGTGATCGGGCTGAGAAGGGCAGGTTGGTCGCTTCGTCAAATCGCAGCCGATACTCATAGGGATGTGTCCACGGTGCAGCGCCTGTGGCGAAGATGGTTGGCGCAGGGACATGTGGCACGTGCGAGGGGTCCAGGCGCAGCCCGAGTGACGTCAGCACGCGAGGATCAGCGCATCCGCCGCCAAGCGGTGGCAGCCCCGCACGCCACGTCAACCGCCATTCTTCAGCATGTGCAAGACACCCTGGCTGTTCCAATATCGACCAGAACAATTTCCCGTCGATTAGTTGAAGGAGGCCTGCACTCCCGGCGTCCGCTCAGAAGACTACCATTGACTCCACAGCATAGACGTGCACGCCTGGCATGGTGCCGGGCTAGAGCGACTTGGATGAGGGAATGGCGGAACGTCGTGTTCTCCGATGAGTCACGCTTCTGTTCTGTCAGTGATAGTCACCGCAGACGAGTGTGGCGTCGGCGTGGAGAAAGGTCAAATCCGGCAGTAACTGTGGAGCGCCCTACCGCTAGACAACGCGGCATCATGGTTTGGGGCGCTATTGCGTATGATTCCACGTCACCTCTAGTGCGTATTCAAGGCACGTTAAATGCCTACCGCTACGTGCAGCATGTGCTGCGGCCGGTGGCACTCCCGTACCTTCAGGGGCTGCCCAATGCTCTGTTTCAGCAGGATAATGCCCGCTCACACACTGCTCGCATCTCCCAACAGGCTCTACGAGGTGTACAGATGCTTCCGTGGGATCTCATTGGACGCCGTTTGCAAACTCTGCCCCAGCCTCGTACGGACGACCAACTGTGGCAAATGGTTGACAGAGAATGGAGAACCATCCCTCAGGACACCATCCGCACTCTTATTGACTCTGTACCTCGACGTGTTTCTGCGTGCATCGCCGCTCGCGGTGGTCCTACATCCTACTGAGTCGATGCCGTGCGCATTGTGTAACCTGGATATCGGTTTGAAATAAACATCAGTTATTCATCCGTGCCGACTCTGTTTTTTTCCCCAACTTTCATCCCTTTCGAACCACTCCTCCTTGGTGTTGCATTGTCACTGTCAGTCAGTGTATATAATAATATGAAATAATACAGTTTATTATACTTGACATATGAAATACATGAAACACATACCTATTCCAACTTATTTTGTATGAAGCTGTACAATAATAATTCTATATAATAATTAGGGTACCTGTACCAAATAAGGCCCACCTAACATTTAGCGGCTTGTTATTCCTCTTCTAAGGAATACGATACTTCTGAAAAAGCAGTAAAATATACTCCCGTACTGTGGCATAAAATGTAAGCATTTACAGTTTTCTAACATGAATAGTATAGCCGCAACACAATAAATTAGTAACTAATACAAATAGGCCTTACAAGGAACACCAGATCCAAATAAGGCCATAATTTACCCCCAATAAGCCCCACCCCTAATGTTTAGAAATAAAGTTATATTTTTAGCTCGTATTATTTACTACGTGTTATTGCCAACGGCCGTAGCCGAGTTGAAACACCGGATCCCGTGAGATATTCGAAGTTAAGCAACACTGGGCGTGGTCAGAAGTTGGATGGGTTGCCACGCGCTGTTGGTGGGGGTAAGGGAATGGAGGAGCGGAAAGGAACTGGCCACCCTACCGCACGTCAACGCCGGCTCAGGAACACCTTTGCGGAGGTTCGGACCTTCCTTCGGGCAGAATAACCCTTATCCTACGTGTAACTGACATAAAATAAAGTAGTTTAGTGTAAAAACTAATTCAAAAACATCCGAAATTATGTAATTTGAGCCTTCATCGTAAATTAAAAAAAATCGCTCTTCTGGTTAAAAAAGTCTTTAATAAAAATGTCTTGATTTATTTATTTTAGAACGTTCATAAAATTTTGTTACAATGCAACCGTAAAATGTATAGGAAAATGGAAAGTTTTTTCTGCTTTCTGAAATGAACTGATTTTACTTCATGAACACCAGTCAATTGTTCACTTATCTCGCGAGGGCCACATGAAATGCGAACTTTGTCCTTTCCTGGTATTCCCACACACATTCTTTATGAACCTAATTATTATTTGTAGTGTTCAGTCTCATGTCAGATACTCTGTCTTCACAACAGATGTGGTAAAACCAACTTACTAATTTATGCTTCACCCCATTCCTGGACAGACTACACTCTCCTTTTTGGGTGTTGCATTCAGAATTAACAAGTTTATCCTCGTACTGTGCTTTCTTCATACCTTTCTCTTTTCTGGAAATGGTCAACATTTTGTCGGAACTAGTGTATTTGCTTGACGTATATGGATTTTGTCACCAAACAATGCCTTTGTGAAAACTAAAGCCTAGTAAATCAAGACCTTTTCTTGGGAGTATGAATTTTCCTCTTAAATGAAAGCGTTTGCTTGATGCAGTTGACGGTTCTTGATTCCTGGAATTTTCGTCTGGCTGAGGTTCAGATGGCAAGGCTTCTGGTAGACAAAGGCTGTTGCGAAGAATGCGATGGAGCAAAAGCACTTTCTACAATTATGTTCGGGTCAAATGGATAAATACCTATTGCATGGAACCCGGGTATAACATTTACTGGGGACGTTGATTTCGGCCACACGTTACTGAATATCTTGCCGAACGCTCGCCTGTTAATTACTCCATTTTTCATCTGCTTTTCTATTTTTGGACCAAAGAGCTGAACTTCGTCATCCCAATATGATTCAAGTGGTCTGTCCATAGTTTGGAGCTGGTGAGTGGTGTTGCTGGGCAAGCAGTAGAGTCAGATGTTATGTTCATCGGCAGCATCACAAATAATAATAATAATAATAATAATAATAATAAAAATAATAATAATAATAATAATAATAATGTTATTTTAGTTGGGTCCCACTAAGTACTTTTAAGGCCTTCGGAGATGCTGACGTGCTAGAATTTAGTCCCACAGGAGTTCTTTTACGTGCCAGTAAATCTATCGACACGAGGCTGACGTATTTTGACACCTTCAAATACCACCGGACTGAGCCAGGATCGAACCTGCCAAGTTAAGGTCAGAAGGCCAGCGCCTCAAACGTCTCAGCCACTCAGCCCGGAAGAATCGCAAATATCTCGATCTAAACGTGATGACCAGAGCCAGGATGTTTATGTAAGAAATATGCAAGCATTTATGACCTAAAAAGTATCCAAATATGACAGTAAATATGACTTCAAAATTTGTTTGTAACATTTTCGAATCTCCAAAATCTTGTTGCTGTTTAAATTATCATTATATTGAAAATATACTTTTAAAATCTCGAACATTCAGTAATAATAAATAAGCAATAACATTAATTTTATTATTACATTTTGAATTGATTTAATTACTCAATCCAGAGGTAACTCTCGACTCTGCACAGAATGAAGTGTCATATTTTGATGGGCGATCAGAAGGAACTGCAATAGAAAATTACATATAGCCTATTTTAAAGTTTACAAATAGGAACAATTTTGTATTTTCACGCATCATTGTCCTGTAACGGGGAAAAACCACTCAACATCGCAGGATGTTACTGGGATATTTGAAATACGTCAAATCATTAGAGTTCAATTGAGGCTGACTATTCTGTCTCTTATACGCATTTGTCTCTTTCTATAGAGCTTACCCTCCTAATTTGCACGAATATATAGTTCTAGGAAAGCTAATTGTAATAACTTACAGACAAAACTTATTAGATGTGAAAATTCTGTTTTTAAGACGACTGCCAACAGGTATGCGCAAATGGAAAAGAAAGATTAAAAATATGACATGAATACGAAAATTGACGGGGAAATATGACCATAAACTAAAAATTTACCGGAATGTGACAAAAAACGTTAAAAGAGCCAAAATATGCCTTTATATGACCCTTCAAAATTGTATCATTTTAGCCACCGTGGATAAAATCATGCTTACGTTGTATTTTCCATGGAAAAAATATAAAGAAAAAATATGACATGCCAAAAACATCCGTGCCCTAGTGATGACGCTCCATCGAAAATCAATAGCACTTTGCGTGTGCGATTGTATTTTGCAAAGTGACAAAACCACTTCATAAAGGTTGCAGTGTTATTCCTTATCCTTTATCCCTTATCCGTCATTTCTACCATTCAGGTGTACGGGGTTTTCCCTTAAATAGAATCATATGAGTTATCACTTGGCCAATGGCCCAACGTATCCCTCCACCAAAATGTTCGTTGAAAAGCACTTTTAATGTTATATCGGGGTAAAAAAACTTCAAAATATTGTTTAATGCCCACCCGGGTCTTATTTGGGGCACTAGGTGCTGGTCTTATTGGGCGCCACCAACTTGGTATGTAGTTACATCACATATGCTGTTGGTGAATACTAAATAAGAACGTATTCCGGTAACTAAAAGCACAGACTTAAAGAGCATAATTTACTCTACTGCGAGACATATTTATAAGAACACCACTTAACTGAAAACGTGTTTTATGAAGCGTGCAAACATACCTTGAAAATAAGAACAGCGCTGGTCTTAGGTTGAGGGTTGTTACAAAACTGCCGAGGAAGTGACCGGTGCACGAGGTCTCTTACAAGTAATTCTCGCCTTGCCCACTAAATGTCAGGAGCTAATGGAATCATGAGGAAGTTTCGTTGTAGTTCCACTTATGACGCCAGGGTGATGGGGTGGGCCTTGTATGGAGCAGGGCCTTATCCGGTACAGATACCTTACTTTGAGATATATGGATGGCGAATGGTTTTTAACTTAAAATTAAGATTCTGTGTACGAATTCCGTAAATTAGTTGTCATACATTTCGCAGAATTGAAGAAGACGACAATTGTGATGAAACGTGTTAAACTATGACGAGGTTCAGAAACCTATAAGCTATCACTTTATATTACAAATAGTTATTTACTATTTCTGCATTATATTCGCATCCCCATTGGGTATATGATATAGAATTTTCAACCGAGTAAAACATTTTTTTTGCCTATAATATATCCGACAACATATTGGTGATGGTATTGCAGAAGTAATGAATAAGATTAGCTCTTATTATCCGCTGATATTTCCTAATGTCAGCTGTGGTTCTTCTGCACTCCACTCCTCTAGTACAGCCATCAGATTCTTTCTAATATATGTCCTGTTCTGAGAAAATATCTTGCTATACTCGTATATGCTATTGTTTCATTAAGAGGCTAACCTCCACTCGTATAATGACATCAGATTTAAAACAAAGGAATCCACTCCTGACGGAAAAGCTCTGTGTGCCAGTGACATGTCATTTGATATGTTCAAACTATGGAAGGATCATTTGCAAAAACCGTAGTGCATACTGACAAGTTTGTACCATATTTCCCAATTCTATCATCGAAAAATTACAGATACACGCCTCCATTTACGGGACATAGTAACTCCGACTAACTCATATTGCAAACGGATCTGATATCTACGTTATCTCTGTGGTATTAGGAATGCCACAATAACATTAGCTAAATAGATGTTGAAATAAATGTGTGTACAGTATGGTCATTTTCTTTTCCAAAGGGACTCCATCACTGCAACAGAAATATGCGGGGTTATTCTGTACTTCCTACGAACGGATTCTTTGCTGAATAGTCATTAAACTGGTCTTCGGGTCATGGGGCCGTAGGTTCGATTCCCGGTGAAGTTGATGACTTTAACTGCGTATAGTTAAGTCCTCTGGCTCGGAGATTGGATGTCAGTTTTCATCCTAATACACATCACCAGTTACACATTAAAATTCACCACAGATAATATGTAGTGGTGAGTATGTCCGTAAAATGGGCCAAATTCACATTAGTGCTGACCCAAGATAGTCGGAAAAGAGACAATGATGTGCTTACTTTAATCAAGTATTTTCATAAATATAAAAAATATCCGTAGTTTAGATCCAATGGGTATATTAGTGTAAACATTCCTTCACTTTCGGAAAGGTGGATTTTCAAGAAACCCGTAAGAAAAACATATTATTCAGTGTTCAGACATCCGAGAATGGCAAACAAATTTTAATGTTTTAACAACGTTTTTAAGAAGAAGTGAAAGTACTCGTGTCTTTGTCACGAAGTGGTGCAGCTCCTTACGCGTGCACCCCAAATGAAGGTGTTCACGTACCAGCACTCCTAAAATTGTCAAATATCTTCCAGTACCGGGAATCGAACCCAGGCCACCGATGACGACAACTAATATTACTAACCATTACGCTACGGAGGTAGAGTAAGAAAATGTCTGAAGCAATGACAGATGAGAAGTAGATACGAAAATGTTGTGGGCACACAGCTACCGTGATTGTGTTAAGCAAACAACGCTCCATTAAATTACGTGGCATGCATAACTTTCGCTGATAGAATGTCTGTGAAAAAATAATCAGTAATTGACAAACTAAAGTCTTGCTCACGTCCGTGGAACGTGAAATTTCACTACTACTATGTATTTCTTATGTCCGTTTCACATTAAAGTAAACAGTCAACGAAAATTTCACTGTGCTTCAAAAGTGGTCCGCCTCTGTGGTTTAGTGGTTAATGTGATTATTTGCCACCCCCTAGAGACCCGGATTCGATTCCCGTCTCGGCCACGAAATTTGAAAATTGGTACGGGGGGCGGAACGGGGTCTACTCGGCCTCGGTATGTCAAGTGAGTAGCGGGGGTTTCTATTCCCACCTTAGCAATACTCGAAGTGGTTTTCCGTGGTTTCCCACTTCTACTCCAGGCAAATGCCGGGATGGTATCTAACTTAATGCAACGACCGTTTCCTTCCCCGATTCTTCTCCATCCCTTCCGATCTTCCCATCCGCCCCACAAGGGCACTGTTCAGCATTGCAAGTGGGACCGCCTGGACCGGATACATGTCCTCCTCTCCAGTTGTATCCTCCGACCCAATGTCTCACGCTCCATGACACTGCCCTTGAGGTGGTAGAGGTTGGATTCCTCGATGAGTCCGAGAGAAAAACCAAACGTGGAGTGTAAGCTGGTTGAGAAATAAGAAAGAATGAAGGAAAGAAAGAAAGAAACAAAGAAATGCTTCAGAGGTTATACCATTCGAAAGACATTCGAAAACAATTGATACCCATTAAATTTACTTCTTACAACCTAAAAATATCTGAATAGACAGAATTGCGTATATTCCAGTCCATACGGTATGTTTTCAGCTCTGAATTCTTCTGGTGACTTGGCATGATTTCGAAGCTCTTGGCATGCACAGTCCTTCTAGCACGCCTAGAACAGAACTGGCGCAATTCTTTGGAAAACAAGCCACCACAATTTCACATTTCACTTGCTCAAACAGTGGTAGGATATTAGCAAATTCCATTTGCAGGCATCTGTTTGTGGCTGTGTCAAGGAAGCGAAGCAGCGAGGGGAAGAGCAAGCCATTAGAGCTTTAAGCTGTCCGACACAGGAATAGAGGCCTCAGTATCTTGTGGTTAGACCTCACCGTTCTGGCTATTCAGTACGGCTTAGCAAACCTCGGGGAATGAGACAGTATACATGGCTTTAATTGTTTAATCCGTGTACTAAACATCAGTAATAGAATAATTTTGAATTTATTCTCGTATTTTTTAATACACTACGCAATGTTAACGATTAGATATTTGATGATAAACAATAGAAAACTTATGAAAATAGTCAGGAATGACTTGACGGTACCTTGGATTTCCGTAGATGGTTGGGACGACTGTGAAAAAGAAAAACAAAGGCCACAATATAAAACTTACAAAACTGAAATTTTGCATAATTGCCTAAAGATGATTGTATTTCTTTTATCCTAAGTTTATTGACGTCAAAATACTGAAATTAGTCACGCACCTAGGAAGCTTTATTAGAACTTACCTTTGTGAGCGATAGTTAAATTCACATTGCACGATGTTAGTTGGAAGATTGATTCCCGGCAGTTACAACACCTAACTTGAGTCTGACTTTCCGACTGATTTTCCTTATATTATCTGGGTAATTTCGGGAAAACCACTCTACTTCGTGTTCCAAATAATCACTGACTTCCGTTTTTATAAGTAACACAGTTCACACTCTTTCACAGAATCCGAAAAAATATACAATTGAAGGGCACGGTGGAATATAGTCATAAGCCACAATAACTTAGTTCTGAGTAAATAACAAATTAAAGTTCAACGCAAATCTGTAAATCATCCACCAAATTTGTAATAACTTTCCTTGTATAAATGAACACTTGTATATGTTATAAAACATATGGGAGACAGTGAAACAACACTTTGCCCTAGAATATGATTTAAGAGCATTTTTGAAGAATGAGGTAACTAACATGGGCTTATGACTTTATTTCCCGGAAAAAAATTTAAGTACTTGAGGGCGAATAAATGTTTATTTATCAAGAATAGCACAATATTAGAGAATTAATAAGACTACTGAACCCTTGAACTTACCATTCCATCGTTGGCCGGCCACGGCTGCTATAGTAGAACAATTTAGAACTCTTAAATCTTGGGTCGTTGCGGGAATAAATTCGGTCACGATCTTAACCAAACGATGGGGTTCAGAAGAAAGCCTAACTACTTGAAATGAGGAGCAAAAATGTGCTTACTAACTTTTATTTAAACTGAAAGAGCACGATAACATCGTTAATTTAATATGCATTCTTGCCACAAAAATATAAAAAGATTTAATTATTGATTTTTGAAACGTTCCAAACACAGTCACATTACATAACGTCACTTCGTTTCTTCCAATGTCGAAGAGTTGCTTCGGAGAAGCTACTATGTTAGTGGACAGCGAAACTGAAAAACTGAAAAAGGGAAGACCTGAAAACCGGGCGCCTATTTTCCAAACGAGAACTGAGAGTTAATCCACACGATCCGTGGAAAATCTGACTTTCAACAATTAGAACGCCTGATTTTCTCTTAATTAAGGTTATCCACCAGTCAAATACCCTTCACGGATACGGAACATCCGCCGAATGGACCCTTAATCGAACCAAACTGACTATCAGTTGCTTTGGATAGGTTGCGAAATATTATGGGAAAGCATGGTGTTCACTACAAGTTAATGGCATCATTCACAATTGAAATAAAATTCCACCATGTATTTGTCATTCATGACACCCTTAAGTGATAAGGTAGTCCCGATGCTAAACGTGCATCACCCCAAACAACTGTTCGGAAGGAACCAACAACAACATGATCCGGGAGGATCTTACGTTAAGTCGTTCTAAAGGAACAAAACTGCGAAATGCAGGAAACACTTACTAATCATGCATTTGGAAGAAATGCCAAACACTGAAGTTAATCAAAAAGTGAAAAGTCACTTGAAAATATTATTATTGAACCGATTTTCAGGTTAGAAATGGGTTTATT
Organism: Anabrus simplex; assembly: GCF_040414725.1. Taxonomy (NCBI): domain Eukaryota; kingdom Metazoa; phylum Arthropoda; class Insecta; order Orthoptera; family Tettigoniidae; genus Anabrus; species Anabrus simplex. Next base: position 581,026,615 of record NC_090266.1, on the reverse strand, counting down.
ATGCTTAATAAATTTACCAGTCCACGCTAAAATTTACTACAATTTTAAGGAATTCTTTCCCTTGAAAAACAATGCTACCAGTACAGATCTCTCTATTTACTGTCTGTCCCAACACACTACTGGTAAAGTGATTACTTACTTACTCTAACTATGAATACGAATGAAAATACGACAAGATTAAAATATAAAATAAAATTACTGGCTGACGAATCGAAACCGCATTCGCAACTCAAGTCTCATTCTAAAACACTGAGTGTCAATAATGCACACTATCAATGAAACGGACGTCAAGACGAGGAAACAATAAAGTCCGTAAAAATAAATCAACATCTCGAAGTCATACAGCTTAACACGCACGAAGAAACACAGTAAAAATATAATCTAGATCGGGTCGATGTCCCACACTTGGACAGCCCTCGTATGTCAACAGCAGTCCCGTTATCTCAATGAGAGCTTCGCATAGACCCTCTACAATAAATCATATCGCACTGTAATGGCTACCTTCAACCAGGCCACTTCACAAAGAAACAAACAAAAGGAACATCTTAACCGAGACTTGAATGTGTACAGCTACCATCCCAGACCTATCGTCGGGCTCACTTGAAATCTGTACACCCTAAACCTAATCAGTATGTACATGATGCCTTCCAAATCCTACCGTCGGGCGTGACCTAGGACGTCTCATCATCAATGACTCCAAGAATAAACACGTGACGTCCTAAATCTATCGTCGGGCGTCAAAGTGGGTCGTACTACGTCTCCCTTAACATATCAGGCGAAATGCAATTCTCAAACAACTCTGATATTTAACACTAGATTTCGTCAAACAAATACGCACGACGGAACCCACGTCTCTATTATCAAATGAATGCAAGTCGAAATACAGCAAGTGTCTACCTCTCGAAAAATACAGTAAGTGTCTACCTCATGATAATATGTGAACTCAAAAAAAATAAATAAACGTGACGAACGGTTCTCCCCCTCGAACGCAATCTCAGCCTGTGCACTGACGTGTTAGGGAAGCAAATGAAAATTCCCAACACACGGGTACCCTTTTAGTGGACGCCTTCAAAATAATAATCATCACCATCGCATTCGAAATTCTCAGATCGCCTATCATCAATTCCAACCATCTTATCCATGACCTCCCCAATGAACAAATTAAATATAACCCAACCGTGTGTCCAAAGTGCTCTCTGATCCTGAAGATCGTTCATCATCTTAACAAAAATCACTGGATGTTTACTACCCAGACCTTTACATTTTACTAGAGTCGTTTTTCACTTGGAATCGTTCTATAAATTTCACAATGCTTCACATCATAGTCATCTCAAATTCGGATTGATTGCGGAAAACAATACAGCCTGCCTCACACAGCCTGTTTCTAAATACTTCCTCTACAAAAATACAACTTGTCTCAACACACTTTCTCCTCGCTTTATCCCAGCGGCATTACTTCCATCTCATCTCCACGTACGTATAAATCCATCGCTTTCAATCCCTTTTCCTTCACGACCCTTTTTCATACTTCGATCCCCTGGTGAAAACGATAACCATCATTAAACACATCTCTTACCTTACTATTATTAAGACTTTCAGACCTCAAGAATCCAAGAGCACACATCGACCTTTCGCAATTCAAGTATACACGATGTCTCAAAAATTTCCTTCCCATTAATGACTGCGACTCTAACAAATTTTATTGACATTATCTAAATATGCCTACGATCCTTGTAGAAATAACTGGTTAAATGTAATTTAACAGAGAAGAATTTCCTTATCCCGCGGTAAACATTATTATTATTATTATTATTATTATTATTATTATTATTGACCAACATTTCTGAATGCAACTGACACCTGAAATTACAATATTCGCCACGACAAATTTACACTTATAACGTTCACAAATCCGCACTTGAATGATATCTCATCTCAACACAAAATTTTAAGCGTCGCATTTTACCGTTCTTGACATGAACTTTACACACTGAAATTTTCACACGCTGACCAAAATTTACAACGCCTTTCGCCTGATAATCACGCATATCACCCGACAATCATCTGGAAAATTTTGTTTAGGACAGACAGTAACTAACCAACTAACTACAACATAATATAAAATAGACAGACCTGCACATTGGTGACATTCTCAGCATTCTGATTACATCATCTCCAGCAACCTCGCACTTAGCCACTCATTTTCACAGACAACATTTTCATTTTCAACATTTCACTCATCCAAACACTACCCTTCACACACACACGAGATTAAAATTACCATAAATAATGCACTTTCTTTGTAACTTGCACCACGAACTTCCCTCGTTCTGCAGTCGACTCTAACTGTCTGATGCGCCTCCCAGAGTGGTTTCTCTCCCCGTTGTTTCAATAAGAACAGGTGTTCGGCCGATAAGGGAGTAGAACTATTTTGAATCGCTTCCCCCAGACCTTCTTCACTTACAAGAGTACAGGAAATGATAAAAATAAAATCTGCTGTGTAATTTTCAACCAGCCTACACCTTCCCAGTTCGTCTGCAAACGTTCACAGTTTCTCCAATCACTTTTCTTCTTAACTAATATATGGACTTTAGCCACGAACATGTATTGAATTATTGTCGGTCAATCTGGCGCGAATTTCTAATGACGACGGGCACGAGCTCCCGCGGCTTCAAGTTCCAGATCGACACTGAAAAATCTACGGTGGGGGGTTTCTTTTATAATTTCCAGAAGGACGCTATCCCCTCTATGAGGCTTGGTTGTGAAATCTGCCAAATTTGCTTCTAATAGACCAATTTTGATAAGACTTGTCCCAGAACTCCGGACAGACTTGCACTTATGTTAGGTGTTAATTTTATAATTTTCCTACACCCACAACAGGAGAAATAAATTGTTTCTGCCCGTGCGTTTCGCGCGTTTTCTTCTGCCCACGACCTTGGCACGTGTAGCTAGTTCGCTGGTCTCACGCTACCATGTACTTGGGCTTAACTGCATCAAAAATTGTCCCTGGTGTCACTACCTTCACAGAGGGTGTATGAATAATTTTGCTTATTTATTTCTTCCTTTACTATCTTGTCAAAATCCCTCGTTGTGCAGAATTCATTAATTTAGAAAATTGTCGGGCACTCGAGTTCCACCGAGGTGTCCCGGCAATCCACGAGCTCGCCTTGCGGGAACCTTCCCACGCAACATCGGGCTCTTGGGAGCGCAAAATGGCTGCCCTCAAACATACAGTAGTTTCTGAATACCAAATAAATATTTGTGAAAAATAAAAATTTTTCTCACCGTAGAATTATGGGTTCATAATCCACCTACAAACGACGAAATATTTACCCAGAAAGGGGAAATATTTAAACAGATATATTCCTTCAAAATTCTAAATTGTACATGGGAATTTTGATACAAATGAACCATGATTCTACGTAAAATTTCCCAGCCGATCTCACTCTTGACGTAGGGCTCTGTTACTTTCACGTATTTCCCTGTTTTCTTCTTCCAACAATAGGATTGCGTTACAGATGTCATCAATAAAGTCTTCTCTTAAGAATGAACATTGTAAACATCCAGCGTCTTCCTCTTCTTTACTCCCACTGCTTGCCTGTCCTTGGAGTGGTGCCTCGACCTGTCTTTCTCTCGACGTGACGATCATATTTACGGGTTGTACTTCTTCTTCTTCTTCTTCGGTGACCATTTCCCCAGCTGGTAAGGCTGCGTCATCCTGTAATGGGATTCTTTCTTCGGCCCTATGATAAACCTTTAAGTTGGCTGCATTGAATATAGCTTCGCTGCTGCCATCCAGACTCTGAATTCTGTAGGAATTATTCCTGAAACTTTTGACCACCTTGAAAGGCCCAACATATAAGGGAGCAAATTTAGCATAGATGTTTTCCTGCGGTTTTGACATCATGGGTCTCCTAACAAGCACCAATTCGCCTTCCTCTAAGGGACGGTGGAATCTCCGGTTCCTCACCCTGCGCAACCGGCGGTCTGCCTGCCGACGTAAATGTTCTGCCGTACTTTGAATGCATAATTCCTGTGACGGGCGGGAATCGATGGGACACTGGATGACACTATGCCAGGATCTCACAGGATACCTATTGAAGTGCACGATAGAGGGAATCCTCCCAATAGATTCGTGTATGGTGTTGTTTACACAAGTCACTATTAGGGGTAACACATCAACCCACTTGAAATGTTCTTGGGCGCAATAAATTCTACAGAATTTTGCAATTACTTGCATTACCCTTTCGCTAGGATTTCCCTCAGGATGTCTCACGCTGCTCAGGATGTGGTGAATTTCCATATTCTGAAGGGCAGTTTTGAACTGTGCAGAGGTGAACTGGGGACCATGATCTGTTAGAAGGAATTTCGGTGTGCCCATTTCCGGAATGATATTTCGGGAAATACACCTCAAGACTAGCTTGGTGTTAGCTTTTTGCATGGGAAACAGAGTCGTATACTTGGAGAAAACATCGATGGTTACCAACACGAACTTGTTCCCACGCTTTCCTTTCACGAGCGGCCCATAGATATCCATCGCGAACAGCTCTTTAGGTTGTGAAGGTAAGAGAGGAATAGGCGCCTGCCTGATCAGATAAGGGTTTACCTTGACCCGTTGGCATGTATCACAGGTGATGATGATGTCTCTGACATTTTCCCTCAAATTTACCCAGGTGAACGTTTCTTGGATGGTTGACACAACCTTATCAATCCCTCCATGACCAATAACCCTGTGTACGTGCCAGATTAATCCCTTCCGCAGCTGCGGCGGTACCAAAATTCGGGATTTCACGTGATCGCTGTCCACGAATTTTACCAACATGTTATTCACGTACAAGTAGTTATTTGACAATTTCTGGATGGCAAAGTACCGTGGATCGTCAGCCGGAAGTGTCCCTCGGAGGAAAGAAATCATTTTTCCGCAGAAAGGATCTCTCAATTGCAAGTCTCCCAGTTGTCTCAACTCTGATAGGAAATCGTGGTCTTCCTGAACTAAGTCCAAATGATTCACGGCGTGTTCTTCCTCATTAGGGTTTCGGCTTAACAGGTCTGCCAAGATGTTTGATTTTCCGGAACAGTGCTCAATTTCGAAGTCAAATTGTTGTATGAACAGGGCCCACCTAGCCACTCGTTCACTAGCAACAGCTGTTTTCATTATAAAGGTCAGCGCCTTGTGGTCGGTTTTAATGATTATGTGAAAACCATAAATCATTTTCCTCCAATGTTGCAATGCCTGAACAATAGCCAACATTTCCAATTCGGTCACGCTGTATTTGACTTCGTGTGATCTCAACTTTCGGCTGTAGAAAGATAAATAATTCCTGTTATGAGGCTGGTCCAAACATTCCTGATATAGGAGTGCCCCGATTCCTACGGTCGATGCATCAGTCTGTACGATAAAGGGTTTCTCAAAATCTGGATACCCTAGCTTAACGCTGTTTAGCAAGAGCTCTTTGGTCTTCCTGAAGGCCTCTTCGTGCTCGGGACTCCATTTCCACCTGTTATTCTTATGAAGCAAGCTCTGAAGTGGGGCTACAACCTCCGTGTAATTCATGCAGTGGTCCGAAAAAAAATTGCACATTCCAAGGAATTGCCTGACATTCTTAATTTTGAGCGGTCTTGGGAACTTGTCTATGGCTTGGAGCTTCACCGGGTTCGGGCGAACTCCCTCACCATCAATGACATGGCCGAGAAATAGGACTTCCTTTTGACAAAAATGTGACTTCTTCAAGTTGATTTTGAAACCTGATGCCCTTAAATTCTCCAGTAGTTTCCTCAAATCCCTGATATTTTCCTCAAAACTGGATGAAGCTAGCAAGATGTCATCGACATACCGAGTTGTAGCGGCTTTAACTTCATCAGTTAGACATCGATCTAGGGCGCGTATGAGAGCTGCACCGGCGGTTTTCAACCCGAAGGGGAGACGATTGAAAACATACGTCTGTTGGTCAAAAAGGAAGCCAGTAAACAATTTAGACTTGAGTTCCAAACCGATATGATGATATGAGGACGTCAAATCAACGCTAATAAAACGTGATTTTCCTCTAAAACGTTTAATAACCTCTTTAATAGGAGGGGCATGATCATGCTCGGGGACTAGGCGTTCGTTGAGGGCACGAGCGTCCAAACACACGCGCAGAGACCCGTCCGGTTTTTGAACCCCGACCAACGGATTCAAATATGGAGTGGGCTGCTTGGAAATTAGCCCGTTCTCCTCCATTTCCTTAATAATTTTTGCAGCTTGAGCATAATACTTGTCCGGTATAGGGTACGGTCTCCTCTTAAACGGTGTCCAATCCGTAACAGCTAGTGCATATGTGAAATTAGGGATTAGACCCGGTTTGGAATCGAACACAGATATATATTCCATTAAGAGAGCTCTAAGTTTTTCCTTCTCTTCTACAGTACCAGGGCATTCCGCGACCTTTAACCCAATTAAGGCCTCGTAATCAGTGTCAACCTCAGCTTCCAAGACGTCATGTAACTCTTCATGATGAATCCCTTCGTCATCTACACTGTCAATTTCACCAGCGACTCCCTCTAATGAATTTACAAAGTCTACACATTGGGCCTCCTCTTCGCCATATTCCAATGTTCTATCTTCTCCCAATTCCTCGTTTAGTGTAATGACTTCTGCTCCCTCTTCTTTCCTGAACTTTATCTGGTTCCTGCTCAAGTCAATGACTGCGTTGGTCTCACGGATAAAATCAGCCCCTAAAATTACATTGTAGTGCATTTTGGACATGACTACGAATGCATGAGCGAAAGTTGAATTTCCAATTTGTACGTCCAAATAAGTTTGTACCTTACAAACAGCAATTTTGTCAGGAATGACCCCTCGAATTTTTACATTTGACACCGGAATAATTGGCAATTTATTTCGTTGTCTCAAATCGTCGAAAAGAGCTTGGGAGATGATGCTGATACTGGCCCCGGTATCTACCAAACTTTTGACATGAAAATTACAGATGCGGACATTTATTAAAGGCAGTTTCTTTACTTGATTGCTCTCCTGTTTTAAATGGTCTTCCACCAAGTCATCAGAGGTAATGATCCACGAATCTATCTGTGCGACCACCCACTCATCTGACGTCTCTTCTTCAGAATCTGGGATGAGAGACTCTGAAAAATCTCCTACTGGGAATTTGAAGTTTTTTTTTTTTTATCAAGAGTCGACATTGACTCTTGCTCGAAATTCGGCGCAAACGGGTTCAGACCGGAGTTTCGTTGGTCTTGCCTATGTGCCTTCTGGAATTCCAGACTTTCAGCCCCGAAACAGTCGGTGTTGACGTCCTGGCGCTGTATAGCCCCCTGCCATTTTTTCCTTTCGTGGTCCTTCCTTAACCCGTCGGTGTACTGAACACGTTCACGGTACCGTTCATCCTCATCACGGCGGAAGTTCTGGGTTCGATTATTTCCCCAGTCCCTGCGGTTATTAAGTCCATTCCTGAAATTCCTCTGGTTTTCTCTGTCCCCATCGTATCGTCTCCAGTAAGGGTTCCTCCTTTGTGGATAATTCCAATTACCCCTACGCCTTTTCCAATCCTCATTTCGTTGATGCGAGGGTTCCCAGTTATTGCGAAACTCACGCCTCCGCTCAGTCGGCTGTGGTTTCCCCTGCTCAGGTGCCTCTGGACTTCCCTCTGGAACCTGGCTAACAGTGTTTACATGTTGCTCATGCGATCGTCCCCCTCTGGGTGCTATTTGATTATGGGTATGATCCAATTGCCTAAGGATCATTTCTGCCTGCATTGGGGTCTCTACCTTTGATGCAATGAGCATCCTTTGTACTTCGGGAGGTAGCTGCTTTTGGATGGCCTGCACCAACTCTTGCTCCGAGGGCGGCGCCTCAAGTTCTCTGAACTTTACCATTTGGGCAATAAAGTATTCACTGAACTTTGTAGGGCCTATTGCATTATACCGACGTGAGTATAGCTCTAATCTAAGACTCTGCTGAATTTCCGTACTCCAAAATTTATTGAGAAACGCCCTCTGGAATTCATCAAAGGTATCAAAGTGGTATCGGAAGCCTTTAAACCATAAAAGTGGTGCCCCCTCTAAATATCTTTCAGCTACCCTCAACTGACGTTCCTCAGGAATCTTGGCGTCCCGGATGTACTCCCTGAGATCCTTAAGAAACCCCTTCGGCGTGGTATGTGGACCTCCATTAAATTTCTTAGGCTGGTCCTCATGTAACTTGATCATGTTAATAACGTTGGTGACCCCTGAGCTTTGAGATCGACTGGTATCTACATTTGAGCTCTGACTGTTGCTATTCACATGACTGATATTTGGCAATTGACCACTGAGGTCAGAGTTAACAGCTGTCGAGGTTTGACTTAATACTTTGTCCACCTTGGACTGCATATCTACCACGCTGCTAATCCAACTGCTCACTTCGCTCTTAATGAACCCAACTTTCTTGTCTGTCTCTTCCTGGGCTGACGTGATTTCCCTTAAATCCTGTTCTATACTAATTTGCCTGTCATTGAATTCCCGGGTATGTTCATTTTTCATTTCAACTAACTCCTCTTGAATTTCTTTAATTAAAACTTCGGAGTCCTCATTAGCCACTTGGAGTTTACTAATTGCTTCCTCATTAACTTGCAACAGTTTCTTCTCCATGGTTTCGGTTTTCGACAATACTTGACTCTCCAACTCCACACTAATTTTATCTACCTTGTTGTTCAGTGACTGAATGTCCGCAGATAATATTTGACGTTGTTCCTCTATTATGGTTAGCGTTTTCCCCTTTTCCTTATCACTGGAGATCCGCATCTCTACGACCTGTTGTGTAATGTCGTCCTTAAATTCAACCTGACTGTCAATCAGCTGTTTGTGCGCGGCCTGGCTTTCCAGTAAATGCTTGTCAAGTTCCTTCCTCATCTCCTCCTGACTATCGCATAACCTACTGTACATGTCGTGGCTTTCGTCAAAACGCTTGTCCATATCGGTTTTTAAACTGTCATGGATTTTAGAAAATTGTTTATCAAAATCGTTCTTTAAATTGACCTGCACTTCCGCAAATTGTTTGTCAATTTCATCCCTAATTTCCACTCGGCTATCATCAAAACGCTGGTTGAGTTTACCTATCTCGCCTCTGACTTCCTCTTTAAGTTCGGTGCACATAGTGTATGTCTCCTGAACTACGTTCTTCAATCCAGCCTTCAACTCATCACTAGACTCTTTACACCTAGCCTGGGTATCCTCAATACTACTCTGTAACTCCTCACGAGTGTCTTTCAAACTAGACTGCAACTCCTCAATCTTACCATCCAAACTTTCGTTATGAGCCTTCATGTCCTCTCTCAAATTCTCACTCTGGACTTTCGTGTCCTCCCTCAAACTATTCAAACTATCACTCTGGACTTTCGTGTCCTCCCTTAAACCTTCCATCTTATTATCCAAACTGTCTATCTTACTATTCAAGTTCTCATTTATCTTACTATTTAAATTCTCATTCTGGACTTTCATGTCCTCTCTCAACTTACTATCCAAACTTTCATTATGAACTTTCATGTCCTCCATCATCTGCTTTAGCAGATCCACGGTCACCTGACCTTCCATCTCACAATACCACAAAGAATACAATAATGAGTACGCTGGCTGTTGATGCAACCAGAATACTCCAAACTACTAAGGAAAGAATTCACTATCTACTGCGTGTTCACATACAAACGCTATTACAATTTAATACCGAAACTGACAACATTCCAACAGTTGTCTTATAAAATTTTGTTTACATGGCTGGTATCACAAACTTGTTTAATAAAAAGAAAATTCTAAAGTTAATAAGTTACTCTGGATAAATATCCCAAATAGTTTCGCTTCCGTAAATTAATTAAACAAAGAACATGTTAACGCATAAACTTTGAATGTAATTCAGCATTACCACTTCCAAAATTTATATTGGCAACATGACATAAGCTTCAATACAGCTTTAAGTACTGGTTTCCTAAAAATGCATTGTGACTGTTATTATTATTATTATCTACCAAGTAGTTACGCTCCTCATTAAACGTGTTAATATCTAGCACTCTCATTGGGCATAATTCGTTTAACTGTGGCTCAGCCATAATTTTCACCCGCTTGTATTATTTATAATGTGGCTTAGGCCTCAACATTATTTTATATTTTTCTAACATTTATTTTCAATGGATAATTTCATTATCGTTATCGTGGCATCGTATCGTTATCGTGACTTTGGGCTCCTCATCGTTATCGTGACATTAAGGCCCCAAAGTTGATGGCGCCACTTCTACTGAACCCTTGAACTTACCATTCCATCGTTGGCCGGCCACGGCTGCTATAGTAGAACAATTTAGAACTCTTAAATCTTGGGTCGTTGCGGGAATAAATTCGGTCACGATCTTAACCAAACGATGGGGTTCAGAAGAAAGCCTAACTACTTGAAATGAGGAGCAAAAATGTGCTTACTAACTTTTATTTAAACTGAAAGAGCACGATAACATCGTTAATTTAATATGCATTCTTGCCACAAAAATATAAAAAGATTTAATTATTGATTTTTGAAACGTTCCAAACACAGTCACATTACATAACGTCACTTCGTTTCTTCCAATGTCGAAGAGTTGCTTCGGAGAAGCTACTATGTTAGTGGACAGCGAAACTGAAAAACTGAAAAAGGGAAGACCTGAAAACCGGGCGCCTATTTTCCAAACGAGAACTGAGAGTTAATCCACACGATCCGTGGAAAATCTGACTTTCAACAATTAGAACGCCTGATTTTCTCTTAATTAAGGTTATCCACCAGTCAAATACCCTTCACGGATACGGAACATCCGCCGAATGGACCCTTAATCGAACCAAACTGACTATCAGTTGCTTTGGATAGGTTGCGAAATATTATGGGAAAGCATGGTGTTCACTACAAGTTAATGGCATCATTCACAATTGAAATAAAATTCCACCATGTATTTGTCATTCATGACACCCTTAAGTGATAAGGTAGTCCCGATGCTAAACGTGCATCACCCCAAACAACTGTTCGGAAGGAACCAACAACAACATGATCCGGGAGGATCTTACGTTAAGTCGTTCTAAAGGAACAAAACTGCGAAATGCAGGAAACACTTACTAATCATGCATTTGGAAGAAATGCCAAACACTGAAGTTAATCAAAAAGTGAAAAGTCACTTGAAAATATTATTATTGAACCGATTTTCAGGTTAGAAATGGGTTTATTATGCTTAATAAATTTACCAGTCCACGCTAAAATTTACTACAATTTTAAGGAATTCTTTCCCTTGAAAAACAATGCTACCAGTACAGATCTCTCTATTTACTGTCTGTCCCAACACACTACTGGTAAAGTGATTACTTACTTACTCTAACTATGAATACGAATGAAAATACGACAAGATTAAAATATAAAATAAAATTACTGGCTGACGAATCGAAACCGCATTCGCAACTCAAGTCTCATTCTAAAACACTGAGTGTCAATAATGCACACTATCAATGAAACGGACGTCAAGACGAGGAAACAATAAAGTCCGTAAAAATAAATCAACATCTCGAAGTCATACAGCTTAACACGCACGAAGAAACACAGTAAAAATATAATCTAGATCGGGTCGATGTCCCACACTTGGACAGCCCTCGTATGTCAACAGCAGTCCCGTTATCTCAATGAGAGCTTCGCATAGACCCTCTACAATAAATCATATCGCACTGTAATGGCTACCTTCAACCAGGCCACTTCACAAAGAAACAAACAAAAGGAACATCTTAACCGAGACTTGAATGTGTACAGCTACCATCCCAGACCTATCGTCGGGCTCACTTGAAATCTGTACACCCTAAACCTAATCAGTATGTACATGATGCCTTCCAAATCCTACCGTCGGGCGTGACCTAGGACGTCTCATCATCAATGACTCCAAGAATAAACACGTGACGTCCTAAATCTATCGTCGGGCGTCAAAGTGGGTCGTACTACGTCTCCCTTAACATATCAGGCGAAATGCAATTCTCAAACAACTCTGATATTTAACACTAGATTTCGTCAAACAAATACGCACGACGGAACCCACGTCTCTATTATCAAATGAATGCAAGTCGAAATACAGCAAGTGTCTACCTCTCGAAAAATACAGTAAGTGTCTACCTCATGATAATATGTGAACTCAAAAAAAATAAATAAACGTGACGAACGGTTCTCCCCCTCGAACGCAATCTCAGCCTGTGCACTGACGTGTTAGGGAAGCAAATGAAAATTCCCAACACACGGGTACCCTTTTAGTGGACGCCTTCAAAATAATAATCATCACCATCGCATTCGAAATTCTCAGATCGCCTATCATCAATTCCAACCATCTTATCCATGACCTCCCCAATGAACAAATTAAATATAACCCAACCGTGTGTCCAAAGTGCTCTCTGATCCTGAAGATCGTTCATCATCTTAACAAAAATCACTGGATGTTTACTACCCAGACCTTTACATTTTACTAGAGTCGTTTTTCACTTGGAATCGTTCTATAAATTTCACAATGCTTCACATCATAGTCATCTCAAATTCGGATTGATTGCGGAAAACAATACAGCCTGCCTCACACAGCCTGTTTCTAAATACTTCCTCTACAAAAATACAACTTGTCTCAACACACTTTCTCCTCGCTTTATCCCAGCGGCATTACTTCCATCTCATCTCCACGTACGTATAAATCCATCGCTTTCAATCCCTTTTCCTTCACGACCCTTTTTCATACTTCGATCCCCTGGTGAAAACGATAACCATCATTAAACACATCTCTTACCTTACTATTATTAAGACTTTCAGACCTCAAGAATCCAAGAGCACACATCGACCTTTCGCAATTCAAGTATACACGATGTCTCAAAAATTTCCTTCCCATTAATGACTGCGACTCTAACAAATTTTATTGACATTATCTAAATATGCCTACGATCCTTGTAGAAATAACTGGTTAAATGTAATTTAACAGAGAAGAATTTCCTTATCCCGCGGTAAACATTATTATTATTATTATTATTATTATTATTATTATTGACCAACATTTCTGAATGCAACTGACACCTGAAATTACAATATTCGCCACGACAAATTTACACTTATAACGTTCACAAATCCGCACTTGAATGATATCTCATCTCAACACAAAATTTTAAGCGTCGCATTTTACCGTTCTTGACATGAACTTTACACACTGAAATTTTCACACGCTGACCAAAATTTACAACGCCTTTCGCCTGATAATCACGCATATCACCCGACAATCATCTGGAAAATTTTGTTTAGGACAGACAGTAACTAACCAACTAACTACAACATAATATAAAATAGACAGACCTGCACATTGGTGACATTCTCAGCATTCTGATTACATCATCTCCAGCAACCTCGCACTTAGCCACTCATTTTCACAGACAACATTTTCATTTTCAACATTTCACTCATCCAAACACTACCCTTCACACACACACGAGATTAAAATTACCATAAATAATGCACTTTCTTTGTAACTTGCACCACGAACTTCCCTCGTTCTGCAGTCGACTCTAACTGTCTGATGCGCCTCCCAGAGTGGTTTCTCTCCCCGTTGTTTCAATAAGAACAGGTGTTCGGCCGATAAGGGAGTAGAACTATTTTGAATCGCTTCCCCCAGACCTTCTTCACTTACAAGAGTACAGGAAATGATAAAAATAAAATCTGCTGTGTAATTTTCAACCAGCCTACACCTTCCCAGTTCGTCTGCAAACGTTCACAGTTTCTCCAATCACTTTTCTTCTTAACTAATATATGGACTTTAGCCACGAACATGTATTGAATTATTGTCGGTCAATCTGGCGCGAATTTCTAATGACGACGGGCACGAGCTCCCGCGGCTTCAAGTTCCAGATCGACACTGAAAAATCTACGGTGGGGGGTTTCTTTTATAATTTCCAGAAGGACGCTATCCCCTCTATGAGGCTTGGTTGTGAAATCTGCCAAATTTGCTTCTAATAGACCAATTTTGATAAGACTTGTCCCAGAACTCCGGACAGACTTGCACTTATGTTAGGTGTTAATTTTATAATTTTCCTACACCCACAACAGGAGAAATAAATTGTTTCTGCCCGTGCGTTTCGCGCGTTTTCTTCTGCCCACGACCTTGGCACGTGTAGCTAGTTCGCTGGTCTCACGCTACCATGTACTTGGGCTTAACTGCATCAAAAATTGTCCCTGGTGTCACTACCTTCACAGAGGGTGTATGAATAATTTTGCTTATTTATTTCTTCCTTTACTATCTTGTCAAAATCCCTCGTTGTGCAGAATTCATTAATTTAGAAAATTGTCGGGCACTCGAGTTCCACCGAGGTGTCCCGGCAATCCACGAGCTCGCCTTGCGGGAACCTTCCCACGCAACATCGGGCTCTTGGGAGCGCAAAATGGCTGCCCTCAAACATACAGTAGTTTCTGAATACCAAATAAATATTTGTGAAAAATAAAAATTTTTCTCACCGTAGAATTATGGGTTCACTACACTTAATTATAAGGACACAATATTTGAGAATGAACACACATACTTTAAAGAAAAACAATGTGTATCTCAAGGGAATTCTTCCACATCATTATCTTCAACATTATATCCTGTAATGGACATGAAGATAAGTTGATTGAATACAGGAATGAATGACATGAGAGACATGACATCAGTAAATTTCTTCTGGTTGACAGGGAGTTGATATCTGTTTTTTACTCTTAGCTGAAATGGATCATGTTCCACAAATTTTCTTTTCTTCTTGGTGCGAATGTTTGCATACATAACTGGCCCTAATGTAGTATAACAGTGCTTAACACCTAGCTGAAAAGCAAAGCAAAGTCACCTCTGTACAGGCCATGAAGGCCCTTGGAGGAGTGGAAGGTAAAGAATTCCACCATTGTTATCCTCGGCACGTGACGGGGTAGAGTGGTTAGCTCTACGCCCGGCCGCTTTTTCCCCCAGGAATTAATCTGGTACTCATTTTTGGTGTAGGCTGAGTGAACATCAGGGCCATATGCACCTCCGGAAGGGGAAAACTCATTTCTTAAATTTTACGATTTCCTGACGGGTATTCGAACCCACATCATTCCGGGCGAACCGAGCACGCCTTTACCGCCTCGGCCAGGCAGCCCTACCTAGCTGAAAAAGGGTCTTTGAAATTTGAAATTCAATTGAAATTGTGTAGCTTCACTGAAGTGAACTGAATCTCTAGTTGTGAATTTAGTGGGTATTGATAGCAATGACTTGAGATCATCTAAAGTTTTGAAGTCATCTCTTTTCCTTTTTGTCACAATGAAGTTTTTTGGACTTGGTGACTTTACAACATCCACCCATTCATCTGGGGCATATACTATTGGTGATTCCTCAGACATTCTACTAACTTCAAGCTATAAAATTAGGAGTAAGAAATTTAGGCAATTTCAGATGAACATAGTTATAAGCCACATCAACAGAAATTTAACTGCTAATTGCTTTCACATGATATTCTATGTAAATATTATTGTTAATATTGGTAGTTCTACTAAATTATTATTCTATGGTCATCAAATCTAACGCTATTGTTCATGCATTTTCATAAGATACGGGTTATTTGTAAAGTAAGTAAAATGAGTAAAATACAGTCACAAGCCACAAACTAGAGGTTATCCATGATAAAATGTGTCTATACTCTTACCAAGTTTTCATTAGAGCTGGAACTGTTGCTTGATGGGTGCCAAGAATCATCACCATCTGTATCAAATGGATCTGACTCTTCAATTTCAGCTTCATTATTCTCAAAAGTCCTCTGAACAGGAGATAAATCCTCATTCACCTTGATTTCGACGCCATTTTGGTGTGGCTTATGACTGTGTTAGTTCTGAAATTGTCACTATACGGCAAAGTAAAGAATTTCCACCTAACATATGCTGCCATCTTTTATAAATACAAGAAACTTCTTAGTGTGATATTAAAGAGGGAAATTTAAAGAATACGATGGCATGAACATCTCAAGAACAAAAAAATGGTGGCTTATGACTATATTCCACCGAGCTCTTCAATTGTTAGATACATACAGCCACACAGGGCTGTTGATAAAATATGTATCAGACTTGTAATAAACTGTAAATTACAATTATAACAATTAACACTGGTACTGTGGGGTGTATTACTGAGCCAACTTCAAGTCAAGAGAAATATTCTCGTATTGGGTTTTGATACATTACGAGAAGGAATGGTATTAACACGATGGAATTTACTCTTAAAATGATGGGTAATGCATTTTCAAGTTATTGCGGAGTGGGGTTCTAGAGGGTGCGATGACATTAAATGACGTTTCGTTAAATATAGAAAATGAGAGATGCAAAAGTTATCTCGTAGGGTCCGCTTGTCTCTCTTCATGAAATGTGTTTCAGTTCCTGATATTGCTTCTAAGTTTACACCATTAGCCCCTAAACGATGTCATAGTGTCAAGGAGCTGGTGTGCTGGCAGGAAACTGGCTTTATTTCCTCATATATCTTGTCGTGCTGGAATGACACTGCTAATTAATCAAATGCATTATAAATCTCGCTAATCAATGTCTAGGATGTAATTAATTATACACTTTTCTTTCCAAAGCAAACTTGAAACATCTACTTTAATACGGCTTGGGGAAGAGGTAATGTAACTCCCGGGAAGAGAAGAAAAATTACACAAAACACAGACTTGCTTGAGTAACAATACATTCCGGAACAAAGACGGTAAATAAATACCTACGCTGATATCACAATGAGATTATGTTCCTTAACCGTTTGACCGATGAAATATCGTGTGATAAATATGAACTACAATACATTATCTTTTTAAGCACATTTTATAAATTTCATTTCTTTGACATTAAATGTTCCCTGGCAAAAATTCCTCTGAGTAAACTTATTCTATGCGGGAGAGGAGGTAGCTCGACTTCACGTTACAGTACAGTACAACAAATGAACAATTTTTATTCTTGAAATGGTAAATACGACAAGGTATTCCGATTTACAATCAGGATTACTTGGAGTTCTTAAAAGTAATTGCAGTGAGAGGACGTACAATAAGAAAACATCGGGAACGGAACATTACTGCACCGTCCCGGTGATAAAGGAGTCATGTCGAGGACGAAATGTTACTGTATCACTTTGTGATGAAGACTCAAAATAGCAGAGTATCGAAAGTGTACATAATGGGGACTTTAGGATAAAAATATGAATTCTAGCGTTCTTAATTTAAATTAGAAAATACCTTTAAAAGTTTTTATTTTTGAAGAAATTAACCGTCCGCGCTGAGCGAAGGGTAGTAGTTCGAGGAGGTAATTCCACAGGCTTCAAAAGTTTCTAAGAAATAATCGTAGAATGGCAGGGAATAAATGAAGGAAATCGTCGCTGCCGGGACAAATCCTCCTATGTGAAATATTTTAGCTTAGAACTTTGGCCGATAAGGTTCTGTCATCTAAGGTGCAATATTGTGTGAATAATGTCAAGGCATTCTCGCTCTTTTTGTGCTAGGGGCTTTACGTCGCACCGACACAGATAGGTCTTATGGCGACGATGGGATGGGAAAGGCCTAGGAGTTGGAAGGAAGCGGACGTGGCCTTAATTAAGGCACAGCCCCAGCATTTGCCTGGTGTGAAAATGGGAAACCACTGAAAACCATTTTCAGGGCTGCCGATAGTGGGATTCGAACCTACTATCTCCTGGATGCAAGCTCACAGCCGCGCGCCTCTACGCGCACGGCCAACTCGCCCGGTATTCTCGCTCTTCATAATGTATGTGCTGCGGGGCGGTATATCTCCAAAAATATTATCACATAGGAGGTTTTGTACCGGCAACGACGAAATGTTATAATGTGCAAGGACGTGGTAGTGGTTTGTATGAATGGACAGTATTAGACAGACATTCAGACAGACAGACTTCACCATAAAACTGACGGAGCAGTGTGATATTAGTAAAGATCTGACTGATGTGAGTAGTAACTGTACTGTACGTGGTACAAAATTCCTTCAGGATGTTGAAGTGCACAGTGGTCATGAATATTATATGTCGTGTTATCCTACTGACTTCAAATGCACTGGAGTTACCGAACTGTTAAGGAACTTGTATATCTTATGTACGGTGGGTGGTATTGTAAAGAGAAATATCCCTGCATTGGCAACAATCTCCTTCATGTAATAGCAGTCACGGTATTTGTCTCTCATATTCCTCATTCTCCCTTACTTATTTACAGCTCCAATGGAACATGGAGACGTTTTTTTGTTAGGGGCTTTACGTCGCACCGACACAGATAGGTCTTATGGCGACGATGGAATGGGAAAGGCCTAGGAGTTGGAAGGAAGCGGCCGTGGCCTTCATTAAGGTACAGCCCCAGCATTTGCGTGGTGTGAAAATGGGAAACCACGGAAAACCATCTTCAGGGCTGCCGATAGTGGGATTCGAACCTACTATCTCCCGGATGCAAGCTCACAGCCGCGCGCCTCTACGCGCACGGCCAACTCGCCCGGTACATGGAGAAGTGATAATCCCTACTTTACTGGGAATAATATTTTTTCTGATAGATTCCTTCGTACAGAGCTGAGGTATGTTCTATCTAACGCCAGGTTACGTCCATAAAAATAGTATAAGTAATATTTAGCTGTAGACTGACCTATAAGGAAAGTCTTATTTTAATAGGTTCCCCTCTCTTCATGGATAGTCAACAACGGGAAAGAGGAGCGAAAAATAACTTTTAAAAACTATTGATCCAAATATACGTGGGCGGATCGAAGTATTACGCATAACTTTCTTTTTACGAACTATTTAACCCTCAAATGTCTGAAATCTTCCTCTCGTGAAATACCTTTTTTGTATTTATGTTGTACTTAACAATAACACTTAACACTTTTCAGTGTTTGGGAGAAACAGGCATGTGCCATACGGCATGGCTAGGTGCTCCTGTAGTTAAGAGGTGCAGTGCGTCCTTAGCTGTTGCAGTATTGGAATAACTTTACTGGTATTCATTCAGTGCGTTATACTTATAAGTAGAAATGGTATTATTATTATTACTATTATTATTATTATTATTATATTATTATTATTATTATTATTATTATTATTATTATTATTATTATTATTATTATTATTATTATTATTTTAAAGTAAATGAATTTACTAGAAACTGAAAATTATATTTTTTCGAAACGTTAACACAAAATCAATCTTATGCAGAAACTAACCAATACTGTTCTACATTCTAATATATTACAAGGAATGGAGGAAAATCAACATTTGCAACTAGGCAAAGAGCATTACTGCTTGCAAACATGGGAATTGCAGAACAATTTACACCGAGCTCGATAGCTGCAGTCGCTTAATTGCGGCTAGTATCCAGTATTCTGGAGATAGTAGGTTCGAACCACACTGTCGGCAGCCCTGAAGATGGTTTTCCGTGGTTTCCCATTTTCACACCAGTCAAATGCTGGGGCTGTACCTTAATTAAGGCCACGGCCGCTTCCTTCCCACTCCCAGCCCTTCCCTGTCCCATCGTCGCCATAAGACATATCTGTGTCCGTGCGACGTAAAGCGACCAGCAAAAAAAAAAAAAAAAACAGAACATTTTACAGTGTCCAGCTTGATACTACATACACTCATTGTCAGTGTTTTTCTGGAAGCTGCATTCATTTCCGTTTTGACTGTAAGTTGAACGCGAAATGTTCAACTCATTCAATAAATTTCTCCACTGTCGGCAGACCTGAAGATGGTTTTCCGTGGTTTCCCAATTTCACACCCGGCAAATGAACCTTAATTAAGGTCACGGCCGCTTCCTTCCCACTCCTAGCCCTTTCCTTCCCCATCGTCGCCATAAGTCCTACCTGTGTCAGTGCGACGTACAGCAAAAAGTAAAAAAAGAAAGAAAATAATCATTAGGACGTCAGGATAAATAAGGGCTGTAAATAATTTTGGCCGTCAAATTCTTATGTTCTCTGCTTATGCAGCACAAATATCGTAGGTTGCAGTCTACTTATTGATTGAAATCGACAAGGAGTAATGACTTCGTTCATTGAATTTCTGACGATCATCCGAGAGCTCCTCTTCAGCTCTTTATAAAATATGTTGAATATGAATCTACTTGTTCAAACTTCTGTTTCTCATAGAATGATCTTGTCTTGAAATTGCTCCTGTTTCTCCATTGTGCTACTGTAATTAATGCCCTACTGCATTGTTTTAACATGCAAAATCTGCGTGATACACATTTTGAGATGAACTGAAATTTCTTGGTGGAGTGTCAAACATGTAAGTGCTCTTCTGAGTATGCTAACAAGTATGTGCCTTATCTCTGGTTCTCCCTGGTCCTAAGAGTGTACGGTCTTGAATTGATGAACGGGACATAATAAAGAATGTGTGTCTTCATAGCGCACACGCTTCTATATTACTCATTACCCGGACCGTGTTGTGTTGGTTCAATTAGTGGGTCCTCGTGACGTCACAGCCACTTCATCCCTGCTGCTCTTAGCTTTCAGGAGGGTGACACACAACCAGCAAGGAGGAGAAGCAGAGGAACAAGAAGGAGACAGAGATGAAAAAACACACTTAGCTGGCTTGAAAAATCGATTGTAACGTGGCGGTAGAGCTGCGGGGAGTCCCGTAATGAAAACCTTGTTAAAAGTTTGAGCCATATATCTCTATATATAAAAGAGCATGTCCCGACTGACTGACTGACTGACTGACTGACTGACTGACTGACTGACTGACTGACTGACTGACTGACTGACTGATTCATCATATCCAAGCCAAAAGTACTGGACATAAAGAAATAAAATTTTGAGGATGCATTTGTATTACAATATAGGTGCTCACTAAGGGAGGATTTTTGGATATTCCGTCGCTAAGGGGGTGTAAATTCGGGTGAGTATTTAAAATGAGTGTAGCCTATCTATATCTCAAAAACTTATAAGTTTACAGATGAAAAAATTGGTGTTTAGAATATCCTTTAAAGTAAGGAAACACGTCCCTTTTTTCGGAAAATCCCATTCGGAGGGTTTGAAAAAGGGTGAAAAAGGGTTTGAATGACTTTTATGAGGTTACTTATTTCTAAAAAACTGAAGATATTACAGACATGAAAACTGGTATTTGGAATATCCTTTAAAAATAAAGGAACACATATTTTTTGTTTTTGGAATATCAATTTAATGGAGTTAAACAGGAGCGACAAAGGGGGTGAATTTTTAAAGATTGTATCTACAGTATATCCCAGAAACGTAACATGTTACAAAAGTAAAAATTAGTATTAGGAATCTCCTGTAAAAGTAAAGAAAGATAGGTGATAATTTTCGGAAAATCCACTCTAGGGGAACTAAAAGGAGGGTGAAATTTTAAGATGAGCATATCTACAGTATCTCAAAAACTTAACATATTACAGAAGTGAAAACTGGTATTTTAATCTCTATTAGAAGTAAAGAAATATGAATTTATTTTCGGTAAAACCGCATGGATAGGAGTGATAAAAAGGACTGAAAAGGTGGATGAATTATTTTTATTAGGATCCTGATATCTCAAAAACTGAAGATGATACAGACGTGAAAATTGGTATTTGGAATCTCCTTTACAAAGAAAGAAATACGTAATTTTCCTTCGGAAAGTCCACTAGGGGTGGTAGGTGAGAGAATGAAAAAAAATACATGAATTATTTATATGAGATACTTACAGCATATTTTAACAACGAAAGATGTTGCAGACGTGAAAATTAGCATTTTTAATCTCCTTTTAAAATTAAAGAAACACGCATTCCGTTGATTTCGGAAAATCTAATTAACGGGGTTGAAAGAATTGAAAAATTAATTGAATAATTTTATGAGGATACTTATATCTAACAAGAACTAAAGTTGTTACAGACGTAAAAATTAGTACTTGGAATCTCCTTTTAAAATAATGAAACCCGCATTTTTCGAAGAAAATCAATTTGGGGTCTGGGGTGAATAGGAGTTGAATTCTTTTTATGAGGACACAATTATCTCAAAAACTGAAGATGTTACAATCGTGATAATTGGCATTTGGAAGCGTCATTTATTAATAAAGGAACGAGTATGTTTTTGTTTTCGGAAATTTCACGTAGGGGCGGGGGTATGAAAGGAAGTGAAAAAAGTTAATTCTTTTTATGGGGATACATTTATCTCAAAGACTGAAGATTACAGACTTTAAAATTGGCATTTGGAATCTTCTTTAAACATAATGAAACATGCCTTATTTTTGGGGGCTAGGGAAAAATCAAAATGCGGGGCTGGTGTGAAAATGAAGTTGAATTCCTTTTAAGAGGATAACTATATCTCAAAACTGAAGATTTTCCAGCACGAAAATTTGTATTTGGAATCTTCTTTCAAAGTAAAGAAACACGCATTCTTTTGTTTTCGGAAAATCCATTTAACGGAGGGGGTGAATGAATTAAAATAATTAGTTGAATTCCTTATATGACGATACTTATATCTCAAAAACTAAATATGTTACAGACGTGAAAATTTGTATTTGGAATCCCATTTAAAAATAAAGAAACACTTCTTCTTTCGTTTTCGAAAAATCCACTTACGGGGTTAAAAAAATTGAAAAATTATTTGAATTATTTGTATAAGTGTACTTATATATATATATGAAAGCTAAAAATGTTACAGACGAAAAAATTGGTATTTGGAACCTCCTTTAAAAATAAACACACATTTATTTGTTTATGGAAAACAACTTGGAGGCCGGGAGAGGGCTGAAAATAAGTAAAGAAGGAGATGAATTCTGTTCAAGAGGATACTTATATCTCAAAAAAGGAAGAAGTCACAGACGTAAAAATTGGTATTTTGAATCTCCTTTTAGAAATAAAGAAACATTTCTTATTTTATTTTCAGAAAACCCACTTAAGCGGCTGAAAAGTATGGAAAAAAAACGAGTGAATTTAAAAATGAGTACCGGTATATCCACAGTATATGTCAAAAACACGTGGTATGTGGAATGTCATTTAAAAATACATGTACATGTACCTTTCTTTTTCCAGAAAAGGCAGCAAACGTGGGTGAAATTTAGGGAAAATTGTCGATTATCTTTTTTATGAGGACCCTTATATCTCAAAAACTGAAGATGTTAGAGACATGAAAATTGGTATTTGGAATCTCCTTGAAAAATTAAAACATAATTTTCCTGTTTCCGGAAAATCCACTTGGGTGGGGTCAAATTCATTTTAAGGGGATACTGATATCCCAAATGCTGAAGATGTTACAGACCTGGAAATAGGTATTTGGAATCTTCTTCTCATTTTTCTTCTCTTCTACCCATTTTCCCATAGTCGTGGGGTCGCGGGTGCGAACTGTGTCGTACATGTGGATTTGGCCCTGTTTACGGCCGGATGCCCTTCCTGACGTCAACCCCCTATGGAGGGATGTAATCATTATTGCGTATGTCTCTGGTGGTCTGTTACCTCAATATGAATATGAAAGTCTTGGAACAAACACAAACACCCAGACTCCGGGCCAGGAGGATTAATCAAAGGCGGTTAAAATCCCCGACCCAGCCGGGAATCGAACCCGGGACCCTCTGAACTGAAGTTCTCAATCCTGACCGTACACCCAATGTTTCGGACAAGTAAGTATTTGGAATCTCCTTTAAAAATGAAGAAAAATGTTTGTTTTTCTTTTTCGACTTGAGAGAAGACTTTTTCTCACATGCACAGTTCTATGTGGCTTGGATATCTTAGCCTCAAAAGGCAATACTACAAACGCTGTTTACAAAGTGTTTCTAGGCTAAATGAAACTAAATTTTTGGGCGAGCTTTTACACCTTAGGGGTTTTCAGATAATGTGTTAGTACAGTACCGAGGAAAGATTACTTAGATCAAATTACGAAATCCACGCGAGTGAAGCCGCGGGTAATTGCTAGTCCTTCTATTTAGACAGAAAATGCGGTATGACGATTACAAGGGGTCAGAGTACACTCGAATTTCGGGGAATAACAAAGTTCGTTGCAGTGGTATTGTGTAAATACCATTTCTTCAGGAGAGAATGAAAAATAATTCATACCAGCCTTGAATAAATCTATTTGTAGACTGAATATTAAACAACGAATTTTAATGCTTAATATCTGTTGCGTACTCATCGTTGATTGTTTAGTTTAATGTCATAAAATTACAGTATTAAGCCATCAAGTGGAGTAGCATGGCTGCTGAAAAGACAAAACACGCCTCACCTAACAACAACAGTCGGTCAGTTGCTGTTATTTGTGATAACTTCTATGGGCTTAGCACACCTTAGGCCACTGCATTTCTTCTCCTACTCTGAAGTATTAGGGCATTGGAGGCCTAAGATTTCAGCACACTTCTCAGTTTACGTTCTTTTTTCCCATTTTCCTACTGATTGTTTCTTCATATCTTCTCTTCATTTCGATACATATCTTCATTACATTCCTGATCAAGAGGAGTTAATAAACATCTGGTTACCAAGCTTATGAAAAATCACCATCACCGGGCGAGTTGGCCGTGCGGTCACGAGCGCGCAGCTGTGAGCTTGCATTCGGGATATACTGGGTTTGAATTCCACTGTAGGCAGCCCTGAAAATTGTTTTCCGTGGTTTCCCATTTTCACACAGGCAAATGCTGGGTCTGTACCCTAATTAAGGCTACGACCACTTCCTTCCATCTCCTAGCCCTTTCCTGTCGATCGTCGCCAAAATACCTGCCTGTGGTGGTGCGACGTAAAGCCACTAGCAAAAAAGAAAAAGGAATAAAATCACCATCATGGCCGGTTAGTTCGTAAACATGACTGAATGAGATTTCACCATCAGCGATGATCGTCGCAGATGGACATATCAACAAAACTCTAAATTTACGGATATCTGCATTACTAGAGCTGGTTTGGTAAAACGTACTGGTTATAAATTATTAGAAATGAGATATTCTATGATATTTTTATCTACACGTTTTAGGTAGAATTAAAATATCCTTAGATATTTGGACTTTGGTGAAAAATATAACAATCGAGAATATTTTTTTCATTACACATCGCACGGTAAGACGCATAACACATAAAATATTGGAGCTTACGGTTTGAACATACTTAAGAATGCGAAGCTTTTCGATACAGCTATATTAACAGAGGAATTTGACATTCTCGTTCATGCTCCCCTTAATATTGCTTCACAAGGTTAGGGATGAAAGTTTACCATCTACCGTGTCCTGATTGCATCTGGGAATTGTGTAAATGGCATTGCGGTAGGAACTATGCGCTTTTATTAAAAAAGAGATCAATCCTTAAGAGAAATTTGCAGTGAATTAGACAGCCTGTCCTATACAAATGTTATGCACATTCTACGTATTTCTTCCTTTATAAGCTAATCAAATAAAATATAGACTATTGTACACCTTAAACTTAAATGCAGAGTTTTGAAAAATTCTGTCCAGCCGTTTTCCCTTGAAGTCAATTCAAACAATATAAGAGACCAGACGAAAATTGGAAGGAACTTAAACCGAGATAAGAACGAAATATGAGGGGGAAAAGTTATGTGTACAGACAAACATATATTTGTGTTCAAATGGATGTGTTAATTGACGTTTTGTGAGAGGCCTTACTTGCTAAAGTATAGTGATTCGAATCAAGGCAAGAGTTATTTTATTAACTATAACGAATGAGGTATTCGACTCTCAAGCCCAATGATATAAGTAGTGGTGCTTCCTGTCAACTTATGGAGTAAATTTCTCAGCTGCAGCTCCTTTAGTTAAATAGACCGTCTATTCTTAAAATAGTTATAGCAACAGACTACTCTAAGATCAATTTCGTTTCTTTAAAGTAGCAAGAGTATTTATGGACGATATTTACGGTTACATTTAATAAATAACGTTTAGCTTTCTCCTTAAAAGCAATCATGAAAATCCACAACCTGTTTCCAGTCATTCGAACGGATCAGGATTGGAATTAATGAAGCCCCCATCTAGCGAGGAAAGGAAATGTGTCGGCTGCCGAAGCCTGTCGCACTTCTCTGGGGTAGTGATTAATGGTGACAGGGAAAACCGGAGTACCCGGAGAAAAACCTATCCCGACGCCGCTTTGTCCAGCACAAATCTCACATGGTTTGACCGGGATTTGAACCACGGAACCCAGCGGTGAGTGGCCGGCACGCTACCGGTTTTTTACATCACGCATTCACACACTCAGCACATTTTCATTAAATGCTTTCTATATAAGAAATACTGTCCCAGCTGGGTTTCTTCTTTCTCTGAAACGATTATGTAGACTTAAGACGGCTTCTTCCATCATGGAAGAAATATGTAACCGTAATGCTAAACGCGCGGACGTATTTAATCGATGGTTGTACTCAGTTCTTATGGGATTTTCCGGAAGACTCCGAACAGCTAGGACTGACCCTTGTGCTATATTATCACGTGTTTGTTGTTGCATGTGCGAGACATCTTACCAATTGTTTATTGTTGAAAATTATTTTTGTATTTTAGTAGTCCTCTTCTTTGCCATTTGGGCCTACTGAGAACGACGGGGCTCGTATCCTCACGTCACCTGGGCCTTCTGTTCTCTCCTCTTCTAGTATTCCTTCATTTCCTGGCTGTGAGCCAGCTTTCTTTCATCCGTCCACATAGGTCTGCTGGTTCATGCTTTCTTCCTACCCGTAAGTGATATTGAAAAATTTCCCGCTGGATGGCTTGGCGAAATTATGAGCGGTCATGTATGGACTAATGCGGGATCCCCTGTTGTTCCAGATTCGAGTGCGACCAGGCCATAGAGGAAAGGCGTAGTGCCTGGATCAGGTTAAACCATCACAAGAACGAAGCCAATCACGAAAAGGAAGGCAACAGAAAACACCGTACGCAGAGCCAAGAACTTAATGTCTCATGCCTAGCCATTGCCGACGACCTCACCATACTAACTAACAGTATAGAGGAAGCTGCCCACCACCTGCAGAGTCCTCTTAGTGCAGCGACTAGGGCTGACTTCGACTGCATCTTGGAGAAAATCATAAGGGAATGAGCGGCAACATTACCACCAGGGGCAGGACTGAGGAATAATCTACGAACCCTGCTGCAACAAGCAGAAGGAGATTTCCTGAGAAATAACTCTGGATATCTGTACAAGAAACTCAAGAAACAGGCAACCCAGTATACTGCCCTTACCTTGCTCCTTCTTGGGCAGGTCGGGAATATTCAACTTCAGAACAGGGACTGCACCAATATTCTTGGATATTATTTTCAGAAGCTCCTCAAAACAGACGAACCTAGTGAATGACTAATCTTCCATTATCCCTCAACCGGGAACTCTGATTCTCAACCACCCTACAGGAAATACATAGAAAATATAATCAAGAACCTAAGGAATAACAGGGCCTCAGGAGAAGATGGCATATTGGCAGAGATGTGGAAATACGCTGGCGAACAGTCCCTGCAGAGCATCCCCCAGATCATAAAAGATATATGGACAACACAGGCCTTACTGAAGGATGGACATCACCTGTGATACTGAACCATTCTGTTCATGCTCGAAGTAAGCTGATTTTATAACAATTATGGAAATTACATGAGATCACAAAGAATGTCGCCGTGGGTGGCATTTTATTGTGTCAGAGTAGCTGAGATGGCGCACTTTCCGTGAGAAAGTAGCAACAGACGCGACCTGAAGCTTCTAGCTGCTCATAGAAATTTATGATCCCAAGCGGTCCTCTTGAAGATAGCGTGGGATGCGTGCATCTACGTGAGATATCCCGCGGAATTTCATAGTGGAGGGAAATATATTTTATTTAATTTCTCCACACACATAGGAAATTTGCAACATTGCATTGAAAAACTGCAAAGTAGAATATTTCGCTGGAAATTTTGATATATTGCATGACACTAATGGCATCATAATTAAAGAATACATAAGTGCTCGTCAGGCCATGGGAGAGTTTTCTTCTTCGCGGGCAAGCGTGTGAAGAGACCGCACACGTTGAGCGCGGTCGCGTGGGTGCCTGATTATTATAAATACAACCGTAGTGAGCGCGAGCTTCATTCTGCTGGGTACATCGCCGCTGAGAAGACGATCCAGTGAGGAGCAGATCACAATTGTCTTCGACCAGTGAAGTTGGAATCTATTGTCTACAGGAATTGTAAGTAACAACTAGGTGTGACTTTGATAACAACTTATTTCAGTGAATAATTTACTTGCTTGTCTGAAAGAACATTCCTCGGCTAATAATTTTACTCAAGTAAAGTCACATAGTATAATCTGAGGCTCACATTGTTTTAAACTGACGTTAAATGCTAGTGTAGGCTCCGAGGTCTGATGTAAATTCAACCCATTTGGTACCAATATCGGTCTTGCATAGAGCATATTTGCTCCACAGAAGTACGTGAGTTTGAGAAAGACAGTGCTATGAATTAAACAGTCTAAGGTTAAATGAACATTGGATGGGAGATATAGGCATGTACACCAAAACACATTGTAATGTGATTTTCCTTGCATTTCTCTTAAGTCACGAGTGTACCGGACGCTGTACATTCATCAGCGACGAAGCAGTAACCTCAAGCAGAGCCACAGGACATTCTTCACGACGTCGAGATACGAACGTGGGACAGCAACATCGAGGAGGTGGCAAGCAAGTCACCTGAACGAGCTGAAGGGAAACAACCACCGACCAGGATGACACCAGTCAGCAGTTTACGAGTGTTCTTGCCGGTCAACTAAGTCAACATGATGGCTTAAGCTACCAATGTCCGATTGGAGAACTGTTCGGGAAATATCACAGGACCTAGGTTAGATCTTTCCATTTTCAGCATGCAGCCGCTAGTTAAAATTTAGGGTCATAGAAGACAAATTTTGGCCTTCCGCCAATATGTACATAATGAGGTGTCTGCGGGCACTGAAAGGAAGAATTTATGCTCGGGTCTCGAACTCAGTGGTGTAGGTAACTTTGCATGAAATTTGTTTTATAGTGCTTCATTTTATGTCAGATTTTTATAGCAGTATGTTTCCCGATAGGGAATTTGAGGTCGTGTAATGTCATCTAAGTGAGACTTAAGCAGTCACAAGTAATTTCCTTCTTGCTAGGACAAGCCAGTAGGGAATAGTTAAATGCATGTAGCATGATATATGGTAGTCTTTCAGTCGGGAGATAACGAAAGTACAAGGTCTTCTATAAGCCTTCGTTGTATTTGGGTTAATGTATGGAATAGAGCGGGTCAGGAACCAAGGAGCCCTTAAGAAAGGAGGATTATGTAATTAGCACAGAGCATAGAGATAATGCCCACAAGGAGTATGATGTGTAATGAATTCAGTTTTGATTTGATTATTTTGTGCCAATGAGAGCACTACTGTGAAGTGTGATGGCGTGTCTTGTATATTTGTGTGTAGAGATGCGAAGGGGGTTGAATGTGAACCCTACAGAGTCCATAACGTGTGAAAGGTCACATTGTAATTAGCTAAAGAGAAGGCACCGCAGAGGGGAATGAACGGGCTAGAACAGAATCTTGGCTTGGTCTGTTTACAACTGTCAGGCCAGGAGATATGGCTTTAAACATGGCTGCTCTATTCATACTAACCCGAGACAGTCTGGGGGCTAGAGTGTCGCTCGCAGTGACGTCACCATGAGGGTTGACGGCCGGGGTTGAATGCTGGTTTGTATTACGGGAGAGCGAAGGATGGTGACCTGTTATTTACGCCGCTGGAAAGAAAGATTTTTCTACATAACAATGTGTGTCATTTACAGACGTACATAACCTATTGTTTTATGTTTGCACCTTGATATTTATGTGTTTCTTAGGAGATGCTTAATCATGTGTTACAAGGTTTTAGGGAGTAGTCTCGTGTTCGATTCCAGGACGGTAGAAGGAGTAGTGCATGTATAGTGTATAGTTTATATTCGTTCTGAGCACCGAGGCATAAATTTACTGTAAAATCAAGGTTACGTTTGTTTATTTGTAATTATGTTACGACTGTGAAAGTCTAACGGTTCGATTTGTTTTCTTGACGGTGTTATTTAGGCTGGCTGGTGCAGGAGCCTTGGGACATGCCTAGAAACTCATCCACCAGGACATGAAATCTAGCAGAATGCCTCCCGCGGGAAGAATTCAATCATTAATGTACGACAACAACGTCCTTTGTATTATATGTGACAGATCATTTGTTTATTCTAGATTTCCTACTTTATTGTAATAAATTAGATGTTTATACGAATTTGAAGCTCAATGTTAGTTTTTGGGTTGTTGGTATTAGGTTTCCCTTAGAGTTTCTTTACTCTCCATTTAATTTATGTTAATGAGTTGCCCCTTTTTCCTTTCTTTACCCGTTAACCCCTGAAGACTGCTGTCTTGCCGGAGCAGATGGAGAGGATCAAACAGGTAAGCTATGTGCCAAGGTTATTCACCTGCTGGTGAGTTGTTTATTCACTATGGTATCCCTGGTCAGATTTCAGCATTAGCTTGACGTTGATGAAGGGACTATAGGGCACAATACATCCACTTCACAACACGGAAAGCAAGACAGACCTCAATAATTATAGAGGTACATCCTTATTATAGGCCACGTACAAGATTCTTTCTGCAGCCCTGTTAGCTAGAGCCACCAGCCAAGTAGACTCTCAATTAGATGAATATCAGGCCGGCTTCCGGGCTAATAGGTCTTGTCCAGAGAAGATATAAAATCTCAGGACCATCCTCACCTACAATATAAGGGTCGAAGTGGACATCCCTGGGTAGTTGGTAGATTTCCAAAGCATACGACTCGGTGGACGGAGAGACCCTCGCCTTCACCCTGCGGGAACTTGGCCTTGTTGATAAGACCTTAAAATTAGCCTTGACAAGTGAAAGATAATGATCAGAATCTACGTATACTCCTCGCAATACTATGATGTTTAGTATCTCTCTACCATATTGTCTGTCTATAGCTACATGATCAATCTGAAATTCACCTAGAATATGGTTTGGACTCTTCCACGTTTTTGCCTTCCTAGGGAGGCGTTTGAAGGTTGTTGATCTTACGACCAAGTTGTATTTATCACAGAGTTCTGTGAGACGCTCTCCATTCCTGTTTGTTCTCTTGCACCCTGGATAAGGGCCTACTATTCTTCGGTATTTTCGTTCCTTGCCAACTTCCGTGTTAAAGTCACCCATGAGTATGGTGGAATGATGAGATAGAATCTTGCCTAGAATTTCTTCTAGGGAGTCCCAGAAGTGTTCAATTATTTCCAGGCTTTCCGGTTGGTGTCGTTTGTGGGTGCGTGGAACGTTACTACCGTGTATGCTCTGTTACGACATCGGAATGACAGTGAGGATGTTCTTCCGCTAGATAAAATTAAATCTAAAATTTGATCCTGTATTTCAGTAGTGATATTGTTCTCAGAAGAATTTTAGTTTATTTGAAGTTACGTTGTAGCCTATAACGTGGCTGATGGTGTGCTATTACTTTTGTGAAATGACTGAACCGTACGTAATAAAACAGTTACTGGTAAACCATTCTCGAAACTGAACTATGAAGATGAACTGCTGATAGTTAAAAATGGTAACGGTACCCGACATCTTCCTCGGAATCAACCTCCTCGTACACCTAGTTAACCTGGTTTGGGGACTTGGTGTTTATGACTTCTTAGACATCCATTTCATTGTCATTTGGTCACCACCAAACTTTTCCAGATGTCATGCACCATTATTATTATTATTATTATTATTATTATTATTATTATTATTATTATTATTATTATTATTAAATTAAATATACGTAAAATGTCACAGCAGTACCAGCGATCGCACCCGAAATTAACTGGTTTATTAGCTTTCTATGTAGATCAGTGGTGTTGTCTTTTCTGTGTAAAGTAACATTTGTAATTCTCTCAAGTTTTGTCCGTGATTTTTGGACTTTAAGTCATTATTATTGTTGGAGCTTACGATCTCAATTTATTGTTGTTATTTATTCAGATTTTCTAGTTATAAATTTTAAATTAGAGGAAAAAAGGAAGGAATAACAATTTCAAAGTTTGTTGCGGTAAATTATGATCTAGTTAATTCCTTGTCCGCCCATTAACCCCTCAAGCTTCTTACACTTATGGATTCAAGATATTTCTTTAGAATTATTATTATTATTATTATTATTATTATTATTATTATTATTATTATTATTATTATTATTATTATCCAGTTGGTTATTGCAACATCGCACGGTATGATGACATCGGACACTTCTACGTGCCTTTTTTGTAATAATTTTAGTGTATCTCTGTGATATTTAAAATGATTAGATCCTGATTAACTTTCATAAATAAACAGGATAGATATCGAAAGATGGTGACACTGAAAGGGATGTAAATGGTGATGGGAATTAGAGTTCCAACATGCTTCACAAGAGGACCTCTGGTGTTCGAATTCGACACATAACATGGCTCTGTGACAAAATGTTATGCCCCTGCCAACCCATCACCTCACTGCTGGTTTCAATGTCGTCAGTTACATTACCTTCATAACCGTCATGGAATTTCCTCTGGAAAGCACAGTATTTTGAACTGTTGTGAGAGGAGAACATGAGAATATTAATTTATTCACCATTATTTATTTATCATTTAATATTTATTATTTGTATGTATGTTGTGTATTCAGCCCGAAGGCTGGCTTGATCCTCCACAGCTCCAACAAAAGGTATCATAAACAGCCTAGGCGACACTGAAGAGACATACTAGGGAAATGAGGAATGTGGTAGTTTCCCGTTGCTTTCGTCACCTGGCCAGAAGTTGCTATTGCATGTCAGTCTGCCAAGCCCACTGAAATGCACGCATCAACTGACCCTACGAACGATATTTTCACACCATTCACAACAGGGACTGGCTGCATAAGGAACGGCATTACCAGAATCGCTCATACCTCGGTCAATTTCATATTGTCAAAGCCAAGGATGAGACTGAGACAGGTCAATGAAAGTAACAAATTGCTATAGTCCATACCAAAAGACATAGCGCACTATAAACACTACATCTTGGCAGCAATGGCTCATTTATTATTATTATTATTGTTTATTATTATTATTATTGTGCTTTTACGGCCGCATTAGACTACCGTAGTCAATTTCTGTCCGGTCTTCTATGATGTTTTATGTTTTTTTCTGATCTCCCAGTATTTCTTCATTCTATCTAATCTTCGTCGTCGTTCTTCTTCTGAAAATACCCTTTTAATTGTTTCTCTTTTATCACATTTTGGTAGGAATCTAACTTTACTATTCTTCAATTTATTTACTTTGATTTATTCTTTAAATCCTCCAGTGTTATGTCTAATTCTTTAATGTCTTCTTTTATTTCTTTTATCCAGACAGGTTGTTGCTTTTGTTTCGAAAGCTTTTCCAAAGTTCTGCGTATTAACCTGTCTTGAGGTGTTCTCAACAGATGACCAAAGAATGATATTCTCTTCTTTCTCATGAAATCCGTTATAGGTTATATTTCCTGATATACTGCTGTATATGGGATGATACGCCATTCCCCTTCTTTTAGGTACTTCTTATTAATGCATGTTCTTACAATTCATCTTTCTGTTTAATGAAAATTTTTCCATGTTATTCTTTTGGTTTAGTTTAAATAATGTTTCACTTCCATAAGTTATTTCAGGTTGGACTAAAGTCTTATAATGTTTCAATTTTGTATTTATTGACAAACATTTCTTGTTGTATGTATTTTTGGTTACATTTTGGTGTATGGATAATTTATTCGTTCTCTCTGTCTAAGAAATGTTTTCATTTAAATTGTTTGTTATAGTTTCTCCAAGGTATTTGAACTGTTTTACAATTTCTATTTCCTTCCAACATATCAGAACACTGCTTATTAAGAGGGGATCTATTGCCATTATTTTAGTTTTTTCAAATGAAATTGTTAATCCTATTTTTCCAGCAATAGTTTGGAGACTTGTGCTTTGATTCCGGGCTTCATTAATGTTATTAGCTAGTACTGCCAGGTTAATTTAGGTTAATTTCACCTTTAGTGTATCCAATTTTTATATTATTGTTATTGTCTTTATACCATTCTCTCATCAAATACTCCAGAGTACAATTAAACAAAAGTGGTGATAGTACATCACCTTGTCTTAGCCCTGTTATGATCGTGAATGCTTCGGATAATTCTCCTCTAAACTTCACCTTTGATTTTGTGTTAGTTAACGTTAAGCTTATCATTTTAAATAATTTAGGATGCAATCCAAAATTTCGTAATATTTTTAATACTGAAGGTCGATGAATGCAATCATAATCTTTCCGGAAGTCTATGAAGGAGATAATTATTTGTTTCTGTCTTCTTTTGTAGACGCCCGTTAATAATTTTAGTGTTATGATTTGATCTGGACAACTAGGCCATGGTCGAAATCCTTCCTGGTACTCCCCTAATTCTTTTTCCAGTTGATATTTGCACCGATTGTAAATTTTTCTCCAGAATATTTTATAAGTACAATCCAGGAGTGATATTCCTCTATAATGATCAGGATTTGATCTATCTCCTTTTTTTGTGTAAAGGGTGGATTACTGCAGTTGTCCAATGGTCCGGTAAATTTTCATCATTCCAAATTTTAATCAGTGATTGGTGAAGCGATTCTCTAATTATTGATTCCGCTGCATTTTTCCACAACTCGTCAAATGTTTGGTCTTCACCACAAGCTTTTTAATTTTTCAGTTCTTTAATGACTTGTTTAACTTCATCAAAGCTGGCTGGATCGATATTTTCTGGTAGAGTTTCAATGAGCATGTCTGTGTTTATATGAAGTAGTTCTTTTGGTTTTTCACAATTCAATAATTTATTGAATGTGTCTCCTAGAATTTGTGTATTATCTTTATTATTATGTGCCATCTCTCCGTTCTTATCTTTTAGCATAAGTGTTGGCAGTTCATATTTTTGAAGTTGTTTACTAAATATTTTATAGTAATCCCTAGAATTGGTCTTTTTGTGATCTATTTCTATTCGTTGAAGAATGCTTTTTTGATGTTGTCTTTTAATATTTCTGATGATTTTTGGGTTAATTTTCTTTGCTTGGTAAATTCTTCATACGATGTCTCTGTTTCCTGACTTTGTTGACTTAACCATGCGTGATGTCTACTTTCAAATTCTTTATCGCGTACCTCATTCCACCATTGATGCTTTTTCCTTGGACTTGACAAGGCTATTTTCTCAGCTATGTCTTTTAGTTTCGGGATGATCTCTTCTAATTTATCTGTTTACTCAATGTCTCGAGTTAGTTCTTTATACTGTTCATTGTTTATTAGTTTATGAGGATCATAAACGTTTCTCAATTTACATTTTGATTTTGGTTTCTTTACTGGTGTGAATTTAATTTTGATTTTCGCCATGTTGTGGTCAGACCCTATATCTATTCCTCTAAGTACTTTAACATTTAGGTTTTCCTTATGATAAATCTTTGTCATACAAACATGATCTAATTGCTATTCTCCTTCTCTCCAATCTGGGTGTTTCCATATCTTAAGTTTATTAGGTTTTCTCATAAAATACGTAGATTTTGATATCATATGGTTTCTACAAAAGTCTATAAATCATATGCCATTTTTATTGGTCTGTTTTTGAGACGGCCATTTTTCTATTATGTATCTGTATCTCTTTTCTTTGCCTAATTGTGCATTGAAGTCGCCTATTCAAATTTTGGTATGATTTTTATTTATATTTTTCACTGTTTAATCCAGGAGGTCCCAGAATTCATCCACGTCTTCTCTGGCTTTTCTCCTATTGCTTTTATCATTTGCAGGAGAGTGGGCATTAACTATTGTGTAGATTTTATTCGATGCCTTTATTGTTAGCGTCACGAGTCTTGGGGATTGTGCCTGAAAATCTATTCTCGAATCAATTATTTTCAAGTTGACTATGCATCCTGTACCAAATTGTGGACAATTTCTCATCACTCTTTCTCCAGGGATGCCTCTGCACACTCTATACCCTTGGCATTCCATGGGTTCCTGGTCTGAATTCCTCATCTCTTGTAGTCCTGCAATAAGGATCCTTTGTTTGTCTAGTTCATTAGTTAGGATTTTTAATTTTCCCACCTGTGCCAGAGAGTTGATTTTATATGTTGCTAAATAGTATATCTGTTTCAATTTTAGTCTTTGGTTTAATCGTTGGTTTGTCTTGGGTATTTCAGATGCTCCCACTCATCTGACTCATCTTTCAAGCGACTACCCACCGTATCCGAATACAGTCTTCCCTGGCTAGTACCAAGTGGTTGAAATTTACCGAAAAGATTTCCGTCCATTATTGACTCTCAAAAACATATAGACTTGGATGGAGCAAGCTCCGAGTTACAATTATGGTTGTGAACCATAGAGGTTGCCTCAAGATTTTCTCTGGCTGTCATTTTCCCCGGGCTTGGGACCGGCAACTGCAACTACTGAGCTACTCAGTCCACCCAGTATGTACTGCAGGCGAAATTATTATTGTTTATTATTTAAAATTATCATTATATTTAATATTTATTATTACTTATTTATTATGTATTATTTATTTGTTTATTTATTCATATTCATACGATCCTAAAATCTCACCTGCGTCAAACCCAATATGTGCCCTTAATTACCTGTTTCTGATTAAAACAATCAGGAAGGTATTCGTAAATCAACTGGGATTCATATTGAAATATTGAACTCAGCGTTCTATCGTTGGCCATCTGCCTCGGATGCTTCGGATTTTGGGGCCGTTCCCAGTATTTTGCTTTCACTTCATTGACCAAAATATGGGTTCAAAGGAGAGCATAACTACTTGTACTGAAGAGAAAAAATGTGTTTACACTCAATGTAAATCACGATAATTTGTTCATTAATATGCAAGAAAAGTCAGCTAAAATTTTCACAACATGTTTTACGCCGTCTCAATGCATAACTTGAGTGGTAAATATAGTTTTTGAAATTGTTTATCATTGTCTTCCAAAGAATGAAAAAGCAATGTACGATTTGTGGACACCAAAAACAGAAAAATATCGGACAACTGAAAATCGGGCACCATTGATCCAAACGATAACTAAGAGTTAACCCACACGATCCGTGTAAAATCTGACCTCCAACAAGTAGAATTCCAGATTTACATTTAACTGAGGTTATCCACCAGTCGACTATCCTATCGGATATTGGAACATCAACCGAATGGATCCTTAATCGAACCAAATCGGCTATCAGTTGCTTTGGATAGGTTGCGAAATATTACTTGAAAGCATCGTGTTAATTAAAAGTTAACAGCAATTGTCACAATCAAATATAAAATTCCATCATGTATCGTCATTCCGTCACACCCTTAAGTTATAAAGGAAACAGGATGCTGAAACATGCAATGCCCCAAACAGATGATCATAAGGAATCAAGAACACTTGATCCGAAGGGATGTTACGTTGCATCCATCTGAAGGAACTAAATTGCAGAATGAAGGAAAACGTTAATTCATCATGTGTTTAGAAGAAACGCCAAACACAGAAGTTAAAGAAGAGTGATAAATCACTTGAAAATATTTACTAAACCAACTTTCAGATTATAAAACAATTACGTTGCTAAATTCGTTAAGATATAAGTCCACAATATAAAACAAAAAACAGGAAATATATGCAATTCTCTATAACTACGACGACAATTACAAATCTGTCTTCCTACATTTGTACCATTAAAGCAAACTGCAAGTTATCAGTAGATCAACGTCTCACATAAATACAGTGAATAACGAGAAAAGAAAATAACATAGAAGAACTGACGAATCGAAACCGCTTTCGTAGTTTAAATCCTACAAAAATCAACTAAGTATCAACTCACCGCACTATCATAATATACCGCTCTCGCAAACAATAAACCTTAATGTAAGAAAAGAAAAAAAAAAGGATACGAAAGTTCATCGAACTCGAACACACGCAGCTAAGTAGCAGCGACCAGTTTCCATTAGCCAGGTTTCCACGTGGGACAACCCTTATATTCATGCCGCTACTGACGAAGCACTAATATGAGAGCACCATCCTGCTAGCAACAATTATGCCGAAACATAGCCTAAATAGCACCTACTAGTACCTTCCACACTAGTATCCACTACTGCAAACACTAACATCGTTCAAAACGACGCGCAAGAATGCCTAACCTATGACTTGGTTATGTACAGACGATATCCTAATCCTGTTGTTGAGTCAAAGTTACAGTGTCTACTCATCCTTAAGTTATATAATATACGCGGCTTCCTAAATCTATCGTTGAGCCAACGTTATGGTATCAACACATCACTCATACTGCCTGGCCAATGCGAAACTTTAACACAATGTCCGGATATTTAAATCTGATCCTCGTTGAAACTCTAACACATGAAGTGAAATTCGCTACAAAAGTGAACTAGAATCTGGAATTAGTAAAGTGTATTTCCTGCGATATAGCATGAAATCGAAATTAAACAACATGTTCGAATAGTTTAATCTATTCCTCATTACAATATAAACACATGCGGTGAAGTTCGCTAAATAAAAATAAACTCAACCCTCGTTTGATATTACGTAATATCACTGAAAACAATCATCACTACCACCACGATATTCACTCCATCGAACTACAGACCCTCTTATTCTCGGTGTCCTGCTTATTCTACATCACTCATAAAATGCAGACTCACTCTGCCTTTAATATCTGTCTAATTATTCTCATAATATTTCATTTCCATTACAAACCACTTTTGTCTTGCTTGAAACTTTAAGATACAAGCGATCCCATGACCAAACAATCTCACAATCAACTTCTCGAAATTTTTTCAGACTTCAGAAGCAACATAGCATACCATGATTTTCTATGTCACAAAAACACGATGTCACAAAATTTAAATTTCCCAAAATGGCAACTTTATAATACTTCACTGGATTTCGATATAAATCGCAAATCTCGCTTACCTAACTGCCGAACGCATTATTATCATCATCTGAATTTTTACCCTGACGTGAATATTATTATTATTATTATTATTATTATTATTATTATTATTATTATTATTATTATTATTATTATTATTATTATTATTATTATTATTATTTTGGATATGTTATATTTAACTTTATCACACTCATAACAGTTATTTTATCGTTATAATTATTTTAATTTTTACCGGCCCAAATATTATTTCATTGATTTTCGTTCAATATTTAACTTATATTTTTAAAGAAATTTAAATACAGCTTAAAGTCTTGCGCGCTGGCATAAATAAGGGACAATTCGCCTCCACAGTGGATAACGACAAGACACTCATCATCATCGCACCATACTTAACACACGCCACGTACACGACGCGATGTTATGATTTATTAATAAATTAATTAACTTAAAGGCACAAGTATTTACATCTCTAACTACAAAAACGTAATATTTGAATTAGATAGACCTGTAATTTTGCCGCTTGGCGTGGCATTATCCTGGCTTCATCTTACGCGAGCCACCTCTGGACTTAGCATCCCATATTTGCAGGACACATTCTTCGCTTAAATACTACCTTAAAAATACACTGATTCTGCACTCGTCTTGAAGCAACACATATTGATTTCCTCTACGAAACTTAACACAAAATTTTATTCTGTACATACATACAACAATTAAACCGCCCGGTCTCGTGTCGAGAATTCAACTGATGCCGTTCGTGGAAATTTCCAACTGCTTTTCCTCCATCTGTCCCACAGATGTAAATGGCCGTGAGAACAAAAGCTTATCTCTGTCAAAATACAACAGTCCTCCCTTACCGATTTTTAAAATAACCTTGTCCGCAATCATTCAAAGAGCTATCTACACATGAATCTGATGTCTCCCTACGCAGAAGTTCAGGAACCTTACAATAATTTACCCCGACCGAAATGGATATCGTAAATACATTGTTTCAATATCTAAATTGCCTTCGCTCCCCACGACCACTTGGGAAAATATTCATTCCTCAAGCCAACTGGCTTTAGAGATTTTCAAGTCTATTGCGCACACTTTTCTTTTTAATGCCACCCGACGTAGGTTCATCCTCTCTGATAATTGAATGATAACCGCCTCTCTTGCTCACTTGGTTGAGGAGGGGGTATTTATGCCTTCTCTAGAGACGCTGTGTGTGCGTTATCTACTGTTGTGCAATTATTCCATTTGATGACCTCTGGACGATTTCTTTGAGACTCCTCCCTCCCGAGATTCCACCTAATTTTCCAGTCAAGACAGTATTGTTCACTGATGTTTCCTGTTTCTTTAACGTGCGTAATTAATTAATTAATTAATTAAATTAATTTCGTGCACAATGTTTCCCGCGCATTTTGAGCGTATGTCCTTGACACGTGTGTTCCACTCGGCCAAGATAGACGCTAAATTTTTTCCGAGCCTAATTAAATACATTTGCACCCTGTGGACTTAGCTTCATCAATATATCCCAAAATTCTTAATTATTTATTTCTTTGTTAATGACAGTGCCGAAATATCTCGCAATGAGCTTTACTAGCCAGAACTTTATCATTAATTACCCGAGATGTTCCGAAATATTCAGACCTCGTTTGATGTTTTGGTGGGTCAACTCCCGCTGTGAGTTGGCACGCCAGTGAAGACGAGGTGAGCTTTCAATACAAATATGGATGCATTCCATCTTGTAGTTGAAATATCAGAAAGATAGAATTATGGGCTCATAATCCACCTACAATTGCGAAATGTTTACATATAAAGTGGAAACATTTAAAATCTCTTCAAAATTTGTAAAGTATGGAAGAATTTTGACATAAAAATGAACCATAATTCCACAGCGGATTTTCTGATCAATCCTCTTTCTGACGTAGGACTTCAATTCTCTCGCTCTTCCTCCTGATTTCCCCCGCCACCACCAAGATTTCATTGCATATGTCATCGACAAAATCTCCTATTAAGGATATGCATTCTGGACATTCCTGACCTTTCACTGGGCTACTGTTGATATTTGCAGTTCCTTGGATTGGCTCTTCGGCCAATTTTCTCCTGTTAAAGTAGCAATGTTGACGGGCTGTAGGACCTCTTCTTCTCCGAGCGATCTTCCCTGTTGGTATGGCGACGTCATCGAGTTGTGGAATTCTCTCTTCTGGGGCATGGTATGCCTTCAGATTTCTGCATTAAATATGGCCACCCTGCTGCCGTCCAAAATTTGAATTTTATAGGAGTTGTTCCTGAAACTTTTAAGAATTTTAATGGTCCATCGTACTGTATAAGTGAGGACAATTTTGCGTAGAAATTTTTTGTGGTTTGGTCATCATACGTCTCCTCAATTCCATCCAGATCTATGGACGTTCTTCCCCTTCTCGCTCAAACATTTTAGGGTAGTGATGTTACAGTCATTTTTCTTTTGTCTCCTTTCTCTTCTCAAGCTCTTAAAACATTATTCTCCATCTCGAATGCTTTCTTCATCGGATTTCTTCGGTGTCGTATCCTTCCTCTTCCTGGTCTAACCTGGTTACATAGTTGCTGGAATGACGAATACTTTCTCCCATGGACCGAAATCTGACTGTACCATGGAATTCGTCATCCTCTTCTTTCATCCTACCTCTCTTCTTACCAGCAGCATGACCGGCTTCCTCGGCATTAATTTCACCTTTCTCCTTCTCCACTTCATTTGACATTGGGCCACGAGTTCCCCTAACTATCGAAGCCTAATTCTCCTTTTTCTCCTTCCCACATCTGCAACTTGAATTCATCTTTCTTTTGAACTTCCCCCTGCCATCGATCCTTGCTTCACTTTTTAGACTCTTGTCAATATACT
The DNA here is from genome assembly GCF_040414725.1 of Anabrus simplex. Taxonomy (NCBI): domain Eukaryota; kingdom Metazoa; phylum Arthropoda; class Insecta; order Orthoptera; family Tettigoniidae; genus Anabrus; species Anabrus simplex. Next base: position 580,984,935 of record NC_090266.1, on the reverse strand, counting down.
CATTGACGAATACGTGGCCTTCTTCTTTGAACATCATCCTACACTGAATTACCTCTTTGTAGGCACACTGAACGTATTGAAAAACATGATCATTCGCAACCTTCGATTCACAGCTCTGACACTTCTCTGGTGTGAACGCAGTAGTAACTGATTCTGCCTTCATCTCGTAATTTTGCCCTATGACGGCGTTGGTGACTTTATGACTTGTTTCTACCTCTTACATTGATAGTAAATTACGCTCTTCAGTTTAATTCAACTGAACTACACTGTGTATGTCCACCATCTCTTCATATGCCCTATGCAGTCATTACCTAACAGTTCGTTTCTTTCCCTAGAGTATAATTTCAGCTTTATCTCATTACTTACCTGGCTTTCTATGGCAATGCAAAACCCTATTGGTTTCTACCTCTATTTGAGAAATACTAAATTGTTCACTCAGTTCAACGGACATTTTCACTCGCTTAACTTAACTAAGTTCGACTTGACAACCATTTATTTGCCCTATGGACATAACTGTCCTTTCATCTGCCCCAAATTCAAATAATCTCTAGTCTCTCATATATCACCGATCCAATCCTCAATCCTAATCTTTAAATTGTCACTGGTGTCCTGAATCGTAACCTTTATGCTCTCTAGATTATTACCTAAACTTTCATTCCGAACTTTCATCATATCCCTCATGTCGTCCATCTTATTATGAAAACTCTCCATCATCTCTATCATCTCTTTCATAAAAAGCTCCACCTCCTCTCACAACTAACTTCTCGAAAATTTTCGGGACCTCAGGTACAAAATAGCATACCGTGATCTTCTATGTTACAAATACATGGTGTCACGAAATTTAAATTTCCCAAAAAGCCACGTCTATCACAATTCACTGGATTTAGATATAAACCGCAAACTTCGCTTACGTAAATGCCAAACGCATTATTATCATCATCTGAATGTTTATCCTGACGTGAATAATATTATTATTATTGTTATTATTGTATACGTTGTTATTTAACTTTATCACGCTCATAACGGTTAATTGATGGTTATAATTACTTTAATTTTTACCGGCCCGATCATTATTTCATTGATTTTCGTTGCAATATTGAACTTCGCTTTTATTTTTAGAGAAATTTAAATATAGTTTAACGTCTCGCGCGCTGACATAAATAAGATACAATTCGCCTTCACAGTGGAATAAAGACAAGACACTCATCATCATCGCACCATACTTAACACACGCCAAGCACACGACACGATGTTATGATTAATTAATTAATTAATTTAAGGGACAAGTATTTAAACCTCTAACTACAAACGTTATACAAAACTGTAATTGTGCTTCTTGGCGTGGCTTTATCCTGGCTTCATCTTACGCCAGCCACCTCTGGACTTTGTCCCTCATACTTGCAGGACACATTCTTCGCTTAAATACTATCTTATAAATATACGTATTCTGTGCTCGTCTTGAAGCAACACATATTGAATTCCTTTATGAAACTTAACACTAAATTTTATTCTGTACACACATACAACAATTAAACCGCCTGGCCTCGTGTCCAGAATTCAACTGATGCCGTTCGTGGAAATTTCCAACTGCTTTTCCTCCATCTGTCCCACAGATGTGACTGACCGTGAGACCAAAAGCTTGTCCCTGCCAGACTACAATAGTCTTCCCTTACCAGTTTTCAAAATAACCTTGTCCGCAATCATTCAAAGAGCTATCTGCGAATCTGCTGTCTTCCTACGCAGAAGTTCAGGATTCTTAGAATTATTTAACCTATGATTTTTCCCCTGACCGGGATGAATACCGTAAATAAAATGTTTCAATATCTAAATTGCCTCCGGTCCCCACGACCACTTGGTAAAATATTCATCCCTCAAGACAACTGGCTTTAGAGATTCTCAAGTCTATTGCCCACACTTTAAGTTTTCTTCTTAATGCCACCCTACATAGGTTCACCCTCTCGGAAATGAAAACCGACTCTCTTGGTTGAGGAGGGGGTATTTATGCCTTCTCTAGAGACGCTGTGTGTGGAGTTATCTACTGTTGTGCAATTATTCCATTTGATGACCTCTGGACGATTTCTTGGAGACTCCTCCCTCCAGAGATTCCACCTACTTTTCCAGTCAAGGCAGTAGTGTTCGCTGATGCTTCCTGTTTCTTTAAGGTGCGTAATTAATTAATTAATTAATTAATTAATTTCGTGCACGATGTTTCCCGCGCATTTTGACCGTATGTCTTTGACACGTGTGTTCCACACGGCCAAGATAGATGCTACCGTTTCTGTTGGCCTAATTAAATACATTTACATCCTGTGGGCTTATCTTCATAAACATATCACAAAATTCTTAGTTAATTATTTCGTTGTTAATAACAGTGCCAAAATCTCTCAAAATGAGGGTTATTAGATAGAACTGTATCATTAATTACCAGAGGACTTCCGAAATATTGCGACCTCGTTCGATGTTTTGGTGGTTTGCCTCTCGCTGTGAGTTGGCACGCCAGTAAAGACGAGGTGAGCTTGCAATAAAAATACGGATGCACTCCACCTTGTAGTTGAAATGTCAGCAAAGTACAATTACGGGCTCAATATTACCTTAGTTCATGGGTGTTTTTAATGCTTTAATGTTCTTCCCTGGAATGTGAATTTGCCTTTCATACATATTTGATATAATAGTACAATATCATTAGTACCATTTGCAACCGTCTCTCATACAACAGCACAATGATCGTGGAAATTCTAGCTGTCATTGAAAGAACAATTAAAGGTGTGAATTTCACAACCTTACGAGAAGTTCATTCCAAGTTTCCCATTTAATTTTATTAAGTGAATCATTAACATGAAACGTTTGAAACCAATAAGCAGGCAATATGTTGTATAATGTCATCAATTTAATCAACTCTTGCTTTAGGTTTCTATAAAAGTCAATCACATCAGAGAATTCACATTGAAGTGAAATGAACTTAAATTGGAACTCCAGTCAATTTTATAACGTCCACAAATCTATAAAAGATAATAAAAAATCGAAAGCTTCCCTTGTCGTGGTGATATTCTTCTTCATGGAAATTTAGGCAGACGAGTAATCATTGGTTTACATTTCACAGGCTGGCAATTGAAATATTCAACACTAGAATGTTCATAAAAATCGTGTGGAATATTTGATTGGTACATAAGTACACTCGTGCATGGAGTGAAGCCCACGATTGCTGTTTGTTCATTTCATGTCCATCCCGTATCAAACAGGAACACCACAACTGGTCATAAAATGGCTACTCACAGGTAGAATGTAAGGCAATGCGTCGTGCTATGTGTTAGAGAGACGCAGCATCGTAATCCGAAAACGGAGCCATAAACAATCCTCTGTGCAAAGGAGGTACACATGGATTTTCACTTAAACAAAACCAGAAAACGAATAACTGGAACGAGGGTTGTCGTAAAACGGAGGATTTTATGGGACGTGTAACATGAAGTCCGTTCATGTGGCTATCATAACAACACTCGCACGAATGTGTCCTTTGAGAAACTGCAGATCAAGTACAGGGGTTAGAACTAACATTGAAGAGAAGTTTAAATATCCTGGCAATGCGTATACCGTCATTTTCTGACTCATTTCTAAATCCATTCGACTTTCATATATAGCTGGGTTACGTGGTGTATTACACTTATAATTTAACTTTACCGTAAGTGCTTTCGCAAATAAAACAATGTCCTAAATAATAATAATAATAATAATAATAATAATAATAATAATAATAATAATAATAATAATAATAATAATAATAATAATAATTCGGAAATACTGCTTTCCAACGGAGGTAGCCAGTAAGATTAGGAAGTATACATGAATGATACAATTTATAGTTATGCTACTGTTAACTATGACTGAAATGAGATTCCAAGTTTGGCAGGACTTTTACAATACACAGAGTACAATTTAATCTCTTACATTAATGAGAAATACGAAACGCTTCTTAAATTCCCAAAATAATTGCAAAGTTGTTCCACGCGCCCCTACTGAATAGCAAACATATTTAATTTCCGCTTGAAGTATAAAATAGTGGGATTGTACATTATCTTCGTTTCATTGTCCACTTCAGAAGGTTGATCACCACCTAGTTAGAATCGAATTTTAGAATCGATTATAAACACCAGACTAGTTTTGTTATTGAAGTCTAGAGTGCCATCCTGTCGTACTGATCCATTTTCAGGAGCTCAGCAGCTTTACTTAAACACTTTTCAACCTTTAGTTTTCGAGCTAGAGCATTCATAGATGGCACAGTATTATGGCGGGCATTTCGCAGGAGCATCCCAAGGCCATATTATCCCTAGACGTGGGCAAGGGTTTCTCTCTCCTGGCAGGCTTATCAGCTCGGGTTACAGTCTTGAGACCGGGGATAGATCTAACTGCTGCAACAATCGCATTCATATTCAAACCTATTGTCTAATCTGACGTAGGTAATCCACTCTTTTTGGATATTCATGATTTGCCTTCCGCAACGTGAATGGAAAATTCTTAATTTATTCTGAGGTGACAGGTTAAGGCGGGTAAATGAAGATTTACATGCACAGTGTAGTGGTCTGACTGCATTGATGTGTGCATTAGCGGATCTCATCAACGCTATCAACTCCAAATCTCCGAATTTTCTATTTTAGCTGAGCTCGTTGCATGGAATGTTCGCTAGCCGAAGAGCATTTCCTTGACAGGACTACGGATGACTTATCGAATTCTCCTTGGTAATTTAAAACTAGCTAATGTAAGGGAGCCATTTGTAAGGAATAAATAAGTTTGGGCCAAATATATTTACTTATAATGTTGACTTCCTGATCTGGACGTAACACTGGAGTTGGTGTTAAAATTACTAGGACTTGTATTAAGGACGTTATAATGGCTTGGAAACCGAAACTGATGCTGTAATTGAATGTAACTCCTAGATACGTGACAGTTTCGTTTGGTTCAGTCACTTTTACGGATAATTCTTGATCAAGAAACAGATCTTCATCTACAAGGTGCCCATTAATTGTATTAATGGATTCTGATCTTGTGTCGTTTAATTTAAGGCCTATATTTCAAGTTGACTTCTTACCATCATAAGGCTCTACTAATTCCTGAGTTGCCTCTATGAACTTACCAGTTATTAATACTTTATATCATCTGCAAAAGCTACCACGGTAACTTTTCCAAAATTGGGAGTAATCTGAAAACCAAAAGCACCAGGAAAGCGTTGTTCTTCATTAAGGTAAGGTAAGAAGAATTGGAGACAGAGGAGATCCCTGAATGAAACCAATATATATATTAAGAAAAATTGGAGATAGAGGATTTCCTGAAATACCCTTCCCTTAAGTTCAGTGGGTTCCGTTATCTGACGGTGACATTTCTCTCGTACATTTCCCTCTAGTTAAAATTTAATGAATTCACGGATTTTTGTTGTCAATGTTATCATATCCAGACCTTTACCTACGTGATCAAGCCTTAATATCTACAGCCAACTTCCCGTCTAACATTGTCACAGTTGAATAATTCAGGTTTTCTTCAGCGTTATAAAAGATCCGAAATGTATTTAGCACTAGTACAGCCGGAATATACTATGATATACCTAGAACCACCGATGCGATCGTTTTGAGCGCTTTTGAAAATATTACATTTTCGTTCTTGAAAAGCACAGATAAGCATTTCTATCGTTTTTCCTCTGTTCCTGCACATTGCTTTATGTGTTGAAATATCTATTCATCAATAAAATGGCACGACGTACTCGTTACACTTTTGTCAGAAATATTCTGCTTTGAATATGAAGTAGGTACTGGATTTTCTTTCAAGATATTATAGCAATCAAGCCTACTAGGTTTATTCTTCTCAAAGTCTGCTACAGTCCTCCCTGCTACAGTCAACTTACTATCAGCAAGAGCAATCCGGATTTCAGCGTAATATACACTGACTGACAGTGCAAATGCAACACCAAGAAGGAGTGGTCAGAACTTTATGACAATTGCAGGGTAGACTGACGTCACTGAGGTATGCTCATGATGTGAAATGCGCCGCTGTGCTGCGCACGTAGCGAACGATAAATGGGACACGGCGTTGGCGAATGGCCCACTTCGTACCGTGATTTCTCAGCCGACAGTCATTGTAGAACGTGTTGTCGTGTGCCACAGGACACGTGTATAGCTAAGAATGCCAGGCCGCCATCAACGGAGGCATTTCCAGCAGACAGACGACTTTACGAGGGGTATGGTGATCGGGCTGAGAAGGGCAGGTTGGTCGCTTCGTCAAATCGCAGCCGATACCCATAGGGATGTGTCCACGGTGCAGCGCCTGTGGCGAAGATGGTTGGCGCAGGGACATGTGGCACGTGCGAGGGGTCCAGGCGCAGCCCGAGTGACGTCAGCACGCGAGGATCGGCGCATCCGCCGCCAAGCGGTGGCAGCCCCGCACGCCACGTCAACCGCCATTCTTCAGCATGTGCAAGACACCCTGGCTGTTCCAATATCGACCAGAACAATTTCCCGTCGATTGGTTGAAGGAGGCCTGCACTCCCGGCGTCCGCTCAGAAGACTACCATTGACTCCACAGCATAGACGTGCACGCCTGGCATGGTGCCGGGCTACAGCGACTTGGATGAGGGAATGGCGGAACGTCGTGTTCTCCGATGAGTCACGCTTCTGTTCTGTCAGTGATAGTCACCGCAGACGAGTGTGGCGTCGGCGTGGAGAAAGGTCAAATCCGGCAGTAACTGTGGAGCACCCTACCGCTAGACAACGCGGCATCATGGTTTGGGGCGCTATTGCGTATGATTCCACGTCGCCTCTAGTGCGTATTCAAGGCACGTTAAATGCCCACCGCTACGTGCAGCATGTGCTGCGGCCGGTGGCACTCCCGTACCTTCAGGGGCTGCCCAATGCTCTGTTTCAGCAGGATAATGCCCGCCCACACACTGCTCGCATCTCCCAACAGGCTCTACGAGGTGTACAGATGCTTCCGTGGCCAGCGTACTCTCCGGATCTCTCACCAATCGAACACGTGTGGGATCTCATTGGACGCCGTTTGCAAACTCTGCCCCAGCCTCGTACGGACGACCAACTGTGGCAAATGGTTGACAGAGAATGGAGAACCATCCCTCAGGACACCATCCGCACTCTTATTGACTCTGTACCTCGACGTGTTTCTGCGTGCATCGCCGCTCGCGGTGGTCCTACATCCTACTGAGTCGATGCCGTGCGCATTGTGTAACCTGCATATCGGTTTGAAATAAACATCAATTATTCGTCCGTGCCGTCTCTGTTTTTTCCCAACTTTCATCCCTTTCGAACCACTCCTTCTTGGTGTAGCATTTGCTCTGTCAGTCAGTGTAAATCATTTCTTTCCGTTTAATGCCTTGATTGGCAGCAAACATTGTCTGCAGCTTCTCTTAGGTCCTCTATATCTTGTTCAAACTCTACATCAGACATATCTTCTGGAATTTCATGCACTAGACTCAGCAACTATTCATCGGTGAGCGGTGGTGGTCTCCAAGACAAGTTTACTGTACCGCGACAAACTGACGAACATCATCACTACCGGAGACGCAGAGGAAACGGTGCTGTTCTTTGAACATTACCTTTGCTGATAGAATAATTATGAGCAAATGATTATATATATCGACGGCTTACTTATAAAACCTCGTATCTCGCAATGCTCTTTCTACACATTATATTCCTTAAGACTGATCACGCCTCCCAGCCACATAGTGATATGCAGCCCATCAGAATAATTTTCGTTGTGTTCATTTTCCTACGCTAACGTGTAAAGGAAATTGAACATTAAATGCATTATACTGTAGGAGTGCGTAAATACGTGATGCAAACAACATCCCTACTATACGGTACGGTAAGGTCCATTTTCCTTTACACATCAGCATTGGAAATTGAACAAAATGGAAATTGTTCTGATGGACTGCATATCCATATGTGGCTGGGACGTGTGGCCAGCCTTAATGAAAATAATGCTTTGGAAGAGCATCGGGACATACGAGGTTTTAGAAGTAAGCCGTCGATATAAGAACGAGACCTGCGGACATATAATAATGTTATTTGTTTTACATCCCACTACATCCTACTACTTTTGCCGACGTGCTGTCATTTTGTCTCGTACGAGTTATTTTACGTGCCAGTAATCCTTCCAACAGGGGACAGGGGTTTTTAAGCATATTCAAATACCACGAGGCTTAGCCGAGATCAGCTGCAGTCATATGATGTAACATATTTTATTAGGATTATTATTACAACGGTCTACAGTTGTCAAAATGACCGCCATGGCTGTCGAATGTGTATTCGTTACTAACGTGTGATTCAACGATGCAAAATTAATTATATTTTTTATGGACGATCCTGACCACCAATCAGTAAAATTCACAGAATTGCAATATCCTACAATGAAAATTGTAGTCAAAATAGAGTTTGGAATGTGTGTGGTGGTAATTTCGACGGTTCCTAAGGTTCTAGTGTTAACGTAGGAGACTGGATGATGAAAAATTCCTTCCTTTTAGGATAAACGTCAATGAATGATCTGAATTTTACACCGAGAGTTTTCTCAATGAGGTGCATAATTAAGATATAGGCCACCAGTTCGACATGTTACTTCTCTCTCCTTTGCCATTATAAATTAAAATGGTTCTTGTTTCCCTCATTCCTTCAGCGACAATATTCCATTTGGACATCACGTTGATCAAAGCAACAGTTACACTGGAACACTCTGATACTTAGTAGAATGTTTCTGGCCTCGGAGCAGAATCTGATATTATTCCTTTATTTTAAACATCGTCCACTGAAATTTCACAGTTCATCCTGCACCTCACTAACATAAGTATTATTGTAACTATATATATGAATTAACTATTTTCTTATCCCCATTTCAACTATTAGGAATCCTTCAATGTTTCCATCGAGCGTTTCATACTGAATGAGGCCGTAGTTATTTTCTTCTGCTCTTTCCACCCCTTTTAGATAGTGTTTCAGGGTTTTCACTTGACTGTACTTCCAATCGTAAAAATATGTTTTCGTCTTTTCATTTCTCATATTTGAAGTAAGATAGGTTATGCACGCAGAATTTGAAAACGCGTTTTCATATGTGTTATAGATGAGGTTATGTATTAAATTTATGTCATTGTATGTAGGTTTTGTATTAATGTTAGGTAATGCTTATAACTTGTAAATAATGTTTCGTGTGTTCCATGTTGTTCAAAAAATTTCTAGTTGTGTTTGGACTGACTCAACAGAATTCTGGAATGTACCAAGGAAATCTGTGTAGTAATTCTAGGTTTCTGGGGATATATTGTGGCAATTCGCAGTAACGATAAAACTTGTAGATATCTTGGTACTGATTCATGAGAATTCTAGAACATGAACTTCTGGATTTTAATTCTAGAACTTACCTGGTATCGTGTACTAATACGATGTTGTAGGAAACCAGTACTATCAAAAATCATGGCCAGAAATGTTTATAAAGTGTGGTGATCATGTTGTCAGTAGTAAAGTTTTGAGTTTGCTACGTAGTTGTTGTGAGCAACTAAGCGAATTCAGCATGGATACCGCTCGACGGATCAGTTGAGGATATTTGTGCATAAGTTAGTTATGTGTACTTGTATGCACGTTTAGTAAAAATATGCGAGTAGACAGTGACAGGAGTACTTTTATTTTATGGCATTGTTGACATTTGCTTTGATTGGAATTGAGATATTTGTATCCGGGTAGTTCATTTACAGCTTCTTGTAAAGTGATAAAATGTCATGGTACACATTATTTCGATTTTCTAAACCACGCGGAATTTCCAGTTGAGCTAAAGCTTTTGCCGAAGTAATTGTACACACACGATGTGAATCATTACAGTTGATTTCTTTGTCATTAGAATCTAATGTCATTGGCACTTCGTGTTTCATTGATATGACGGTTCATTGACCTTTCTCGGTGTTTTCAGGGTGTTATCTTCATTGCAAGATGAGTAGTGACTCCAAGGAGATATTTTTACAGTCAGGGTATTTCCGTTGCGATTGATTCGCACTCATAACATTTTATGTTAGCATACTCTTACAACACATATCCTGATGCATTCCATGTGTTAGGTTGTGAAGTCATTCTACTGTGTAATATTGTTATTAATGTCTACATATAGAACCAATGAACAAGTTGGCGCACATTGTTAGTTTAAACCAACAACAGGATAATGAAAACTGCACTCAAAGGCTTCTTTCTGACTACGTTTATACTCACAATATGACAGACTAAAGAAAACTTCGCACGAGATACGTTTATTTCAAGCAGTAGAAACTTATATCAGTACTATACAAACCGAAGTTGTGATTTTGAAACCCAGTTTCAAATCAGGACTTAATTCGAATAACAATCATTATAAACAACCTTATTTCAGAATATCGGTATCAATAAAGTATAACATTTTCGGCTTGATTCCAATTCCCAAGGATATGCACAGATTCAATATAATCTAGGAAATACGTAGTTGTATCTCTCTGGCGTACACATTTGAAAAAGCTTCTTATGTTTTTAGGGCATTAGCATTGTTTTTCGTAAAGCTTTTTACCAGGCCAAAAACGGAATAGTATACCGATTAGGGGTACCAGTACAAATGGGGAATTATCGCATTATTTGTTGACTTTAAACTACCTTTCAATCGAATCAACCATCACTATCACCACTTCACCACAAACACTGAACTTATAATATAAACCAAATATAACCTCATATGTGTTAACTTACAAATTATGAACTTATAAATTCGGTTTTTGTTTAACGTTTCTGGAAATATGAAAATGCGATGTCATTTTATTCCTTCTTGGTATCGAAAATAAATCTTCCTGATGTATCTCGCTGCCTTAAAATTCATGGACGGGTTCACAAGCATGTTTCCAAACTGTTACGCCCTCCCGTAGAAGTACCAGGCCCATTACTCAAGTGAAAGTACTCATACTACGATTTAAACTGCACTTTGAGAAAGGATATCTTTAACACAGTACAATATACAGAGTGCAATGACATTGTCACATCCGAAAGTAATTAATGCTATGTCCGGTAGTGTGCTAGGAAAATAGAACGAAGTATGTTGATATACGAGTACCTATCGAAACATTAACAGTTATTTCAACACTGAAATGACGCTTGTATATTCTAAAACCATTTCAAACTGCGAAAAATAAACATATTAAAAAGTAAAACAATCCTGGAAAAGCGATTAAAACGATGGAAAAAACGACGAAAAACGTGCACAGCTCAGCGCAGTTACTTTCTATCATTGTTTCTTTCTCTGTTTTAATGTCCGACTCGTTGGCTGAACGGTCAGCGTACTGGTCTTCGGTTCAGAGGTTCCCGGGTTTGATTCCCCGCCGGGTCGGGATTTTAACCTTAATTGGTTAATTCCAGTGGCACGGGGGCTGGGTGTATGTGTTGTCTTCATCATCATTTCATCCTCATCATAACGCGCAGGTCGCCTACGGGAGTCAAATAGAAAGACCTGCAACTGGCGAGCCGAACATGTCCTGGGATATCCCGGCACTAAAAGCCATACGACATTTCATTTCATTTCTGTTCTAATCCACAATGCATTTCCATTGTCAGGTGCGCTAACCTTACAAAATTGACTAGTTGTCATTCCGCCTTTTTCTATTCTTTCAGGGAGATAGTCGGAACTTTTCAGGGTAGCTGTAGGACCTTCACACTTTCCGTGGAGGAACCGGGGCCACTGTAATTCACCCCACAGGCCCAACGTCATATCTCCTGTCATTGCCATCTATTATCGTCACCATCACTGTGTCTCGAGTGTGTTCCGTAAGAGCATTTGTCATTCGGGAGTCTTGAAATATCGCAAAATATGTCATCCTAAACTACGACAATAATTTGATATAAATAACATTCTGAAGCTACTTGGAAATACCAAGTTTCACTGGAAATGCATTTAAATGTACCACACTCAACCTATACAATACCCCGCTACATATTGAGTGCATCCCAGATCACCACAGCACCATTTTACGAACGTAAGATTTTAGACGTATTTGAGTACATAATTCGCAGAAACCGGGAATACTGTAACACTTTATAACACGTGTATACACTAACATAACTCAGAAAGCAACAAACCTACAATAGTTGAATAGGTTTCATACCCAACCACATTAGGCATTCTCATTTTTCTTCCTGCTGTTGAAGATAACTGTTATATTGATGCTAAATATTCAGTCTTCACAACCATATAGTTTGCCATTACTAAAATAAATCCACAAAGCTAATTGACAGTTAGAACTTTATGTAACATAAAACTTCACGTTCGACAACATCCGAATACACGCCATTATAACACTACAAATTTACTATGGACACGCTACAAGTAAATTCTAATAATTACTTTTGCGTATGTAAAGAAATAATACAGTTTATGTGAAACTGATAAAATGAAAATGACTTTTCGAATTCACGATTTATTTTTATCAGCTATTAATTATTTTTATATGAACTTAATCTTGAATTATAGTCGAATGATGCTAGTTAACCACAAATAATATTGGTAAAACCATAAAGACTTTCCCCAACTGAATCAGTGTAACTTAATTTAACAACTTCCACAGCTTAATCTGCCATTCTCTTTTCTCCTTTTCACTCGAAATATAGTAGCCTATATTAACACTCACGAGACGTTCCTTTTACCTCGTCGCCAAAGTACAGTGTATTTGGTAGGAGGGTTTACTGAGACAAGTCATACTTCCACATACTTTTATTTACAATAATCATATCTATCTAACTAACTAACTAACTAACTAACTAACTAACTAACTAACTAACTAACTAACTAACTAACTAACTAACTAACTAACTAACTAACTAACTAACGAACTAACTAACTAACTGACTGACTGACTGACTGACTGACTGACTGACTGACTGACTGACTGACTGACTGACTGACTGACTGACTGACTGACTGACTGACTGACTGACTGACTGACTGACTGACTGACTTATTGCTATAAAATATGCAGTTCAGTGGATAATAGAGAGAAAGTTTATTGCATGTATACAAGCAGCTCTGAAATCTATAAGAAACAAATATAATTTGAATTCTTTGGCATGTAGCATTAGAACAGATCTCTCACAGTATGAAAGACATATCTGTTTTAAGTGGGTTAATGGGCATGAAGGTCTATTAGGTAATGAAAGAGCAGATGAGCTTGCTAAACTTGCAGCATTTACTGACAATGAAACTGTATACAAAAGAGCCCCTATATCAAAAGTGAAACGTGAATTATATAAATTCACAATCAGTGAATGGTGAAAGTTGTGGAACTCAAGTAATAAGAGTGAAGTTACAAGAACAATTTTTTCCCACGGTACAGGACCGTTTCGATTGCAGTTTATTGAAACCAAACTTCACCAGCACACGGTTTCTTTCGGGTCACGGAACATTTATTTATATAAATTCAAAATTAGTAGTAATAACAGTTGTGTTTGTGGAGATGAAGAAACTGCACTAAAATTTTTATACAGTAATGTTAGTCAAACCTATTTTTAGGATATTTCGCAAGATCTGTTGTTTGAATGAAATTTTTAAGTTTATGCAGTTTATTTTAGAAAAAATTTAAAAATTGTTTTCCCTTTTCTCCCAGTTTAGTTAATTTGTGTGGGTAATCACTCACTTTAAAAATTTTGTACTATATGTTTGTACTATTTAGGGTAACTAGTTATAACCTACAGCCCTAATATGCTAAATAATATTAATAAAAAAATGCCATGAAATCCTGGGATATATGTCTTCTGGCGGGGTACGTTCCATGCGTCTTGCATACAAATTTTGCCTCTAAACTAGGAACAACGTGAAACTTGATCATTCCTAAGCACTGAGTGTTCAAGTACAGGACATTCATCCTTAACAGACGAACAAGTTCGGTTGATTGCATAACAACACTTTCTTTTTCTTTGAAAATTGTGAGTGTTTAGTCAAAAGAACCTGTGTAAAAATCTTAAAATTAAACAAAGTATTGTACTGTAAATAGTTACATAACTGCTGAGAATTTATAATTATAGGTATGCTTCTCTTGTTCACTTCTGTTCTTCGTAGAACCACGTATCAAGACTAACACCCTGATGAAATTCACAAACTGGTGGAATTAAGACACTTGGCAAATTATGATATTTTTATTCAGCACTATTTGGAATTTCATGGGAATATAGGACAAGATATGAAGGAACAAGCCGGTTTAACAAGGCGCCGCTCTCCTCTTCTAACAAATTTCCCACACTTGTGGCGTCGCGGGTGCGAACTGCGTAGCAAACATGTATGTGGCCCTGTTTTACTGCGGGAAGCCCTTCCTGACGCCAAACTATGGGAACAATGTAATCAATAGACTTATTGCGTGTTTCTGTGGTGGTTGCGAGTGTGGTGTGTTGTCTGAATATGAAGAGGAGATTGTTGGGACAAACACAAATACCCAGTCCCGAGACAGAAGATTTAATAAAACAAGATTAAAATCCCCGGCACGGCCAGGAATCGAACCCGGGACCCTCTGCACCGAAGGCCTCAACGCTCATTGTTCAACCAACAAGTCGGACCCAGTTTAATAAGGAGGAGACACTAATTATATCTTAAAACAAATAAAGGATATCTATATTAACAAAACATTATCTCGTAACTAGGTCTAAGTAAAAGTAAGAAGTAAATGAAGGAATATAGCATAAAGTAAATTTTTAAAAGGATTTAAGGAAGAATGGGTGTCTCTTCTTCTTTCCTTGTTTTGTCAGTTACTACTCTCAGCACAGTCCCTTGTAATCACATGGGTGTGTGGCTTGATGATGTTTGTCTTTTCATTCAGTGGAATAATCTATTCCAATAATTGATACTTGACCTATATTATTCAGGAATTGCTCAATTCTTACATGCAGTCGTTAACGTTCACTATTCTTAGAACGAATATCAGTTGGAAGACTGAAATAAATCATGATGTCAGAGCACACCACCACTAAAGGTTAAATACGCCAACAAAAACAAAAGTAATGGAGTGCAGTCGAACGAAGTCAGGTGATGCAGGAGATACTAGATTAGGAAATGAAGTCTGAAAGGAAGTAGGGTAATATTGTTACTTGTGTAGTAACATACCTAACGTTGGCAAAAGTATACATACTACAACGAGCAAGGAAAGCTCTTCGTATGAAAAGAAATATGTAATTTGGGGGATGTTAGGTCGTGTAATACTATAAGCTGCGCGTTTCGAAGCTGCAAACATGATCGTCTTCATAGCAATAACAAGGATTTTAATTATAACTATCACTCCGTAGTAACATGACTCAAAATAGAGAGACCCTGTTAGAAATGTCGTTCATTCCAGTCCATCCAGGGTCAAGTAGAAATAGGTCGAAGATTATCCATGGTCTACTCAATACACAGTATAGCCCTCCCGTTTGTTAAAATGATTGAGATGTTTAGCAACTTCTGTCACCTCAGGTACGATTCTATGAATGAAATGTTTCTCTTTACGAATGACAGAAGTTACATCAAAATTTTTTTATGGTTATTTTGCCACAGCAGACTTTTAAGACGTAAGTGCCTACGATATTCCTTAACCCTCGTTGCTACCTTCCTACATGTTTGGCCAGCATAACCGATCCACAGGAGCAAGGAATGATATATATTCCAGCACAATTTAAACCAATAGGATCTTCGACAGATCGCAAGAAATTTCTTATGAAGATATTAGGCTTAAAGGTGGTATCGATATGGTGCCTTCTGAGAATATTGCCAATCCTATCCGTGATAGATTGTACGTATGGAAAGAAGGCCAGACTCAAAGCATTAGAATCACTTGATAATCTGTCTTTTGGATGAGGATATAGCACTTTGTCAACCTACTTCCTTGAGTAGCCATTGCTCAGGAATATTTTGGTTAGGAACTCAAGCTAACCGTTTTCTTATCCATCTCACAAACCTCTCTTGCTCGGCTGATAAGGGTGAGCATAGCACGTTTTTGGCAATGATGGTGGTGACTGGTCCCATGCAGATATCTCTTAATCTATTAGTATGGATAGTTTTAAGGCAAATGAAATGACCTATATTTCCATCTGATTTCCTAGAAACCGAAACGTCCAAGAACGGCAAAAATCCTCCACGTTCAGTCTCCAAGATAAACTTAATGTTTAGGTGTATGCTGTTCAAGTCAACCAAAATTAAGTATAATTTATGTTCACCATGGGGCCAGATAATAAATGTGTCATCGACATATCTCAACTATATAGAAGAAGAGAAGAAGAACAAATAGAATGATAGGACACATTATAAGAACCCCAGGATTAGTTCATTTGGTTTTGAAGTGAAGTGTGGGCGGCAGGGAATGTAGGGGTAGAACAGGGTACGAATATGGCAAGAAGATTAGAGCAGATGTAGAATGTAGTACTTACGTAGAAACGAAAGGTTAACACAGGATTGGGTGGCATGGACGGCTGTATCAGACCTGTCTACGGACTGATGCCTCAAACAACAACAAACTACATCGTATGTGGATTTCTTTCTCTTACGCTTAGAAGGTCAGCTCTCAACAAGGATCAAGTCCTCGAAGTCTGGATGGTGATTCCGATATTCTACCTCTTTTACATCGGTCGCTTTCATACGTTAACAGAAATAAATAAGCGCAAACGTAGTCAAATTATACCTTCCTCGTAGGTTGTAATGTTCTTCAGCTTCCTACCTGCAAGCTTCGGTGAATCTAGCCAGCGCCGCGGTCAAGGGGATGGCGTGCATGAATCTTACCAGGATGCCCCGGGTTCTATTCACGGCCAGGGCAGGGGTTTTATGTGGACCTGAGGGTAAGTTTGAGGTCCACTCAACCTACGTGATTACATCTCAGCAACTATCTGATATTAGGATAGCGCCAATCAAGGCATTAAACGGAAAGAAATGATTTACACTGACTGACAGAGCAAATGCAACACCAAGAAGGAGTGGTTCGAACGGGATGAAAGTTGGGGAAAAACAGAGACGGCACGGACGAATAATTGATGTTTATTTCAAACCGATATGCAGGTTACACAATGCGCACGGCATCGACTCAGTAGGATGTAGGACAACCGCGAGCGGCAATGCACGCAGAAACACGTCGAGGTACAGAGTCAATAAGAGTGCGGATGGTGTCCTGAGGGATGGTTCTCCATTCTCTGTCAACCATTTGCCACAGTTGGTCGTCCGTACGAGGCCGGGGCAGAGTTTGCAAACGGCGTCCAATGAGATCCCACACGTGTTCGATTGGTGAGAGATCCGGAGAGTACGCTGGCCACGGAAGCATCTGTACACCTCGTAGAGCCTGTTGGGAGATGCGAGCAGTGTGTGGGCGGGCTTTATCCTGCTGAAACAGAGCATTGGGCAGCCCCTGAAGGTACGGGAGTGCCACCGGCCGCAGCACATGCTGCACGTAGCGGTGGGCATTTAACGTGCCTTGAATACGCACTAGAGGTGACGTGGAATCATACGCAATAGCGCCCCAAACCATGATGCCGCGTTGTCTAGCGGTAGGGCGCTCCACAGTTACTGCCGGATTTGACCTTTCTCCACGCCGACGCTACACTCGTCTGCGGTGACTATCACTGACAGAACAGAAGCGTGACTCATCGGAGAACACGACGTTCCGCCATTCCCTCATCCAAGTCGCTCTAGCCCGGCACCATGCCAGGCGTGCACGTCTATGCTGTGGGGTCAATGGTAGTCTTCTGAGCGGACGCCGGGAGTGCAGGCCTCCTTCAACCAATCGACGGGAAATTGTTCTGGTCGATGTTGGAACAGCCAGGGTGTCTTGCACATGCTGAAGAATGGCGGTTGACGTGGCGTGCGGGGCTGCCACCGCTTGGCGGCGGATGCGCCGATCCTCGCGTGCTGACGTCACTCGGGCTGCGCCTGGACCCCTCGCACGTGCCACATGTCCCTGCGCCAACCATCTTCGCCACAGGCGCTGCACCGTGGACACATCCCTATGGGTATCGGCTGCGATTTGACGAAGCGACCAACCTGCCCTTCTCAGCCCGATCACCATACCCCTCGTAAAGTCGTCTGTCTGCTGGAAATGCCTCCGTTGACGGCGGCCTGGCATTCTTAGCTATACACGTGTCCTGTGGCACACGACAACACGTTCTACAATGACTGTCGGCTGAGAAATCACGGTACGAAGTGGGCCATTCGCCAACGCCGTGTCCCATTTATCGTTCGCTACGTGCGCAGCACAGCGGCGCATTTCACATCATGAGGATACCTCAGTGACGTCAGTCTACCCTGCAATTGGCATAAAGTTCTGACAGCTCCTTCATGGTGTTGCATTTGCTCTGTCAGTCAGTGTATTTCGTTACAGAGTTCTATGGCTTCATAGATCAGGCAGTATCGAGTGTGCTCGGAGCCGACAGGAGTAAAAGAGGACAGAGAATTCACAAACGATAGTGGGAGAAAGAAATTAAAATAGTTCTCATGAAAACATTATGCTTAGAATACGTTTGATAACAATGAAAGGACATATAAATGCCAAAATAGTACATTATGCAACAAGCCTATAATCGCAATAATTAAGACACGAATATGTTTATAAAACGAGCGAAGCGAGTTTTACAATTTCCATACGTGTGTCTTAATTACCATTACAGGCGAGTTGCATACGACTGTTTATGTTCGACGATAATTGGACCATGTCTTGCATCACTAGACCAAGCGCCATTTTGTAAAAATCAGTATTTGTGCGCATTCTGTTGAGAAACAACGTAACTTAAATGGACAAAAATTACCGTACATGTCCATGTAACAGCTGCCTTAAAATATGTGAAAAATCTAAGTGCAAATTTAATTATGTTTGATTTTGTGTTTTGCATCACGAAACCAAAAGCGATAAGCCAATGTTTAGTTATGCAACAGTATACCAAGCGCCTTTTACCGGTCTGTGGTCTAGTGATGCTAAACGAAACAGGTGGCTGCACTGGTTCACAACAGACCAGACAACATCAGCTGTGTAGTGTTTACTAACCTAGTATGTTGTTACGGTGCATGTTTACATGGTAAACGATTGTGCTGTCGTATTTCCTACATTATGGTACCAGTAATGGAGGCTATCAGAGCAAGAACCGAACGCATTGTTACAAATGCAATAAGGATTTCTAATAACTATGAGGTTTTACAGGTAAAAAAACGAACGATTTTGGAAACTCACCCTACGCTAGAAAATATTACTTTGTGCTATGTTCTCTCAGGACATAGTTTTTGCCCAACGACAGCAATTTTGGAGACATAGAGTGCGCGTTGAAGCTACAACAACAGTTGTACACTGTGAATGACTATATGGATGTGATTAAAGTACGTCGTAGAAAGAATGCTTTGGCTGTTCACAGAATGGAACAGAAAGAATTCTTTGGAACACAAATGCTGGAAAAGCAGATAACAAAAGGTAAAGTTGACATGGAAAATCCCAAAACAAACTGGATGAAAACGAGAGAACTTGAAATCAGAAAAGACAAACCTCTAAGCATTTTCATGAAGAGTGACTTTGACCAGGACACTGGAGTTGAATTAAGTATTCAAAGAAAAAAATGAAAGAGGAACTTCTGCGCAACCAGTTCATTTGAGTGAACACTTAATTCAACTGTGGCCAGGAGGGAAACCAATTTCAAAACCTAAACTTGAAGACTTGAAGTCTCTTCTGCCGCTGGTTCCAGAAGATGCCAGACCAATGTATTGGTCTTTTTTCACCGATAACAGTGTGGAAGACGATATTGATGGGTTCAATGGACAACTTGACTTTGAAATAGAAAGTGAATAATGACAGATTATGATTTCATTTATGTTTCTTTCTTAAATTTTGTTTAGTTACTGAGCAGTATTGTGTTTCATGCTAATTAGTGAAAAAGACTTCCAATGGCACCTTTTAATTTTAGGGGTTTTGTTTATGCTTATAAGATTAATCAAATATCTTTCGCTACAATTGATTTTTTACAGTATTGTGATTCAAGCCAGGTAATAAAAAGCTTTAAAGTGTAAAATACATAATGTCTGGGTTCATTTTGAATTTGTTGTTGTCTTGTAAGCTTTATTATTTCCATTTTTTTCAGTTGTTTTACATTACATTACTATGTTTTGTGCCATTAGTAAAGAATAAAGTACTTTTTATTGCAAAATTGTGCGTGTTATTGCCATTCCCTGACACTACCGGTAAGAAAGGGAATTTCTACAAAAGTCTTGAGAGCAAAAATAACCGACTTATTTCATAATTCCATAACGTTAAATTGTAGATTTCACAAATGATTTGTATCTTAGGTAATGTAATTTACAACTTCATTTACGATTATGTGTCCAATATAGTGAAATGATTATTTATTTATTGAACTGTGAATTTCAGAAACGTCGTGTAGTTTACTTATCCTTTATCACAGACTAGTCCAAATGCACTGTTAATTATACATAACGCAACCAAAGGACTTAAAAGTCACTTAGTCTGTTGATGGAAAACAAAAATGCACAATCAAACAACAAACGTAAATAGACTAACCGTCATTTTATGTATTTTTAGCGTTGTTTGATAAGTAATTAGGTTGAGGTTTTACAAAAGTGTTCAAAAATAATAATTCTTACTTATTGCAATAAATTGGGAAAATTTAACAATATATGGATTTTTAATCGACTGGAAACTTTGAGCTCAATTACCTCAGAATGGTGTTTTGGCGCTTAGTCTAGTGATGCATAACATGGTCCAATTATAACTCTATCTTTAAAATATTCGTAAATTTCTGTCGAGATGTCGCTTGTCAGTTGAGTTTACTGAACAGAGGCCAGAGCGCATGCGCTGAGGTATTGATTTTCCGTGAATGGATCAGAGACCTTGACAATGTCTTTTTCTTCATTGCTAGTGGCTTTACTGTACGTCGCACCGACACAGATAGTTCTTATGGCAACGATGGGATAGGAAAGGGCTAGGAATTGGAAAGAATCGGCATTGGCCGGTACAGCCCCAGCATATGCCTGGTATGAAAATGGGAAACCACCGAAAACCATCTTCAGGGCTGCCGACAATGGGATTCGAACCCATTCTCTACCGGATACAAGCTCACAACTGCGCACCCCTAACTGCAAGGCCAACTCGCCCGGTGTTGACAATGTCATATGTTTTCAAAGCTTTGATAGGAGGTTATCATAACCTAGCTTTATTTCAAATACAAATGGTTTATTGTACAGTTGGTGAAGTGAATTTGCGGGAATGTGCCGTGTGTTTGTGGAATATTGGAGCTAGAAGGTGTAATGATATTAATGTGTGTGTTCGACAAGTTTGATTTTGGAAACAAGTGCGAAGCTAGTGCGTTGAGCGCAGGTGCGTTGCTATCCTTACCTAATTGGTCAAACAGTTGTATCACAATGAAAATCTGAACACTGATTGGTGGAGATTCTGTATCATAATAAAAACCTGACTCTGATTGGTGGAGAACCTGCATCGTAATGAAACTTGATCTATAATGTGCCTCATTAAGATCCAGTTTTCTGGCATATCATATTTATACTTCGGCATCGTCGAGCATAAAATGTTATATTTTACTATCCAACTTGACTTACTCCTATTTTGTTGAACATACACTTATCACAAGTAGCAACCACCAAGTCCGCCTCTGTTGTGTGACGGTTAGTGTGATTAGCTGCTACCACCGAAGGTCCGGTTTAATTCCTGGCTCTGCCACAAAGTTTGAAAAGTCGTATTAGGACGTGAACTGGGTCCACTCAGCATCGGGAGTTCAAATGAGTAGAGGGGGTGAGGTTCGATTCCCACTTCAGCCATCCTCGAAGTGGTTTTCCGTGGTTTCCAACTTTTCTCCAGGCAAATGCACGGATGGTACCTAACTTAAGTCCACGGGCGCTTCCTTCTCTCTTTCTTGCCTATCCTTTCCAATATTCTCATCCACCCACAGGGTGCCTGTTCAGCACAGGAGGTGAGACGGCCTGGGTGAAGTACTCCCCAGTTGTATCCCTGACCAGAATATCTCACACTCCAGGACACTGCCTTTGATATAGCACTATCGCCCTATATATAGTATGTATTTGTGTATATGGGAAAAATAAAGTGAAAATGCTCACTTTTCTCAATTCCGAATCATAAACCTCTCAGTGGTCTCCCGTGCAGGTGTTAAAATGGATATGATTATTCCTCTCACAATGGCTAGCAGAGGGAACAGGTAAAATTATTCACGTATGCAAAGGAAACTCCGTCTTTACTGTACGGAATGACGGTAACGAGTTTGACTTGACAACTTCCTTTTATATTTTCACAGCTCAGATCCCAGAGCAAAGGGAGTGTAGTTTAGTTTAATTACTTCTATTCCACAGTCCACACAGGTACTGGAGTATGAAAGGAAACCAGCTCGAATGGGCTTTTTAATCATATTTTAATCACACTACAAATGCCTTACACTCTCCCTCCGAAGGATTGTTGGATGTGAAGCCGTGAAACGGATAAAGCCCGGAAACTCGAGCGGGTGTGCAAGACAAATGGTGCCAGTTACTCAATGCGTGGCGTGAGGAATGGAGATAAGCAGCGTAAAGGAGGCGCAAGTGAAGAAGCCAGTGTGAGGTGGAGGAGAAACTTTAGAATGTACAACCCATGCACCTGCAATAACTCGTCCTATTCATGTGTCCTCGTAATAGTTTCGAAACGATTTCAAAGGATTTATATTAACACTCATGGTTGGAAAATAAATTCCCAATCCTACAATCATTGCTTACTGCGTTTAAAAACTATGCCTACGTACAGGGGCGTATAAAATGTAAGCTGGAGTGACAGCTGTAATTATAATTTAATTTTACGTGAGGAATTACGTGTGTAAATTAGGTAATCACTTTTGTGCAAGGATGAACGCTGTGGGATGTTACTTCTTGGTAATGACACCATAATACTTAGAGACTGACAAGGAGGACGTGGATTCGAATTAAAATCCTTACCTACCGCACAATATCAATAATATGTCAATATAAACAAGCCGTATTTTTGTACCTATTTAACATCAAAAACCAAATTGTATGGTTCAAGTTACTATATTACTGAAGAGTTCAGAGCACAGCATTAGATTAGATGACACTTGGGTTCGGATTAAACTGACGGTTGATGACGGTTGGCTTTAGAATACTTTAAAATAAGTTCAAATTCGATCTTTTGTAGGAATTAGCAGACGCCAGAGACCAGAATTCATATATACGGTATTTAAATGAAATATTGTTTTTATACAGTACATTTCTGAAGAAATTATGCCTCATGTGAGCATAAAATGCTCGTAATTCTTCGTCAAAAATAGTTAAGGTAGAGAAGAATGTTGTGATCACTTGGATAGCTCTGCGACAGTCATTAACGACCGTTACTGGCGAGTGGCAAAGTGTACTTAGTTTCCCTTTCCTTGTATTAGAAAATTAGGCAGATAGAAATCCAGAGCAGAAAGACTAATGCCTTTCACGGTTCTTTATATTAGCTTTCGTGAATAAATTACACACTCTTGCTCTGTTAACAGTGGCCGCTTCTATACCTCACATATTGTCATTGCTAATGACTGTATATATATATACCCCACGTCGATTTTTAGATCTCTTTTCTGTAGTCTGTCGTTGTTCACTGCCGTAGCCTATTGGGCTTAATCCTATCACTGAAATCTGTTAAAATGAATTGCTTCATTCAACTACTCATTATCTTAGCAACCCATTACCTCTCCATCACAAAAACCATCCTGCCATTGCTTCTAGTATTCCATAACAAAGATTACTGTTACTTCTTTCATATGTGTTATCTAGCGAATTTTAGTCAAGTATTCCTAGCCCACTTGCCTCTAATATACGTACTTATAAGTCAGTCATTCTAAACACTATGCACCTAATAGTTTGGAAATTGGAATAAACTGCAGCGAATACAAGATGAAAACAAGAGTTTATGAGGCTGGAGGTAGGGATTAGGAACTGTATGATGAGGGTCATTTATAGAATTGGTCATATTTCTGGATATTTATGGAGGTTACACTGTCAGATCAAGGTGTAGCTGTTGTAATGAACAGTATTTTGTAAGGTATTTTGCAGTCGAAACTATCGTTGCACCGCTCCATGTTCAGTTTGAATTTAAGGTGAGGGAAGGCTGCGGAAACACATAGTTATTCATGGAGGAATGGTAATAGTGATAGTAGTAGCGGTAATAGTAGTAGTTGTTGTAGTTGTTTTTGTAGAATTGTTACTTATGTCCGCATCCATAGTGTAATGATTGGCATTACCAGTTGCCATCCTCGGCGCCCTGGGTCTGCTTCCCTGCACTGCCAGATATATATGAATGGCAGGAGAGATGCTATATGACTAAAATCGTACCGGCACGTGTATTTCACCTGCATTGTTAGTATACCTTAAACGAGCTTCACCCCCTCGGGACGAGGGCACCAGTTTACTTCACTGTCATACATTATTAATTTCGCTGTACAAGAAACCAGTACTAGTCCATTTTTAATTTGTGGTATTATGAACAATTATTATCTGCGTGTTTACATTATTAATTACAGACAGAAATACACTTCAATGTTTGAAGACTTAACATTTTATTATTTCAATCGAGTAGCGTTTTATAGGGTTAACAAGGTTTCAAATAGCAGGTGGTAAATTTAACTTTTCTTACTCAATCGTCTCTTTCTGGAAAATGAGCGATCGCATGCACAGGAAACTCCAATTAAAAAATTCCATTGCGTTGCCATTTCATACATGTACACATTTTTGTGAACAAAACATCCATTACAATATATATTGTGTTCGAAATGGTATTCATCTGTAACCAGGACAGTCTGAAAGTGTAGAACAGTAGAACAGCTTGCTACTCGGCTGCACTAAGCATCTACATTGGTATGCCTGATACTCTCTTGATATGCTTCTCTTCAGATCGGCACATGTGGAAACGCTTTCTTGATAAAATCTGTCTTTCAGGTACGCTGATCCATGACAAACGTTTATCCTATAACTTAAACAATACTTTTGCCGAGTTTGGTACGCGTACTACGAATAGTTTTCTGTCCAGATTGAGTTAAGTAGAAATTGTATGAGTCGGAATTACAGCAAATCGTTAATAACTCAGACTTCATGTTTGTTTCAATAATATTCACATGCAGACTTTCGCCACATACACTACTCCCAACATGACTGGCTCTTTCGTGTATCAAAGAAAGCAACAAATGAAGTCATCATTCCACCACATGACGGTAGAATAAACGCTCTAAGACGTGGTGTGGAATACATCTTAACCAATTGTGACTGGTAACAGTATTAATTACTTCATAAATAATTATTTTACAGTCATGGACAAGGCCTACATTAAAACATGGTTTCGTTTAAGACTATGTTTCAGTTACTGCGGAATTAACCGTACAGTGGATTTATTCAAGGCACCCTGATCAGATTTCAAAGGGGCGATGGGCTGAATCCTTAACTTTTAAAATTCAGTCAATCTACAACCATGTGCATTAAGTGCAATTTCAGTAACATGTATTACCATAGCCACGTGAAACCAAAGAGACTCTTAACCTCGTACAGACACCTTTACTAAGACTTTATGTCCGAAGTTATATTTTAGATCCTCCAACTTCCGAGCGCGTTGCTCTCTCGAAAGAAGTCTTGGTATACAGTATTGGTACACATGAAGGTCCTCTACCATATAGTTGACTATTTAGGGCTTGTTGTACTGAAGTACCCTTCAGAATAATAAAACCTCAGACGAATGCTTCGATTGATGACAGTTTTACAGAGTTCGTTGGATAAAGTGGTAATTTTATGATTACTGCGAATCCTCCATGAGTAATCATCAATAAATGCACAGAACTTGGTTTTCGTAAATAATTAGACTCCACATATCTTCTTGCCCATAGCCTAGTTTTCCCCTGCATAGACATGAACTGGTGAAGTAATTTAACTACAAATCATGAATTTCGGATTTCTGGGCAGTACAATATTGACGAAAAACCTCTATATTTAACTTTATGATTCTTGCTTTTATTTCTTCTTCATACAGAATGAGTGCATTAATTTTCTTTTATAGATACTTGAAATACGGAATTCTTCCAAACCTCCAAATTCTGCACGTGGTACACATTAAACACAGATGTGCAGGTCCTAGTGAATTATAAATAGTTTATATTTTGTTAATTGAGCCTCACGCCGCAAGCTGTTATTAGTTTCGTTAATTAGTTTATCTGTCAAGTGAAGTTCTCTTCACTACCGGCATGTAAAACTTGATCGGCAGCATATTCAAATGTTTTTATCTGTTTAAATAGCAGAATACAAATTTTGAACTTCTCTCAAAGCAGTTCCAGCATGATATTAATGTTAAGATTAGGCTGTCACCATGTCTCACTCCATTGTTGACGTCGAACTTTTACATTTTGCTTCCATAGCCTAGTTAAATGCATTACTTTACCGGGGACGTTGAACTCCTTTTCAGGTACCTTCTATTATGGAATTATTGTACTGTAAGCCTGTACAAGATGTAAAAGGTGTGAACATAATTTTTCACCTCCTGGTATTTTCAGGTGATTTATTTTGTAATAAACACCTAATTCAATGTTGAGTATCTAGCCATAAATTTGTCTTGATGTATTCGTATGATTTCTTGGTCACATCGATGCATTCTCCTTTAAAATAAATTTGACGAAACTTTGTGAATCAAGAAACGCGCGCCTCCTTGATTCTTACAATCGAATGTGTCACCAAATTTAAAAATATGAATGACAGACTTCCACGAAGTACTAGATAGCCGTGTATGAAATCGATATGCATTCTACGAATCATCTCTCCATCCGTGGTTCGTGGAGTCATTTACGATAGTCACATCCTAGTTCGTAAACCATGAGCAATGGCTGAGCTGTCCGGAAACTATTCCTGTGTGTCGGGATACCAGTTGCTCTGTAAGAACAGTGGGCATCGCGGACATATTCTGAGTCGTTTCCCTCCTTGTACTTAGGTGGCCAGGACAATACGCGTACAGTACACTGGTGGTCCATAACCCGTTAGAAGATAACTTTCATTCCTTCTGGGGATATGTGTAAGTAGGGTAGTAGACTTCATAGAAAATTTACGGATCAAGTTCCGAACCTTCTATGCAACACTTGGACCTATGGAAATGAAGTACTACGAGCATTGTACAGGCTACAGACTCCCTGGAAACAACCTGGCGAACGAAATGGATTTGGATGGGGAGCTATTGATATTAATGGATCTTATGGAAGAAAGAGGGGAGAACTGGTTCAGCAAAGGAGATGCGTTAATGATTTTAAGAAACGGGAAGGTACCAAGAAAATATTAGGAACGTATAAGATGTTGTTAACGGCTGTGAAAAGAGAAATGGTGGAAAGGGATAGGGGGGAGAGCACTGCTCTCAAGGAACACCGTAAAACGTAACAGAGTATCTGCTAGGCAGGCAAATGAGCGAGTGATATGGATATATTTAGCGACTGGAGGAAATGGGATGAGAGATGTCCGAGTATATGACAATATGAGGATGCAGAAGAGGATGAAGTTAACAAGTTTTATGAAGCACTCAGTAACATCTTAGTCACAGTCATCAGCAAGGATAGGACAGTGCGAATAGGCCATTTCAATGCGAGAATTCCAAATTGAATTTTAGGTGGGTGGTAAATGTAGGGATGTTATGGAGGCTAATGAAAATAGAGAGATTTCAGTGGACTTCAATGCTAGTATGAGAATAGCAGTTTCGAAGATAATCTACAAGTATGAGACAATGCAACGTACACGTCGAAGTGGAGGGGCACAGTATTCATAATAGGCTACATGAAAACTGAATTTGAATTTTTAAAAGAACTATTAGGAATACATAGATATTTAGGGATTGTTTGGATCTTACAGACCAATTTCTGATCTGTAGTGAAGTGACACTGGGTTTTGTGCAGAGAAAGAGAAGTCTCCCTGCAGACGGAATGGGTAGAATAACTTCAGTTCGAGCAAATAAGACTGAAGTACATGGTTATGATTAGTGGAAAGTTCCAAAGGGTATATAGACAGGAGTTCGGGATACATAAAGAAAATCGGTGGCATACAGGAATGCAGTAGCAGAAGTGGCAATGGAATGACTAAAAAGAGCAGTGTATAAAAATGTTGGAATGATGAAATCGGAGCGGTTTTAAGCGTAAAGAGAAGGCGTATAAAAATGGCTCCAAAGAAGGAATGATGTATATTGGTAACTGTACGCAGAGGAAACGAACAGCGAATCAAATCACTGTAGAGTGTAAGAGGAAGTCGTGGAAAGATCGTATTAATAGTCTGGAAGGGCTTAGTCAGAGGGACGAATATATTCTTCAGGCTCTAGTAGAGCATCTTAGAAACGGAAGGGAAAAGATTAATAAGGTGAACTCTTCGTAGATATCAGGGAATCTTTGTACAGTACAGAGGAATGTACTGAAAATATTCTGAATTAAAACGGACATATTTCTTTTGAAGTCGAAAACAATTATATTTATGGGGATGGGAACGACGATTGCAATGAATGTACACCCGAAGAAGTGTTAAGGATGATAAAAAACTTCTTTTCGTAAATCAGCTTGAATAAATTAAGTTGCCCCTGATAAGGTGAAGTGGTATGATAGAGATGAAACGGCTTCATAAGGAAATAATATTGGCGCGGAAAGTTGGTAAGAAGCTTTCTGATTGGACGGAAACAGTCATGGCACCCATTTATAGACAATAAAATAGAATGGATTTCAAGGACTATCAAGGCATTTCAATGATCAATTTAAAAGGCAAAGTGTTCACTGGCATTGTGGAAAGGAGAGTACGATCAATTGAAGACAGTAAATTAGATAAGAGCCAATGTGTTTTCAGACCATAGGGGCACTGTCAGGGTCATATGTTCAGATGTTCAGTATGCATTAAGTAACTGAAAAATTCAACGAAGGGACTACACAGATATATTTATAATTCAAAGTTCTGGAGAAGTAATATGACACACTAACAAGATAAAAATCATTGCCCGTACTGCAGGACTTAATGGTAGGATTTTTCAGTAATCAAAGGCATCCAGGTTGGCAATCGGGGTGTAGTGAGATTTGATGGTAGATTGAGTTTTACTTCCTAAGTGTACACAGGCTGTTATCTTTCACCTTTGTTGTTTATAGTATGCTGAACCCTTTAACCCACCGTTCCATCATAATTCGTCTCATATTACGTCATAGGAAGAATACAATAAACACAACCACCACGATATTCGCTGCATAGCCAAAGCTGTGAGGCTCCCAATAACCTGAAAAGTCAACATTCAAAACATATGACATGGTAAACTCTCCAGTGAAGTAAAATTCCATCAATCATACACATCGTAAACTCTCAATATGATAGTCTCAATTTCTAACTCGCAATTTTTCCTATTCGTGATGTATTGCGCCTTACAGAATATAATTAAATATCCGATAAGCAACTATTATATCGAGTATGTGTGAGAATGTGTTTCGTTCGTGAGGTCGGTTATAACAAAACGCACTCCGCTGGTATGACATGGATTCGTCAAATTGACTTAACTTATTATCAGTACTACCCGGTTGAGGCGCTGGCCTTCTGTTCTCAACTTGGCAGGTCGATGCTGGCTCAGACTGTTGGTATTTGAAAGTGCTCAAATACGTCAGCCTCGTGTCGGCAGATTTACTGACACTTAAAGGAACTCCTACGGGACTAAATTCCAGCACCTCGGCGTCTCCGAGAACCGTAAAAGTTGTTAGTGGGAAGTAAAGCAAATAATATTAATTAATTATCAGTACTACTTAAAATAAGAATCATGGAGACTATCGCTTGTACTGAAAATATGCGTTACAACGCACTCACTTCGATATGAAAGCCCTTACAACTTCCAATCGCTCTGATGAACATAATTCAAGAACTGTACAGGATGTCGCTCCTCTTATAAAGTCTGTCTCGGAAATATCACACATCAAGTATATATACCCCATCACAAAAATTCACCTTCTTCGAACTACAGGGCCTATTCTCCTCGGCATCCTGCCTAATACTTCCCACTAATAAAATCCAGGACTGCCTCAAACTTTCTTCCTAATTCTTCTGAAAAACATTTTCTTCTTTAATTCGATCCATTTCTTCCTGAGCTTCATCTGATTCCAAGTACAAGTGATCCCATGAAAAACAAATTCATAATAAACTCAGAAACATATCTAAAGTGACCCAGACCTCAGAAGCAAAGTAGCATGCGGTGACTCTACTACTTAAATACACGATATCACAAAAATAAATTTCCAAATGCCGAAAATAATCTCATTCCACTATATTTCGATACAAAACTGCAAACATAGCCCACAGAACTGCTAAATGCATCATTTTTTATCATCTCAGTTTGCTCCTAGCGTGAATAATGTTATTATTATTATTATTATTATTATTATTATTATTATTATTATTATTATTATTATTATTATTATTATTTGAGTTCATCACACTTATCATTTTTATCTTTGCGTTATCATGATTGCAACTTTTACCTACGTGAACGTGTTTAACTCATTTTTATTGTGATATTTAATTTCATATTTTAAGAATGTTCACACAGTTTTACGCGCCTTGAGGCTACTAAAAGACAAAAATCACAACTACAGTGTTTCTTGAAACAATTCTTACGGACATGACTCAATATCACCCTCGTAACAAATCTATATCTACACACGCTACATGTACAACGCAGTATCATGATTTACTGACTTATTTAAAAGGACAAGCATTTACATTTTTAACTACAATTACATAATAGAGGAATTAGACAGACCTGTAATTGTGCTGATGACATGACGTCATCCTGGCTACATTTCTCAAGCCAACTGCCTCTATTTATTTTAGAACATCATGGTAATATGCTGCATTCTCTCCTTAAATTAACTTATTATCTACACAGGCTCTACACTCGTCCTGAGGCAACACATTTTCTCCTTCCTTAACTATAAATTAACTCTTTAACACTCTGAATATATACATAAATGAACAGTCTGCACAACTCCTCCTTGCCCTGGTAACTGCCGAAGTCGTTGGAAGCTACTAATATCTCACGTGCTAGGTGTATCCAAGGTGTAACTGTGGGAAGATAACGCTCGCTTCACCTTCTCAAACGACGAAATGCTTTCCCCAGTCAGGTAGCCGGAAGACCGTGTTAATAATTCCTGCTAACTGTCTAGACATTAATCTCTCCTTCACAGAAATTCATCAAACCCTTCGAAGTAACTACTAACATGTTCTCGTATCACTATTTTGGATATCGTATTTCTTCTATCAGACTTTACTTCATAGCTACTCAACACTTTGCATTTCAATACATCTCTGAAGTCGAAAGGCTTTTGAGATCACTTAACTAGTGGAAAAGTGTAAGTCTTCTTCTAGTGTCGAGTTTTGCAGATTCACCACCTTGAACTGATTCATAATGAGTGTGTTCTCTCGTGTAAGGATTTAGGGGGGATTTATAAGAAATCTAGTGGCGCTGTACAAGGCGTCCGCTATGTTGCAATCTTATGCCATCTTTAGACTGCTAGACTGATTTTTATGAAACTCATACCAGACATTTCGCCTATTTTCCCAATCAGAACGGTGTTTTTCTTTGACTTTTCCTGCTTCTTTCATTGGCGTAATTTATTAAATTCTCGGTTGCTCTTAGCGCGTCTTTGAGGTGGATGCCCTGACACGTGCAATTTCCACTCTGACGATAGACAGTCGAACTTTTGTCCTGGCATAATTAATTATATTTCTCCCTGCGAAGCGAATTTTTCGGAATAATTCCAGACATTCTTACTAATTAATTCCTTTTTAATGTCATTGCCGAAATCTCTCTTAATGTGGGTTGTTAGCCAAAACTTTAGTTATCAATTTCCGAAGCCTTCCGAAATGTTCCGTTCTCACTCGAAGTCCAACATACTCCACACCAAGAGACGCAGTTAATGAAGGTGGAGCTAACTTCGCCCAGAAAGCATCCTCTACATACAAACTGACGTACATTTCTCGCTCGCTCACTCTACATATCCACGCGGCGTTTCTTTCGAATATGTAGGATTACGGGCTCATCATTTACTGAAGGGTATAAAATGCCAGGAGGATTTGCCATCAGAATTTGCTAGATGGGTGTGATGTCCGCGGAGAATAAACGTAAGAGGATTGTATACCAAAAATGTAAAATGTGAAACTCGAACAGGTGAATAATTTTCAGTTACTTACTCACTCACTCACTCACTCACTCACTCACTCACTCACTCACTCACTCACTCACTCACTCTCCTGGCCCATGAAGGACCACGGCCTCTCCAATAGCACTTGCCCACTTCTTTTGGTACAGAGCTCTCCTTATCCAGGCCAGGATCCCTAATACCTCCATATCTCTATAGATGCTTTCCAGCCATCTATTCCCTGGTCTCCCCGTCTTCGTTGGTCGCTAGGATGCTGGTCTAGGATCTACTTCGTTGTTCGGTTTTGATCCATCCTAATGAGGTACCCAAGGTAGCAAAGTCTCCTTTTTTGGCATCTGCAACAATCTGAAGTTCACCATACAGGGAGTAGACTTCTTGACTAGTCCAGATGCACCTCTAACCTCGAACGTAAACCGCTACGAATATCTTTTTCTGTCACTTCCGTAGGGAATTCTTGTCCCGATCGAGTAGGTCCACGTCTTGCAAGCATACAGCACCGCTGGATGGATTATAACCCAGTACACGGTGAGTTTCTATCTTCTGGAGAGCGCTGCAGTCCTCAGTAACTAATGGATGGCAACTTCCGCCAGCTGTGTTATTAATTGATAGTTTCGAACTAGACTGGACGGCAACTTCCGCCAGCTGAGTTATTACTCGATTTATTCGGGCTAGACTGGATGGCAACTTCGGCCAGCTGTGTTACTACTTGATACTATCAGACTAAACTGGATGGAAACTTCGGCCAGGTGTGTTACTACTTGATACATTCGGACTAGACTGGATGGCAACTTCGGCCAGCTGTGTTACTACTTGATACTTTCGAACTAGACTGGACGGCATCTTCGGCCAGTGGTGTTACTACTTGATACTTACAAAATCAGGTGGTCTTAGCATTATTTAGTAATGGAATATTAGATGCTTATCTCGGTCATCATTCAATATTTCGGAGAATCTGCTCGTCTTCACCGTAATCCAACTCACTCAGCCGACAGGCAGCACACTATGCACTTTGAAGTAATCATCCCATAGCACTACCACAGCGCTGCCATTAGTCTGCTGCGTACTAACGATATAGCGCTGCCCAGACTAACCGTGCGACGACGTCAAGGGGTTCTTATGTTCGAGCCTTTTAAATCTCATTGAGGTGCATCAGTCAGGAACTTGATGAGAGCGACGGGTATTAATCATACGAATTAGCCATGTGTCAATTTTTCAGTGTCATACTTCATAGCGTTCGCAACGTCCTACCGTGTATCCCAAATCGACCCGCACGCAATTGTCCTTTCACTGTTAATAAAACACTTATCCGCATTTTCTCAGATACTTTCCATTATATCCTTTCGGTCTCCACATCATTTTTCGTCACGTATGTGGCCTGAGTAATATCCGTGTTTCATCTGCAAGCATGACATTAACCAATACATCCAACCCCTAATTATGATGTAGCATGACCCATCTTCTATACTCAAGACGACGGTGATTCTCTACTGGTATACGTCGAATCGATAGAAATTACCGTAATTGGGCACTGCAGCCGATGGTGGACAGTTTGTACAGACACATGGAGTCCAGTTGCCCTTAACTAGTCATCTCTTAGTTGTCGAACAGACCATGTTGGTCTACTCTGCGCTGTTACGCGGATATACCGATCATTATGTGGCGATGTCACGCTCTGGTCTGTTAGATAACTGGTCTCACGGTACCCTCTTTCCGTTTCGGACACTGCACTTTCGGTAACCCTACGATGCGTAATACTGCCGCATGCGTTTGTACACCCTGAATCAATGTCACAATTCTGGATCAGTCAAACTGAGAAATGCACATTGCACATGGAACTAAAACACTACCTCAAGTTCGTACTGCACTGTATACACTACTACCAGTTTCAGGCACATATATTAGTGTAGAGTTGTGTTAGGTGTCTTCACGTTAGCGATGATTTCCATTAGCAAGGGATAAATAGATCATTAAGAGTCCCATTAGCGACGATATGGAGACTATTTGTGAGACGATTCACAGGAAAATGCACAACAAATTCCAGGTAGAAACGTGGTTGTGTGTCGGAGAAAAATGAGGAAGCAAATGTAGTGGTAAACTTGTTACAAAAACAAAATAATTTGATAGGCTTCGATCATCAGTGTGTCCATCTAAGTACGAAAGTTTTCATTCCGTCGCTCAGGAGGTCAGTGAGCCTCTCAGGCCAGACAGATTTAATACGGTAAAGAGAAATGTGAGTTGGTTGGCGGCCATGTCTTATACCAGGAACTGTCCCGGCATTCGCCTTCGTGCAGGAGAATGGGAAACCTTGGAAGACCATTTTCAGGATAGCCGATAGTGGTGACCAGTCCCACTCCCTCTCCCGAATGTGGAGGTGTAGACCCAAGGTAGAGCCGTAGCCAGCGGTCCCCTGCTTGGTTGGTCGGTCAGAGTAGCCACTTGTAGGTGGAAGCGTACTGTGCATCAGCCGACCCTCATTGTGTTCCCGCCGAAGCAGCGCTGGATATGAGGTCCGTGAGCGCAGCGAGGAAGTGAAGCCACGAGGATCACAATGTATTAGTACGTCAGGTATGTGCGAGGTATCTCACTACCAGACAGCTCCTCAGTTGTAATCACGTACGCTGAGTGGACATCCAACCAGTCCTCAGATTCAGGTAAAAATTCCTTACCTGGATGGGAATCGAACCCTGAACCTCCGGGTAAGTGGCATTAATGCTACCCCCTACACCACAGGGCCGGTGGACTGCCGGATGTGACTATAATAGTCGCTGGTAGCATGGAGAAGGAAATGTTGTAAAACGTACATATTCTCTCATGGGTGGAACCTTGGTGAGTTTCCAGTAAGCAGTTTCAGCAAATTTTTACCACTCATGCCAACCCAGAGAGTACACATAAAGTAGCCAACGCAGTTATAGTTGTCTTTGTTCTGCTTCCGAACAAACAGACAAAAAATCACGTGGATCTTCATAAGAAAAATGCAAAACGTCCCGGAGTGCAATTCTAAGACAGTGAACGTTGACTACGAAACTGCAATAGTTTAAGATTTTAATGAATTATTTCCTACTCAAAAGGTAGAGAGTTGTCTGTGGAGGGATGGTCATGACATAGAGCTCGCAACTAAATGGAATGATAATGAAGAGGTCCGGAACAGGATACAAGTGTCTGGAACGTTAGTCTTTCTCAAGCCGGGCGAGTTGGCGCGTAGAGGCGCGCGGCTGTGAGCTTGCATTCGGGAGATAGTAAGTTCGAATCCCACTATCGGCAGCCCTGAAGATGGTTTTCCGTGGTTTCCCATTTTCACACCAGGCAAATGCTGGGGCTGTACCTTAATTAAGGCCACGGCCGCTTTCTTCCAACTCCTAGGTATTTCCTATCCCATCGTCTCCATAAGACCTATCTGTGTCGGTGCGACGTAAAGCCCTAGCAAAAAAAAATAGTCTTTCTCAAACTGGAAGATGTGGACGATGGTCGGCTGTACGTACACGGAAAGGCACCGGCAGATGAAAGGTAATACTGATTGATATTCCCATTAGCGCTGTGCGTTACCATATGACAACAATTCTCAAGCCTTTTTCTTTTAGTACTGGTGGCAACAAGAAAGAAACTGGTAGACTGTAGTGTCATCCCACAGTCAGAGAAGAGTTTGTAGAATCCAGTAATCACGTTTACTTAGTTTTCAAGAATATTGTCGTGACAAAAGGAGTGGTGTGCGGGACTCTTGGTTATTTTTAGATCCTCGCGAAATGGCTGCCGGCTACGCGTAAGAAGCATATAAAATTAAAAAATGAAGTTGTTTCATTTGATTATGTTTACAATAATGTTGAGCACAATGCCGTAGTACTGCTTGTTGAATCATTGCTAGATGTTTATACTCACGAGGGAACACATACATGTGTTACACTCGGATTCGGTTGAAATTTGGTACGAATATTCGTGGGAGGCAGTAGAATGCGAAGGTGAAAACTGTATGTGCCCAGCGCAAGTTAAAACGCCAAAATTGAACAAATAAATAGTCGTAAAATTAGAAGTGCCGCGGGAGTATCGGAGTGTGGCTGAGAGGTAGGGAAGAGCGAAGCAGCGGACGTGAACCAACCGGGCTGCGTCGAGCCAACGATGCCAATAAGGTTAGAAAAATTCACGCCCGAGTTTTTGTTACTCGTTGCAAACATCGTCCTTTGTATACTTGCTTCATGTGCTGTTTTCATATTTACGTTTTGCAAATCTGATCGGGAAGTTAAGGGGCACTCGCTAACTATACGCTGCCTGGCTGATTGGCGCAGCTCGTTACAGCGGAATTATCTGCGCAAGATGATTATAGTTAATATTATTTGACATCCAGCAACACTAATTTGTTATTTCTGGTATAATCGCAATATACTCGTACTTTATGGCCGGGGATTTAAGATCGCATGCCCTTCCTGACACGGCAGCAAAACAAGGAATCAAACCAAGTTCGCCAGAATGACAGGCAAGAATCTAAGCCTCTGCACCATCCTGTTCCCCAATAATAACAATAATGTATTGTATATATATCGTCGTTAGGCAAAGGAAACCTTGTAACTCCTTCAGAGTAACTTTACGGATGGAGTCCAAAACTGGGTGGTATCAATTGTCGAAGAAGTACTCCTGCAAGTTTCAGTGCTTAATGATAGCCCAATTATTCGACCATTTGAGTCCTTGTTCGCTCTCAGGCAACGCGGCAAGCCTTCACAAGGCGGATGGAAAACGTGATATGCTCATGAGTTTTCACTACCTAACAACGATAATTAAACGAGTAAGCTTATTATTATTTATGCAACAATTACTATTGTACTATAAACATTTATCTGTAGAAAAATTTAAGGTAATTAGTGGATTCCGAAATAACATATCTAGAAAAGAGCAATGCAGCTTAAGTAAGCATATTTACATACCTAGTCAATTAATAACTGAGACAAAGGACTCCAAGTTGTGGTACACAGAAACACTAAATCTAACACGATTGTATTGAAAATGAGCTGGCTCAACTCTTTTCTGAAGTGTTCACTGAAAACAATCGGAAGTGTTTTGTTTTGACAGGCAAAAAATATTTTCTCCTTTGTTCAATAATTCTAACTTTAGATGTGATGTGATTAAAAACTGATATTCTCAATTCTTAAATTAATAATGCTAAGATTTCCAACGGGTTTACTGGGACGACAAAAAAAAAGAAACCTTGTAACCTAAATTCTTCTCCAAAACTCATTGATAAAAATAGGTACTGCAAGAGCCTAGCGTTGCCATATGACAACATCAAATATATTATGACCTAGCTGTCCAAAAATTCTGAAAGTTATTTCATTAGCTTCTTTTGGTCTCAAAGATGCGGTAAATCATAACAAAATAAATTCATATCAGAAAAATATTAATTCTGGCCTTTGGGTTTGATAAATATAGATGTGTGTTAACTAAACCATTACTATTAACAGTTTGGGTACGTTTTAGGTTAATATTTATGCATTATTAATCTCTTCTAAAATAATACTAATAATAGTGATTGCACCAGGGGTACACCTTCCGCGGCTATTTAAACTGTACGCCTTCTCCACTACGGCCATCTCTGATAGTGATCAAGAACTTTTCTACAATTACTTCTAAGATGGTTAGATGGTTCTGGCATCTAGTTTCTAGCGATCGCTGGTGGGCAAAGTCCCAGTCCATCGCTAGATACATTTAATTTTTTATAGCTGGTGAATCTTTTTACTGGTTGTTTTTATGTGCCGAAGTTGTCAATACTTCACCTGGTGTTCCTCCTCTAATTCAATCTGCCTACCACATGCCTCTAACTCAGTTCTCTAAGTAATCTGAACCCGGGGGAGTGTATGGAAAATTAGCCTACAGGCTCTCTGGATCCTAATATAGTCCAGAACGTTCCCCTGCGGTGCTGCTTGAGGAGAGCGCTTTGGGGCCGTCTTGTCTCATTTGCTCCGGCGATTGAGAGTGCGACTTGACGGAGGTTAGACGGGGCAGGAGGCAAAGGGCGGTCGACTTGAAGAAGATCCGGTGCTAACAGGTAATAGCAGAATTAATCTAAATATGTGACTGTGCTGGCGTGTGTTTTGAGAGGAAGATTTCAGCGGTTTTCCTTAAATACAATATGTTATCTTTTCATTATTCGCTGAAATGTGGGACCTTCTGCGCAGTCTTCGGACTCAATTTATATTTCCTGCGGGGATAATATTAAATGTAAGGGAGCATGAGTACTGACACTCCGAACTCTCCCCATTTACGTTTGAGCTGAGTGGCTAAAATTTTTCAACCTCAACATTTTGGAAATTAAAGTATCCTCTTTTATTTACTCTTTTTAGCATGGGATATGCGTCCATGTCATTGGGAATTAAGCCTACCTAGGTTCTTGTCTTTTCCAGAATATTTTTCTGTGTTTCATGATGATGATGCTTGTTGTTTAAAGGGGCCCAACATCGAGGTCATCGGCCCCTTTTCTGTGTTTCTCCTCCTTGCATTTTGTTAATGGCCTGTTTTGTCATAACCTTTTCTTTTCCTTCATAAGGCGTGGTAATGTGCCCCTGTATATTCCTTATGGATTTGCGGTCAACCGTGTCTACGTTTAGGTTCCACTGAGAACCCAATCTGGTTGTGAAATTTTGTAATTGATAAACCCACCATGGAATAGCCTGTGTATGATCACAATGAAGGGGAGTCAAGCAATTGGTTAATGGTTAATGGTGTAATTGAGAATGTAAGAAGCGACATATCCCTTTATTGAGGCTTTTTTAATTTCGTGTGACTAGTTCTAGCCGAGTGCAGCCCTTGTTAGGCAGACCCTCCGATGAGGGCGGGCGGCATCTACCATGTGTAGGTAACTGCGTGTTACTGTGGTGGAGGATAGTGTTAGGTGTGGTTTGTGAGTTGCAGGGATGTCGGGGACAGCACAAATACTCAGCTCCCGGGCCTTTGGAATTAACCAATGATGGTTAAAATCCCCGACCCGGCCGGGAATCGAACGCGGGATCCTCTGAACCAAAGGCCAGTACGCTGACCATTCAGCCAACGGTTGGAGTTTATTGAGACTAGTCTCTATGTATTTGGATCTCAGAGTCTATAATTTGTGACTGTTCTGAGCAATTATACTCTTTCATGATGTTGTACCTTTCAGGAGCAGTTATGCTCTTTGATATTTAGGTTAACGAGTGGGAGTTCCTCCCAATCACTCTATTATTTGATTAAGGGCTTGTAAGTCCAATGTTTTGTTGGAGCTGATGAGCTCGTTCTTAATGTGAATATTCTGAAGTCATTTTTCAACTATTTCTTGTTAAATCATTCGATTCCACAACTTGGGTTTTAATAGAGAAAGGAAAGAAAATTTACAATTTTTGTAAAGTAAAGTTTTGTTCTAAGTGGTCCCCTGGCCAGTCATTCACCCCACGCGCTTCTTTTTCTCAATGTTCCACGATAAATCCCCGTATCAATAATAATAATAATAATAATAATAATAATAATAATAATAATAATAATAATAATAATAATAACAATAATAATAATGCATTATCAAAACCAACCCTGGAATATAAACGGATAACAAAATGAAATCACAATTATTATTATTATTATTATTATTATTATTATTATTATTATTATTATTATTATTATTATTATTATTATTATTATTATTATTTGCTAGTTGCTTTACGTCGCACCGACACAGATAGGTCTTATGGCGACGATGGGGCAGGGAAGGGCTAGGAGTGGGAAGGAAGCGGCCGTAGCCTTAATTAAGGTACAGCCCCAGCATTTGCCTGGTGTGAAAATGGGAAACCACGGAAAACCATTTTCAGGGCTGCCGACAGTGGGGTTCGAACCTACTATCTCCCGAATAGTGGATACTGGCCGCACTTAAACGACTGCAGCTATCTAGCTCAGTATTATTATTATTATTATTATTATTATTATTATTATTATTATTATTATTATTATTATTATTATTATTATTATTATTATTATTATAGCAGCCTCTCTGATGTACAGACTAGTGTGATTAGCTGCCAACCCCCAGAGGCCCAGATTCAATTCTCGGCTCTGCTACGAAATTTGAAAAGTGGTACGAGTACTGGAACATGGTCCTCTCAACCTCATGAAGTCAACTGAAGAAAGGGGTTTTCGATTCCCACCTCAGCCATCCTCGAAGTGGTTTTATGTGGTTTCCCACTTCTCCTCCTGGTAAATGCCGGTATGGAACCTAACTCTTGGCCAAGGCAATTTCCATCCCCCTTCCTTGTCTATGCTTTCCAGTCGTCCCATCCCCCCTCAAGGTCCCTGATCAGCATAGCAGGTGAGGCTTCCTGTGCGATGTATTGGTCGCCCTCCCTAGTTTCATCACCGACCCAAAGTCTCACGCTCCAGGACGCTGCCCTTCAGGCAGTAGAGATGGGATCAAAACCAACCCTGGAATATAAACGGATAATGAAATGAAATAATAATAATATTAATAATAATAATAATAATAATAATAATAATAATAATAATAATAATAATAATAATAATAATAATAATAATACTGCCGCTGAGTCCGGGGAGAAACCAACCCTGGAAGATAAACGGATAATGAAATGAAATGAAATAATAATAATAATAATAATAATAATAATAATAATAATAATAATAATAATAATAACAATAATTTATAGGAATAAGTTATTGTATATCTTATTTTATAAACCAAACCAATATTTATAAACAAAGTGTGAAATATTTTAAAGTACATTGGCTAATTTCGTAGCAATTAAAAGTTATAATTATTTTAGATTCCACATTTAAGGTTTACTACGTTGAATGAAATTTCAAAACGAAAGTTATGAGAAGGGAGCTTTAGTGAAGAAACTTCGTATTATATTTTAAACAATTTCAAACAACAGTCGATTCTTGTAGC
This sequence comes from Anabrus simplex, assembly GCF_040414725.1. Taxonomy (NCBI): domain Eukaryota; kingdom Metazoa; phylum Arthropoda; class Insecta; order Orthoptera; family Tettigoniidae; genus Anabrus; species Anabrus simplex. Next base: position 580,943,835 of record NC_090266.1, on the reverse strand, counting down.
ATAACATTTCAGTGCATACCGTTTTAATCAACGCTAATCATGCTCGGCTCTATTTCTTCTGAACGAAAGTATTTGTCTGAATCATGAAATTCACCGAGCTCGATAGCTGCAGTCGCATAAGTGCAGCCAGTATCCAGTATTCGGGAGATAGTGGGTTCGAACCCCTCTGTCGGCAGCCCTGAAGATGGTTTTCCGTGGTTTCCCATTTTCACACCAGGCAAATGCTGGAGCTGTACCTTAATAAATGCCACGGCCGCTTCCTCCCCACTCCTAGGCCTTTCCTATCCAATCGTCGCCATAAAACCTATCTGTGTCGGTGCGACGTAAAGCAACTAGCAAAAAAAAAAAAAAAAAAAAATAGAATCATGAAATTTATGTGAATTCTCTCCAGATCACACAGTTTCTGGGTTATTTCGTTGAACAATGGCTGGAGAAACAATCCGTACCTGAGGACATGTGGAACTGGTTTTCGACAGAAGGCATTGTACTGTGAACTGAGTAGAAAGATGACACAGAAAACTCAATGCAATCACTGGGAGTTTACATCTAAGGGGATATCGAAGACGTTAAAAATGAAGCGGAGCCTGCTGATCTTGCAATAGAAAGACACGAATTTAATTCACCTAGAGTGTGGCTGTATTCCAGAGCCTGTGCTACCAGAATACTCACATTATGAGATTAGTTTAATTTTCTTCATCTTTTCTTTCTGGGTTTCTACCATTACGCGACCAGTAATAACATATTTCCATATATTATAAAATATCATCCAATTCCGATTGTTTACGTGTTAACTCAGATTTAGGAAGGATGTTGGATTTTAAACGTGGCTAAACTTTGCAGGTCCTCCTCTCTAGTTTTTTACCCCTGACCCGAATACCTCGCGCTTCAGGACACTGCCCTTGAGGCAGTAGTTGTGGGATCCCTCGCTGAGTCCGAGAGAAAAACAATCCTGGAATGTAAACTGATTAATAACGAAAGGAAGAAAGAAAGAAATAAAGACTAAACATTACTAAAATAGGTGAAAAACACCAGGGGGAATTCACACCAATAAAAAAAGTTCATTTTGTATTAACCTGTGTATGTAAGTTAATCTCCCGTCCCGTGGTAGTCTTTCCAAACGTTATATATCACTCTGTAATCAGGACTGATTAAGAGTCAGTCCATTAGTCGCCCACTGGGGTGGATCGGAGAAATACGAGTCCACATTCGCACCTAAACCAGACTGGTCACATTGTTTACAGATCACTAGCAGACTGTGTGATATAGACTTCGGAACGGAACTCGAAAGTTAATGTATTCAATTGATTGGCTTTACTACAACCAGTGGGTTTAGCTGAAAATAGTAAAGTTTCACCGTAGTAATATATTTATGGCTGCGAGCTAAATGGGGAAGTTCCCACAACTACAAGAAAACAGTGTTGTCTATATACATATAATACATACATAGAGTGTGAGACAGGGAGAGCAGTATTGAAGCTTCAGTAAGTTCAGAATTTTCAGGGTTGTGAGTAAAGGACCGGGCGAGTTGGCCGTGCGGTTAGGGGCGCGCAGCTGTGAGCTTGCATGCGGGACAGAGAAGGTTCGATCCCCACTGTCGGCAGCCCTGAAGATGGTTTTCCGTGGTTTCCCCTATTCACACCAGGTAAATGTTGGGGCTGTACTCAGCCATCCTCGAAGTGGTTTTATGTGGTTTCCCACTTCTCCTCCTGGTAAATGCCGGTATGGAACCTAACTCTTGGCCAAGGCAATTTCCATCCCCCTTCCTTGTCTATGCTTTCCAGTCGTCCCATCCCCCCTCAAGGTCCCTGATCAGCATAGCAGGTGAGGCTTCCTGTGCGATGTATTGGTCGCCCTCCCTAGTTTCATCACCGACCCAAAGTCTCACGCTCCAGGACGCTGCCCTTCAGGCAGTAGAGATGGGATCAAAACCAACCCTGGAATATAAACGGATAATGAAATGAAATAATAATAATATTAATAATAATAATAATAATAATAATAATAATAATAATAATAATAATAATAATAATAATAATAATACTGCCGCTGAGTCCGGGGAGAAACCAACCCTGGAAGATAAACGGATAATGAAATGAAATGAAATAATAATAATAATAATAATAATAATAATAATAATAATAATAATAATAATAACAATAATTTATAGGAATAAGTTATTGTATATCTTATTTTATAAACCAAACCAATATTTATAAACAAAGTGTGAAATATTTTAAAGTACATTGGCTAATTTCGTAGCAATTAAAAGTTATAATTATTTTAGATTCCACATTTAAGGTTTACTACGTTGAATGAAATTTCAAAACGAAAGTTATGAGAAGGGAGCTTTAGTGAAGAAACTTCGTATTATATTTTAAACAATTTCAAACAACAGTCGATTCTTGTAGCATAACATTTCAGTGCATACCGTTTTAATCAACGCTAATCATGCTCGGCTCTATTTCTTCTGAACGAAAGTATTTGTCTGAATCATGAAATTCACCGAGCTCGATAGCTGCAGTCGCATAAGTGCAGCCAGTATCCAGTATTCGGGAGATAGTGGGTTCGAACCCCTCTGTCGGCAGCCCTGAAGATGGTTTTCCGTGGTTTCCCATTTTCACACCAGGCAAATGCTGGAGCTGTACCTTAATAAATGCCACGGCCGCTTCCTCCCCACTCCTAGGCCTTTCCTATCCAATCGTCGCCATAAAACCTATCTGTGTCGGTGCGACGTAAAGCAACTAGCAAAAAAAAAAAAAAAAAAAATAGAATCATGAAATTTATGTGAATTCTCTCCAGATCACACAGTTTCTGGGTTATTTCGTTGAACAATGGCTGGAGAAACAATCCGTACCTGAGGACATGTGGAACTGGTTTTCGACAGAAGGCATTGTACTGTGAACTGAGTAGAAAGATGACACAGAAAACTCAATGCAATCACTGGGAGTTTACATCTAAGGGGATATCGAAGACGTTAAAAATGAAGCGGAGCCTGCTGATCTTGCAATAGAAAGACACGAATTTAATTCACCTAGAGTGTGGCTGTATTCCAGAGCCTGTGCTACCAGAATACTCACATTATGAGATTAGTTTAATTTTCTTCATCTTTTCTTTCTGGGTTTCTACCATTACGCGACCAGTAATAACATATTTCCATATATTATAAAATATCATCCAATTCCGATTGTTTACGTGTTAACTCAGATTTAGGAAGGATGTTGGATTTTAAACGTGGCTAAACTTTGCAGGTCCTCCTCTCTAGTTTTTTACCCCTGACCCGAATACCTCGCGCTTCAGGACACTGCCCTTGAGGCAGTAGTTGTGGGATCCCTCGCTGAGTCCGAGAGAAAAACAATCCTGGAATGTAAACTGATTAATAACGAAAGGAAGAAAGAAAGAAATAAAGACTAAACATTACTAAAATAGGTGAAAAACACCAGGGGGAATTCACACCAATAAAAAAAGTTCATTTTGTATTAACCTGTGTATGTAAGTTAATCTCCCGTCCCGTGGTAGTCTTTCCAAACGTTATATATCACTCTGTAATCAGGACTGATTAAGAGTCAGTCCATTAGTCGCCCACTGGGGTGGATCGGAGAAATACGAGTCCACATTCGCACCTAAACCAGACTGGTCACATTGTTTACAGATCACTAGCAGACTGTGTGATATAGACTTCGGAACGGAACTCGAAAGTTAATGTATTCAATTGATTGGCTTTACTACAACCAGTGGGTTTAGCTGAAAATAGTAAAGTTTCACCGTAGTAATATATTTATGGCTGCGAGCTAAATGGGGAAGTTCCCACAACTACAAGAAAACAGTGTTGTCTATATACATATAATACATACATAGAGTGTGAGACAGGGAGAGCAGTATTGAAGCTTCAGTAAGTTCAGAATTTTCAGGGTTGTGAGTAAAGGACCGGGCGAGTTGGCCGTGCGGTTAGGGGCGCGCAGCTGTGAGCTTGCATGCGGGACAGAGAAGGTTCGATCCCCACTGTCGGCAGCCCTGAAGATGGTTTTCCGTGGTTTCCCCTATTCACACCAGGTAAATGTTGGGGCTGTACTTTAATTAAGGCCACGGCGCTTCCTTCCCATCGTCGTCATAAGACATATTTGTGTCGGTGCGACGTGAAGCAAATTCTAAAAAAAAAAAAAAAAAAAAAAAGTAAAGGACCGAGCGAGTGGTCACGCGGTTTGCGTCATGTAGCTGTTCGGGAGTTAGTAGCATCGAACCCCATCGTCAGCAGCCCTGAAGATGGTTTTCGATGGTTTTCATAACAAGTTGTATAATTTTTTTGCTAGTTGCTTTACGTCGCACCGACACAGATAGGTTTTATGGCGACGATGGGAAAGGAAAGTCCTAGGAATGGGGGGAAGCGGCTGTGGCCTTAATTAAGGTACAGGCCCAGCATTTTTGCCTGGTGTGAAAATGGGAAACCACGGAAAACCATCTTCAGGGTTGCCGACAGTGAGATTCGAACCCACTATCTCCAGGATGTGAGCTCACTGCTGTGAGCTACTAACCGCACGGCCAACTCGCCCGGTGTTTTTTTAATAAAGGCCACGATAGACTCCTTCCCATTCCAAGCTCTTTCCTGTTTCATTGTCAACATAACACCTATCTGTGTCGGTGCGACGTAAAGCAAATTGTAGACAAAATAAAATAATGTATTAGTGAAGAAGTTAACGAGATATTTCTTGATGTGAACAATAGTTTTCAATGCTCTTCTTGGTATTTGTAATTAATTATCATAGCCCACCATGCACAGTTTTCAATCAAATTAGGGAATGTGATTCCTTGGAGAGAATTTTGAAACGGAGGGAGATATTGTAAGTGACCGTACGAATTTGCAATGACTGTTATTTAACGTGTTTCTCGCTTGCATTTCTGCTTCTCGTAGACATGGTCTAAGCTTGGGCTAGCCTAGTATTATAGACGACAAAAAAAAAAGACAAAGTCACCTCCGTACAGGCCTTGAAGGCCCTTGGAGGAGTGGAAGGTAAAGGCTTCCACCATTGTTAACCGCGGCACGTGATGGGGTAGAGTGGTTAGCACTACGCCCTGCCGCCTTTTTTGCTCATTTTTGGTGTAGGCTGAGTGAACCTCAGGGCCATATGCACCTCCGGAAGTGGAAATCTCGTTTCTTGAATGTTACGACTTCCTGAAGGGGATTCGAACCCACGTCCTTCCCGGTGAACCGAGCACGCCTTTACCACCTCGGCCAGGCAGCTCCTATTATGGACGTTAGCCCCACTTTCTCTTCGTAATACTGTAAGATTTAAATTATTTTCTTTATATATTCATCAAAAAATGAAAGCAGTAGTACGCTTAAGGAATATCTACAATTTTAATTCCTGAGTGACTATTTTGTTCCTAGAATGTTTTACATTTCAGTTTCCTGACTACATACTGCAATTGTTAATAGTGTTCTCCTAAAAGTGAGTTTTCGTCATTATTCCACTAGAGAAACTGAATTCCACACTTGTTGATATAACCGCAGTGAGAGAGCTATGGGGTATGTTGAATAATAAGCAGGGCACATGAAGTAGAGAATGACAGGATTAATTAACAAAGCGCAGCATAATGAGCATAGCGTATTACCCACAAATCAGTAGGTAGCGCCCAGCTGTGGGCATGCATGCCTCAGGTGATTCATGTCCACCAGAATGCTCACCCACATCAACGCAATTAACCGCCAATCGCACTGATTATCATCGGCAATAATTTCATAATTTTAATGCTATTTTAGCAGGCTTATATAAGCGTTAAAACGTGCATATTCGAATAAAGCAATCCGTCAGAATATTCAACGTTACGTTAAAGAATACAGAGTCTGCTTATGGAAATATCTTTGTTTCTGGATATTTCACCTGTGGATACACTATATAATACTGCGTCACTTAGTTAACCTGCAGATTGGAAGTTCGAATCTTAGTCCTTCACTTCATAAATAATGCAAATAGGTTCCACGATTCATAACGAATCAGGAATACCGTATCACTTGACGACAGCATTGTATGACTTCTTTCATAAGAGCTTTGTTATTAATAAACATAAACTGATAATTCTTCAGAAATAAATTCAAAACTAAAAATGTAAATCTCTCCATATGACACTAAAATGCTCAATATTCACTTCTGGACCCGTACTTAATTTTGTATTAAACTTAAATTAAATCCATCAACAATAGTAATACCATCCGGAAACACATTTGAACGAATATGCGCACGTAATAGAACAAAATCTGGGGGATTACCAAGATCTCCCCTTATTTGCTTACAATCAGGAAAACTCATTCTGGTTGCAGTATATTTTCAAGAGAAAATCTGCACAATTTATCACATATTCCGATCAGAAATTAGGCACATCTCCACTTTTAAGAGCATACACTGACTGACAGAGCAAATGCAACACCAAGAAGGAGTGGTCAGAACTTTATGCCAATTGCAGGGTACACTGACGTCACTGAGGTATGCTCATGATGTGAAATGCGCCGCTGTGCTGCGCACGTAGCGAACGATAAATGGGACAGGGCGTTGGCGAATGGCCCACTTCGTACCGTGATTTCTCAGCCGACAGTCATTGTAGAACATGTTGTCGTGTGCCACAGGACACGTGTATAGCTAAGAATGCCAGGCCGCCGTCAACGGAGGCATTTCCAGCAGACAGACGACTTTACGAGGGGTATGGTGATCGGGCTGAGAAGGGCAGGTTGGTCGCTTCGTCAAATCGCAGCCGATACCCATAGGGATGTGTCCACGGTGCAGCGCCTGTGGCGAAGATGGTTGGCGCAGGGACATGTGGCACGTGCGAGGGGTCCAGACGCAGCCCGAGTGACGTCAGCACGCGAGGATCGGCGCATCCGCCGCCAAGCGGTGGCAGCCCCGCACGCCACGTCAACCGCCATTCTTCAGCATGTGCAAGACACCCTGGCTGTTCCAATATCGACCAGAACAATTTCCCGTCGATTGGTTGAAGGAGGCCTGCACTCCCGGCGTCCGCTCAGAAGACTACCATTGACTCCACAGCATAGACGTGCACGCCTGGCATGGTGCCGGGCTAGAGCGACTTGGGTGAGGGAAAGGCGGAACGTCGTGTTCTCCGATGAGTCACGCTTCTGTTCTGTCAGTGACAGTCACCGCAGACGAGTGTGGCGTCGGCGTGGAGAAAGGTCAAATCCGGCAGTAACTGTGGAGCGCCCTACCGCTAGACAACGCGGCATCATGATTTGGGGCGCTATTGCGTATGATTCCACGTCACCTCTAGTGCGTATTCAAGGCACGTTAAATGCCCACCGCTACGTGCAGCATGTGCTGCGGCCGGTGGCATTCCCGTACCTCCAGGGGCTGCCCAATGCTCTGTTTCAGCAGGATAATGCCCGCCCACACACTGCTCGCATCTCCCAACAGGCTCTACGAGGTGTACAGATGCTTCCGTGGCCAGCGTACTCTCCGGATCTCTCACCAATCGAACACGTGTGGGATCTCATTGGACGCCGTTTGCAAACTCTGCCCCAGCCTCGTACGTACGACCAACTGTGGCAAATGGTTGACAGAGAATGGAGAACCATCCCTCAGGACACCATCCGCACTCTTATTGACTCTGTACCTCGACGTGTTTCTGCGTGCATCGCCGCTCGCGGTGGTCCTACATCCTAGTGAGTCGATGCCGTGCGCATTGTGTAACCTGCATATCGGTTTGAAATAAACATCAATTATTCGCCCGTGCCGTCTCTGTTTTTTCCCCAACTTTCATCCCTTTCGAACCACTCCTTCTTGGTGTTGCATTTGCTCTGGCAGTCAGTGTAAATAGCAGGAATTCTAATCACACTGGTAATAGAGAACCGAGCAAGGTAGCTGCACGGTTCACATCACGTAGCTGTGCGCATGTATTCGAGGAGATATTTAGTTTGAACTCCAGTATCACAAGCTACGAAGATAGTTTTCCGTTCTTCCCCATTTTCACACAAGAAAAAATATTGGGGCTGTAAATCAATTAATGGCACGATCGTCCCTTTCACAATCCTAGCACCGCCCAAACTCATCGTCTAAATAAACTTTTCTGAGTCGCTGTGATGTTAAACCAATAGCATATAGGTAACAGAAATCATTAACGTTATCTTGTGAGGTAAACTGTAAGTGAAGCTGTGCTAAAACAAGTAAGAAAATAATGTAATTGTGAAGACAAATTAAGTCTATATATGAAACTAACTTCAGGTGTAATTTCCAAGTATTTTTATAATTCATCACCTATCGGCTGTAATATTTTTACTTCTGTTATGATTACCACCGTTAACATGTGTGTATAATCCACGAAAAATGAAATGGCATATGACTTTTAGTGCCGGGAGTGTCCGAGGACAAGCGCAGGTCTTTCGATTTGACACCCATAGGCGACCTGCGCGTCTTGATGAGGATGAAATGATGATGAAGACGACACATACACCCAGCCCCCGTGCGAGCGAAATGGTTAAAATTCCCGACTGTGCCGGGAATCTAACCCGGGGCCCCTGTGACCAAAGGCCAGCACGCTAACCATTTAGCCGTGGAGTCGGACTGTATAAACCATAATTTAGGTTAAGTGGATCACGACCAGGAATGTCTAATTCAGACTGTCCAAATTATGCGGGCGTTTGTAGAACTGGTTCTCTCAGAAATCCTTGGATAATTTTCTTCACGTTCGCATGATATTCGTATGTTCAGTCCTCAGCCTTAAGGATACTCAACAGCTCCGCCATCAGCTGTCATAGATGGCCTACACATCACTGAATAGGCGTACTAGTGAAATTAGGAATGAGGTATTTTCCCGTTGCTTTCCTCACCGAGCCAGAAGTTGCTATTACATATCAGTCTGCCAAGCCCACCGAAATGCATGCACCAACCGATCCTGTGAATAACATTTTCACACCATTCATAACAAGGACTGTCTGCATAAGGAATGGCATTAGTAGAATCGATATCATATTGTCAAAGCCAAAGATGAGACAGAGACAGATTTGTTAAAGTAAAAAAAATGCTCAAGCTAATACCAGAAGACACAGTGCACTGTAAACACTACGTTCCGCCTGCAAAGCCATAATCGTATGATATATCAACATAAAAATAAAGACCATTGCTTTCCCTTCCCTTACTGCTGTATGTTACTTGATTTATAGGTAGAGAAATTGTTAGACTATGCGACACGGATGTTTCAGCTAAACGAATATCAAGATATTTAACAATGTGCGTAGTTTTCGCTGCTACATCGGAGATTTCTGTCATTTAAATAGTAGCAATCTGAGTGGTTTACCGGTTCTCACTAAAGTGTAGGCACTTCTAACGGCATGTAACAACATTCATTCTACCACTCACTCCACATTGTCATAAATGTATCTCAGTGAATGTGAGAAGTCAATACTGACTACCGTTATTGCTATAACGTACCTTCCCTGAGGCCTCAAAGTAACTCCTCAGGTACAACAAAAATAGTCTGGGTGGTGGTTAACATGTTCGAAGCGTTAGTAATAAACACAGATTTCGTATATCAAGCAAAATACACAGAAATCATACAGACAACTGAAAATAATATCGTGATGCTCTCTACCATTATTAATGGAAGACGTGGAAAGAGCCTTTCAGCCTTGTTCTTAACTGCAAGTTTCGTTACCGCGTGAGCCCGCCCTCTCGCCACCTCTCGCGACTAGTCAGAGACAATCTATCCGCCGGGGCCAGCACACGCTATCACCGCTACTGCCGTCAATGTCACTGACCGCTGAGAGAAAACCAGAGCTTTCGATCTCCAGAGATTTCGACGGGATTATACTCTCGAGAAGTATCTGGAAGGGTCAGCTTCTCTATAAAAGGCAGGCCAGACGAGCCCGGAGTGGATGAGTGTGATCTCAGTCCAAGAGCGATGGACAGTCGAGGAGTGCTACAGTCACGGGTTCAGTGGTGTGCATCAGAGGGCAGCGCTATGAAATACGTGTACTGCTGTCAATACTTGATCAGCGTGCTACAGTGTCAACAGAGTGTTGATTGTGGCTGAAGAAACAGCGCAGCTGAGTGACGGGGGCGGTGTGTGAAGACAACCGTTAGGGTGCGAACTCACCACGTACTGATTTGAGAGACTATTCGTGCGTGTAAGCTGAGAACTGTGCGGCCGCTCATGTAGTACAATGACTACAGTGTACAGGGAATTAAATAGAGAAATGCCCTGATGTCCAAGTAACAGATGCAGAAATGGCCCTAGTGTTATCATTTTAAGGAGCGTTGCCCCATTTTTTTGTCTGGTCAGTGTGATTTAGAGAAATGCCCTGTACATTATATCAAACCATTATTACCTCATGGCCTGCCGAATTGCAGATATAGGGCACGGCTACATTTCTGGCCTTTCCGATGCTAATTTATCATTTTCAAGGATTGTATAACACTGTAAAATGAAACGTCTCAACACTAGAAAGTCCTCACTACGCAATGTGATAAAATTAAATCAGAGTGGTTTCCTGCCAGAAAAAACAACAACTTCGAAAAAACTGCCGCGGAAGAGAGTTCGACCCTTCAGGATTCTGGACATCATTAAGAATGTAAAGGCTGCTGTCCTGAAGGAAAATCCACCAACTCAAAGGCACCTTGCCAGCTACACAAGCACATATAACAGTACAGTGTACCGTAGAATCAGAGAAAATCTGAACCTGGTAAAGTGGCATAAGGCACGTGGACATGCTTTGAAAGCAAGGGACGTTAAAAATCGGTTCACTAATGCCAGAAAATTACACGAGAACTACCTATAAGAGGATATATGGCAGTCGGTAGTTACCCTGGATAACTCTACGGTTTATACGGATGACTCCAAAAAGCCCAGGACAATGTACTGTCGCCCAAAAGGCCAAAAGTGGCACTCAAACTTCGTTAAGGAAAACAAAGTAAAGTTTGCTAGGGAGGTTAAGGTAGAGGCAGGATCTTGGGCACGGGCTAAACTCAGAACGCTCGGAGTGCCGAAAAATTTGAAGACCAACGCTATCTACTTATAGGAGAATATCATGGCTACCTATATCGACGAAGATAGCCCTTGGCTGTACACTGACGGTGCTTCAAATGTCGGAATCCACATGGATAAAACATCCACTCATACTACCAGATCACCAATCACCTACTACGAAAGAAAAGACGCTGAGACGGTCCGTGTCTTACCATTTAGTGACATCCCTGTCAAATCCCCGGATGCCTCGCCGATGGATTTCTGTGCCTTTGGTCTCCTGAAAAGTGGACTTTTTTTCTAGACGCCCCACCACTGTTGAGTGTCTTTGGAAAGTGTGCAAGGAGGTACGGGGCAATATTCCACTTCCTGTACTCTGTCAAAGTCTTCTACGATGAAAATTGAGATGTAGGGCAATACTCCGTGCCCGTGGTTTTCACATCGAACGCAACCGGGCCTGGAGAAAAGGAATCACCTCAGGAAAAGGTACGTCAAAGTCGTCAAAACTTGAATGGGGCAACCCTCCGTGTAGCTTGAAATGTTAGCATGAAACTTTGTGTAGCTGAACACTGAGAACAGGGAGAGAGCGCGCGCTAATTTAGTAACTGTGTTATTGTACAGCAATTAGCGTCAGTTAACTATTCTTAGAGTAAACGCTACCAGACGTGTATTTACTTAACTTCTTCCCCCCTACACGTTACAATATTAATATACTACAGTAGAATAATGTACGTCATTTTGCAACTAAGATAACGGAACTGTGTCTCAAACGAAATGTGTTTTTTTTTCAAAATGCTATTTGTTCGGGGCGTCGACCTAGCAGAATCTTTTGCCCCTAATGTTATTCTTAGTGTTCCTTCTATTCCTAAACTTTTACCCGATCCTTGCTGACAAGGATAATTTATAAGACTTGAACGAGAATCGATTCGTACCAGAAAAAATATTCGGTTTAAGTCATTTAAATCACAGTGGGCGAGCGAAAACCTGTATTTGAATCTAACACAATGAGGCTGAGTGTATTGTAAAAAATGTTGTAGTTAATTAAGTGCAGAATCTAAAAAAATACGAAAAAGCAGTAAGATACTCACATCCATCCGTTTATAATAATCAATTCAACGTTACTTTTTATATTCCAAACAGTAAAGAAAACCACACATAGATGAGCATATACCACAAGGACGGCTATCACAGCAACAATAATGAAAAAAATGCAAATTACATTCATAATTGGCGTTTTACTGTATTATTAATTTCTATCTATGATATTTATTGTACTATTAAATTTAAAATACTCCACCCGGTAGTAGCGATACAATTATGAAGGAAATATTTATTTGAAATGAACAGCGCTATCAATTTATATCACATGGAAAAACGTGACTTTCAGATGACGCACACGACGCTACAAGCACTTGTTCCTAACATAAAAAAATCAATAATCTGAAGTTAATTCTTGAACATATTAACTCCATTAATGGAAAGTGAGCTATAGGGAAAACATCTTCAATTTTTGAGATATGTGTCCACATAAAAGGAATTCAACTCCTTTTCACCCCCGCCCCCCAAAATGATATCGCCAAAAAACGATTTTTTCTTTGTTTTTAAACGAGATCCAAATATCAATTTTTATGTCTGTAAGATCTTCAGTTTTTTAGATGTGAGTATCCTCATACAATTAATTCAATAACTTTTTAAATTTGTCACCTCCACACCCCCCCGCTTCATTGGGTTTTCCGAGAATACATGTTTGTTTAATTTTAAACCAGATTCCAAATACCAATTTTCAGGTCTGCAAAATCTTTCGTTTTTGAGATAATATTATTCTCATACAAATATTTCAACTAATTTTTCAATTTCTCTCCTGCCTTTGGGAGGATAACTGAAAGTAAAAAAATACGTATTCCTTTACTTTTAAAGGAAATTCCATATGCCAAATTTCATGTCTATCATTTTCAGCTTTTGAGATATCAGTATCCTAATTAAAATAATTTAACCACATTTTCAGTCACTTTTACCCCTCCACCCAAGTGGTTTTTCAGAAAACAAAAAATACATGCTTCTTTATTTTCAATAGGGATACAAAATACTATTTTTACTTCGGTAACATGTTAATGTTTTGAGACATACTGTAGAAATGCTCATTTAAAAATTTCACCCGCTTTTTTGTTCCCCTTAAGTGGAGTTTCCAAGAAGAAAAACCTATGTTTTTTTACTTTTACAGGAGATTCCAAATACCAATTTTTACGTCTGTAAAATTTTACGTTTCTGAGATACACTGTACATATAGTCTTTCTAAAAAATCAACCCCAATTTGTCACTCCCTTTAACTCCCATTAATTAAATCTTCCAAAAAACAAAAAATACGTTTTCTTTATTTTCGAAGGAGATCCCAAATATCAATTTTCAGGTCTGTAATATCTTCTGTCTCTGAGATATACGTATTCTCATTTAAGGCATTCGACGCTTTTTCACCCTTTTTCACCCCACTTATTGGTATTTTCCGAAAACAAAAAATATGTGTTTCTTTATTTTAAAAGGGATTCTGAATACCAATTTTTATATCTGTATACTTTAAAAGTTTTGAGATATATACACTCATTTTAAAAATACAACCCCGTTTTCAACCCCCTGCATTAATTGGATTTTCCAAAAACAAAAGATACCTGTCTCTTTATTTTTAAAGGAGATCCCAAACACCAATTTTCAGGTCCGTAATATAATCAGGTTCTGAGATAAAAGTACCCTCATTAAAGCCATTCAACCCATTTTCACCCTTTTCCACCCTTCCTATTGGATTTTCCGAAAACAAAAATATGCGAGCTTCATATATTTAAAGGAGGTTCAAAATACCGATTTTTACATCTATAAACTTTAAATGTTATGAGATATAGATACACGCATTTTAAAAAATCACCCCTTTTCACCCCCCCCCCCCATTAATTGGATTTTCCAATAACGAATAAATACATGTTTCTTTATATTTAAAGGAGATCCCAAACACCAATTTTCAGGTCTGTAATATCTTCAGTTTCTGAGATGTAAGTATCCTCATTAAAGGCTTTCAACCGGTTTTTCACCCGTTTTCATCTCTCCTATTGGGATATTCCGAAAACAAAAAATATGTCTTTCTTAATTTTTAATGAAAATTCTAAATAACAATTTTTACATCTGTAAACTTTCAACGTTTTGAGATATAGATACACTCATTTTAAATATTCTGCCCCCTTTTCACCCTTTTGTTAATTGGATTTTCTAAAAACAAATAATACGTGTTTCTTTATTTTTAAAAGAGATCAAAGGTACCAATTTTCAGGTCTGCAATATCTTCAGTTTCTGAGATATAAGTACCGGTATCCTTGTTAAAGGCATTCAACAGCGTTATCCCCTTTTTCACCCCTCCTATTGGGAATTTTCCGAAACAAAAAGTACGTGTTCCCTTATTTTAAAAGAAGATGTTAAGTACCAATTTTTACATCCGTAAACCTTTAAAGTTTTGAGATATATATACACTCATTTGAAAATTTCACCCCCCTTTTGATACCCTTAGCGACGGAATATCCAAAAATCCTCTTTTAGCGAGCACCTACATCTTAATATGAATGTATCCCCAAAATTTTATTCTTTATGTGCAGTAGTTTTGGCTCGGCAATGATGAGTCAGTCAGTCAGTCAGTCAGTCAGTCAGTCAGTCAGTCAGTCAGTCAGTCAGTCAGTCAGTCAGTCAGGACAAGTTATATATATACTAGCAAGATACCGTGCTTCGCTACGGTATTATACTGAAATTTATAATTGAATGCTTATTGTTCAATATATAATCCGCCGAAATTCGCGATCTGACTGGTTATCTGAGAGAATCCGCCAAAATTCGCGATCTGACTCGCTTTCTAATAGATTACGGCAAGTTTCCTCCATTTTTCAATCTTTCTTTCCAGCAATCGATTTCGTACTTCCCGGGCTAGGTCCAGGTATTCCACCCGGTCAGTTGGGTCCCTAAATCTTTGCCATATTTTCCTATAAGAATTTTTAATATGGATCAAATCCTTGAGGAGATCCGTTGTGATGTCCTTTTGGGTGCCTTAGCGGTACGGAACCCGCGGCTGGACTGCATTCTTAGTCATTACCCGTCCAGGACCCGTTTCCAGCGCGGTCTGCACATTTGACGACGGTCCAGAACATTATTATTATATATATATAATTCGCTGGGGCCATCAAGGGCCACGTTAAGTCTTGTTGCATTTGACACTGAACTTGGCCTTCTTTAGAGCCCAAATTTCCCTCATTCTTTGTGAGTGGGCCTGCTTACGCTCCTCTGTCCAAGGGGCACCGTGTCTTCTCTTCGGTTGCTCGTCTCGGTTTAGCCCGTTCTTCAATATTTTCTCGCGGAAGAGATCTCTGTTAAGGGCGTCTTCAGCTGAGATATGTAGCATTTGCAGGTCGTCTTTGGTATTTCTAAACCAGGGAATTGTGGTTTTGGGGTTTGAATCAAAAAAGTGAAATATTTCTTTAGTTAACTTTCTTCCGTCCATTCTTTTCAGATGACCGTAAAATCGTGCCCGTCTTTTTCTGATTGTGTCGGTAATTATCTCTATTTTGCTGTAGAGTTCCTTGTTGGATCTCTTTTGGTGGATTCCATTTCTGTACTTTGATCCCAAGATTCCTCTCACAATTTTGCGTTCTCTTTTCTCCAGTTCTTCAAGGAGTGCTTTGTTGGCATTCAGAGACAGGATTTCGGCTGCGTATAGAACTACCGGCTTCAGAACTGTTTCATAGTGACGTATCTTGGTGTTTTGGGAAAGGCATTTCTGTTGTAGATTGTGCGGGATGTTCGGTAGGCTATTTCCAGTTTGCGTACTCGCTCCTGAAGTGCTTCTTTGTCCAGTCCATTTTTCATGATGATCTCACCCAGGTATTTGAAGTTGTCTACTCGGGTCATGTCCCCGTATTTTGTATGGGGTTTTGGTGGAGCATCTTTGATGTTAGTCATTACTTCTGTTTTCTCAAACGATATCTGCAAACCTGTTTGTTCGGCAATTTCCTTTAAAATTTCAAATTGAGCTCTAGCGGTTTCTATGTCGTTTGAGAGAACAGCAATATCATCGGCAAATGCTAAGCAGTCTGTTGCGATCCCCTTGGATTTGGTTCCTATTCCTAATGGACTGTAGTTGGTTTCCTGTAATCTCACCCGCCAGATCCTGATGATCTTTTCAAGAACACAGTTGAAGAGTATCGGGGATAGCCCATCACCTTGTCGGACTCCTGTTTTGATGTCAAAGGAATGCGAGAGACATCCGTGGAACTTCACCTTGGATTTTGTATCGGTCAGGGTGGCTCTAATTAATGCCAGCAGTTTCAAATCAACTCCAAATTCATTTAAGATGTTTAGCAGGACTTCCCTTCGTTTTGAGATTTTGGATCTGTTCAGCTGGTGAGCGACCTTTTGTGAACCCTCCTTGGTATTCACCTATTTGGTGTTCGGTGCTTCCAAACGCTCCAGGATGGCAAGTGATAGAATTTTGTAAGTCACGGGTAGCAAAGTTATTCCTCTGTAGTTGTGGATGTTCTTCATGCTGCCTTTTTTGTGTGATGGATGGATCAAAGCAATTCTCCAATCTTCGGGTAGGGTCTCCTTGATCCAAATTTCTTCTATTTGCTTTTGCAAGATATCAAGTGATTCCTCTGGGGCATATTTCCATAGTTCTGCTACTACTCAGTCTTCCCCCGGCGCTTTGTTATTTTTGAGACGGGCAATGTGGCGCTTGATTTCATCTCAGTCGGGTGGTCTGGAATCTGGGTACCTGAGTAAGGGTTCCTTGGTCTCAATGGCGCTTTGCGGTTTAGAGCAATTAAGTAAATTCTTGAAGTAGTCTGCCAGAATGCTGCAATTTTCTTCATTTGACGTCGCCAGTGTGCCGTCCTTTCGCTCAAAGCATAGAGATGGTGGTTTATAGCCAGTGAGTTTGCGTTTGAAGGCTCTGTAGTACTCTCTGCTTTCATTCTTCCTAAAGTTTTGTTCTCTCTTTGCAACGAGAGATTTTTCGTATTTACGTTTCTCAGTTCTGAACACCCTAGCTGCTTGGGCACGTTGGGTTTTGTAGGTTTCCCAATCATTTTCTGATTTCGTAGAGTAGTACTGTTTCCACGCATTGAGTCTTTCTTGGAGGACTGATTCGCAGGTACCATTCCACCAGGCATGTTTTTTGCTTCTCTTGATTTCTGCAACGTTTTTGGCGGCCTCAACAAGGAGAATTTTGGCGTTGTTAAAGTTACAGTCATTTGGTCTAGCCTTCTCCTGGAACTCCTCGAACCTTTGCCGAAGTTTATCATTGTCGAAGCGTGTGATCTGTTTGGTTGTCTTCCTTGTGTTTGCGGGAATTGGTTTGAATTTGATAAGAGACGTATAATGATCTGAGGCCACATTGATGCCTTTCTTTACCTTGACATTCATAATCTCAGGACTGTTTCTCCTGGAGATTGCAACATGATGAATTTGGAACTCTCCGAGAGCTTGGATGGGAGAACGCCAAGTCATTTGCTTTCTGGGTAGATGGCGAAAGTGGGTCGACATGACATGCAGGTTGTGATTTTCGCAAATGGACACCAGTCTTTTGCCGTTGGGATTGGTTTTTTGTGAGCAGGGTAATTTCCTATAACTTTCTTGTACTTCTGTTCACGACCTAGTTGGGCATTGAAGTCACCCAAAAGAAGCTTGACATGGTGTTTTGGGATTTTGTTTAATTTTTCATCCAGTAGGTCCCAGAAATTATCAACTTCGTCTGGATCAGACTTGTTCTTATCGTTTGTAGGAGCATGTGCGTTAACTAGAGCGTAGGTTTTGTTCGCGCATTTAATTGTGAGTATAGACAATCTGTCATTCACAGGTTCGAAATTTGCAACCGATTTCAGGATGTTGGTTCTAACAGCAAACGCGGTTCCAAGCATCACAGCTCCATTGAGGATTCCTCTTTGCGCTTTGCTCTTGAAAAATCGGTATCCTTCGGATTCAAAAATCTCTTCATCTGGGTACCTTGTTTCCTGTAGGGCCATTATGGATATCTGATTTTCGTGAAGAGCTTTGGTGAGGGTTTTCAGCTTGCCAGTTTGTGTAAGTGAATTTATGTTGAAAGTTGCTAGAAAGATTTTAGATTTTGGCCTGAGTTTTTGACTCTTCGGTGTACACCGAGACGCTCCGACTCGTCTCTTGCATGATGTCGAGTCTCCCACAGAATCCGAACGAGACTCGTGCGCCATGGCGTTCACGACGAGGGATTTATCCGAAGATTTACCCCCTGGGGTATGTTTCTTGAAATGTTGTGCCATCATGCTTTTTGACTTGACTTTGCTTTGGACGGGTACCCATCCTTTTACAACTAGGGTTGTTAGCCCTAGAGGTTGCCTCAAGATGTTTTCTGGCTTCTGGTCATTTACCAGTCTTCGCCATAACCCTGGCAAGGGACCAGTTTTTTTTCACGGTGGTATTTTATTTCCCTACTACCCTCTGACTCTGCTGGCGGCAGAGTCAGCGAGCTTCGCCAATTCCAATGGGACGCGCCCGATGGAGGTAACCGGTAAATCCCCACACGGGGATTATTATTATTATTATTATTATTATTATTATTATTATTATTATTATTATTATTATTATTATTATTATTATTATTATTATTATTATTATTATTATTATTATATATGTTCTGGACCCCATAGCAAGATGCAAGACCGCTACTTGGCGGTAAATTACATCTGCTGCCACTGTCATTGTTAACAATGTGACCAGCACAATTGTCGCGCGTAGCCAAGTGTCTGGTGATACGAATGACATATTCCGTGCATTGTTGACCTTATTATAGAGGTGAACAATTGGTCAATCTCATTCCTATCGTTTATTTCAAAGGTGTTTAAATTTTTATTTATATGCCAGGAGAATGTATTGTAATCTAAGAACGTTCTCCGAAGAAAAATATGGCTCTTGAAAACGAACCCAGGAAAGATAAAAAATGATCGGTTTTTACGTGTATCTTTATTTCTGAGGGAAATTCTAAATACTAATTTTTACATCTATAATCTTTAAAAGTTTTGAGATATAGATACACTCATTTTAAAAATTCACCCACTTTTCACGCCCCCCATTAATTGGATTTTCCAAAAACAAAAAAGAAGTGTTTATTTTTAAAGAAGATCCCAAACACCAATTTTCAGGTCTGTAATATCTTAACTTTCTGAGATATAAGTACCCTCTGAACGGCATTCAACCCGTTTTTCCCCCGTTTTCACCCCTCCTAATGGGATTTTCAGAATACAAAAAATACGTGTTTCTTTATTTTTAATGAAGATTCTAAATGCCAATTTTTACATCTGTAAACTTTCAAAGTTTTGAGATATAGATACACTCTTTTTTTAAATTCACTCCCCTTTTCACCCTTCCATTAATTGGATTTTCCAAAAATAAAAAATGCGTGTTTCTTTATTTTTAAAAGCAGTCAAAAGTACCAATTTTCTGGTCTGTAATATGTTCAGTTTCTGAGATATAAGTACCGGTATCCTGATTAAAGGCATTCAACCCCTTTATCACCCTTTTTCACCTCTCCTATTGGGATTTTCTGAAAACAAAAATATGTGTTTCCTTATTCTTAAAGACGATTCTAAATACTAATTTTTACATGTGTAAACTATTAAAGTTTTGAGATATAGATACAATCATTTTAAAATTTCACCCTCCTTTTAACCCCCTTAGCAATGGAATATCCGAAAATCCTCTCTTAGCGAGCACCTATATCTTAATATGAATGTATCCCCAAAATTTCTTTTCATTATGTCTAGTAGTTTTGGCTCGGCGATGATGAATCAGTCAGTGAGTGAGTGAGTGAGTGAGTGAGTGAGTGAGTGAGTCAGTCAGTCAGTCAGTCAGTCAGTCAGGACAAGTTATTTTTTATATATATAGATATAGACTAGCTTCGCCCGCGTGGATTTCGTAATTCGTTTAAAGTAATCGTTCCTCGCCATTGTACTAAGGCATTATTTGAAAATTCCTGAAGTATAAAAACTCGCCCAAAAATTGAGTTTCATTTACCCCAGAAATCCTTTGTAAACCATATTTGTGGTATTACCTTTTGGGGCTATGACGACCGTGCGACATAGAACTGTACATGTGAGAAACAGTCTTCTCTCAAGTCGAAAAAATAAATACATGTGTCTTTATTTTTAAAGGAGATTCCATATACTTATTCCCGCATCTGTAACATCTTCAGTTTTTGAGATATGCATAAATATAAAAGTAATTCAACTCCTTGATCAGTTCTGCCTCCAACCCCACCCCATCTAAGTGTATTTTCCGAAGAAGAAAGCATTTTTCTTTATTCTTAAATAACATTCCAAATAAAAATGTTCACGTCTGTAACATCTTCAGTTTTAGGATATAAGAATCCTCATAAAATGTATTGAACTATTTTTTCACTTCCTTTCACCCCCTGTTCAGTGCCTTCTCCGAAAACACAAAGGTACAGTTTCCTGTATTTTTCTATTGGCTTTACGTCGCACCGACACAGATATGTCTTATGGCGACGATTGGATAGGAAAGGCCTAGGAGTTGGAAGGAAGCTGGCGTGGCCTTCATTAAGGTACAGCCCCGGCATTTAACTGGTGTGAAAATGGGAAACTACGGAAAACCATCTTCAGGGCTGCCGACAGTGGGATTCGAACCCACTATCTCCCGGATGCAAGCTCACAGCCGCGCGCCTCTAACCGCACGGTCAAATTACCCGATCCTGTATTTTTTTAAGGAATTTCCAAATACCAAGTTTTTGTCTCTAACATGTTAAGATTTTGACATTGTTGATATACTGGTACTCATAAAAAATCACCCGCTTTTCCAATTGTTTTCAACCCCTTAACTGGATTTTCCGAAAACAAAAAGTATACGTTTTTCATTATTTTTCAAGGAAATTCCAAGTACCAGTTTTCATGTCTGTACGTTACCCCCTTCAGGTTTTGAGATAAATGCATACTCATAAGAATAATTAAACTTCTTCATCTTCAACTTCTTTCCACCCCTCTCCCGCCTAAAGTGGACTCTCCGAAAACAAGAAATACGTGTTTCTTTATTTTAAAAGAAATTCGAAATCCCAACTTTTACGTCTGTAACAGCTTCAGTTTTTAACATAAAGTGTCCTCGTAAACACATTTCAACTTCTTATCTACTAATTTTCAACCCCACTCCTCTAACGTCGATTTCCTGAGAAAAATGCGTACTTCTTTAGTTCTAAAGGAGATTCCAAACACTAATTTTCACGCCTGTAACATCTACAGTTTTTGAGATATAAGTATCCTCATAAAAGTAATTCAACTCCTTTTTCACCCCACCCCACTTCATACCCGTTAAGTTGATTCCCCCTGCCCAAAGTTGGTGTTTATTTATTTTTGAAGGAGGCTCCAAGTACCAGTTTACATGTCTTTAGTTTTTGAGATATAATTATCCTCATATAAAGAATTCAACAAATTTTTCAATTCATTCACCCCCTTTAAGTGGATTTTCCAAAGACTAAACATTACGTGTTGCTTTACTTTAAAAGAAAATTCCAAATGTAAATTTTCATGTCTGTAACATCTTCAGTTTTTGAGATATAAGTATCGTCATGAAAAGAATTCAACTCTTTTTTCACCCCAGCCCGTTAAGTTGATTCCCCACCCTCCAAAGAATGCATTTTCCTTTACTTTTAAAGGAGGCTCCAAAAACAAATTTTCACGTGTGTAATATTAAGTTTTTCAGATATAAGTTTCTCCATAACAATAATTAACTTTTTTACTTCTTTCACCGCCCCCCCCTTAAGTTAATTTTCCTAAAAACCTTTATTTATAAAGGAGCTTCCAAATGCCAATAAGTACGACTGTAACATCTTCAATTTTGAGATATATGTATCCTCATGTAAACTCATTTTTCACCGCCCCCGCCCCCAAGTTCATAATCCTCACCAAAATGCGTGTTTCTTTTTTTTAAAGGAGGTCCCAAATACTAATTTTTTACATCTGTAACATCTACAGTTTTTGAGATATGGGTATCCTAATAAGAGTAATTCAACTCCTTTTTCACCCCCTCCCCATCCCTTCCTAGCCCGTAGAGTTGATTCCCCCCTCCGCAAAAGTGCGTGTTTATTTATTTTTAAAAGAGATTCCAATTACCAATTTTCACGTCTGTAACATCTTTAGTTTTTGAAATAAGAGTAACTCCATACAAAGTATTCAACTAATTTTTCAATTAATTCTCCACTTTTAATTGGATTTCCCAGAGACTAAAACTTACGTGTTTCATTACTCTGAAAGGAAATTCCAAATGCAAGTTTTCATGTCTGTAACATCTTCAGTTTTTGAGATATATGTTTCCTCGTAAAAGGAATTAATCTCCGTTTTCATCCCTCCCCCTACCAAGTTGATTCCCCCACCAAATGCATCTTTATTTATTTTTGAAGGGGATTCCAAATACCAGTTTTCACGTTTGTAACACCTTGGAATTTTTTTGTATATATATTCTCATACAAATAATTCCAATAATTTTCCAATTTTTTTAACCCCCCTCCCCGTTAAGGGTTTTCCCGAAACCCAAGGAATGCGTGTTACCTTATCTTTAAAGGAGATTCCAAGTACCATTTTTCACTTCTGCAAAATTTTAAGGTTTTGAGATATACTGTAGATACGCTAATTTTAAAAATTCACCCCCTTTTTCAGTTCCCCATAAATGGATTTTCCGAAGAAATTATTTATGATTTCTTTACTTTTACAGCTAATTCCAAATACCCGTTTTCAAATCTGTAATATGTTACGTGTCTGTAAAAATTTGATTTTTTTTAAATTCACCCCCTTTGTCACTCCTGTTCACCCCCAATTCATCGGATTGTCAAAAAACGCAAAAATACGTGTTTCTTTGTTTTCAAAAGAGATTGCAAATTTCAATTTTCATATCTGTAACATCTTCAGATTCTGAGATATAACTCTCCTCATCAAAGGTGTTCAACCTCTTTCTCCCCTTTTTCACCCCTCTTAAAGGGATTTTCCGAAAACAAAAAATACGTGTTTCTTTATTTTTAAAGCAGATTCCAAATACCAATTTTTACGTCTGTAAACTTTTAAGTTTTTGAGATATAGATATCCTCATTTTAAAAATTCACCCTCCTTTCCACCCCCTTAGCGACGCAATATCCAAAAATCCTCCCTTAGCGAGCAGCTACATGTTAATATGAATGTATGCGCAAAATTTCATTTCTTTAAGTCCAGTAGTTTTGGCTCGGCGAAGATGAATCAGTCAATCAGTTAGTCAGTCAGGACAAGTTATTTTATGCATATAGATATCATCCATTATCTTGAAAACTCCTGAGGAATTCAATCATACAGCTGATATATTGAAAGGCCAGCTTCTCTTCTTATCCTCTGCAGGTATTTTTGAAGTCGAAGTTGAAAACTAAATCTGAAGTTCAAAATGTTTTATGAGAACAGAAGTATCGACTCGATGCACAGAATGCTAGCACGGTTTCTACAATCCGTTTTCCCATACAGTCTTAAGTGATTTCGAACGATGCTCGACAGGTTGTAAATGAATGACTGACGATGAGCTCAGAAGCTCCATGTACTTTTAAGAGGTATACTTGCCTTACGCGAATTACGACACTTTTCGTAAAAGAAGATACCCTTTTTTAAACTGTGAACAAGTCGCTGATGGTAATGAATATGCGTAGAAATATGCCAAAAACGTTTCACAGTAATATTCATGACAGATTATCTTAGGTTAAAAATCTTACTAACTAATTAACTCACACTTAATGTTGACGGACTGATAAAACCCGGGCGTTTACAACTGAGGTCATTATTGCGTAATTGGTTTTATTAATTAATAGCACATAGCACACGTAATTTTCTTGTCAAATAAAATATGTGTCCTTATATAGAACACTCTTCAACCGCGATAACCAAACGTATAAAATGAACGTCGGCTAATAGCAATTTATATGGCTTATAAGCGAACAGGTAAGCCTCCGTGGCTCAGGCGATAGCGCGCCGGCCTCTCACCGCTGGATACCGTGGTTCAAATCCCGGTCACTCCATGTGAGATTTGTGCTGGACAAAGCGGAGATAGGACAGGTTTATCTCCGGGTACTCCGGCTTTCCCTGTCATCTTTCATTCCAGAAACACTCTTGAATATCATTTCGCATCATTAATTATTCATTAACCATTGCCCCAGAGGAGTGCGTCTCTTTTCGCTGCTGCCAATTGCCCTCTGACGAATAGGAAGTACGAAACATGAACTGTCCACATACCCTGGGTTGAGATCATCTAGCAGCAAAAGAAATGGGCAAGATTACCGCATGCGGTGATTTAAATATAAGCCAACTAGTTTTGTACTCTGAATATTCTGGATCTGTTAAGCAAACTCTGAACAATGCTAAAGAGGAGGCACGCTATTTTTGAGTGATAATTAGTGACCTTAACCTCCATCAATTGTACAGTTTCCCAACAACACGTAACAACTGCGTGGACTTTGCTTTTGTGTCTGAAGAATACATTAACTAATAATACCCGGTGTAAAGCAACGGAGCAGCCTGTGTCATTAGATCATTGTGTCCTTGAATTCTCGTTTGCCATCATGCACAAAGGTGTACTTCATTGTTCGTTTGGACAAAATCAAACTTTCGACACCTACGAAAACTATTATTGAGATGAACGTGCAATTTGCTCGATTTATGTTCATCCCTTCATGCTGCAGTTTGCTATTTGCTCCATAGTGCTCTTAAGGACACTGTACCTTCCCTGCTAGTATATTTCCGAACTACCGGGCAAAATAATGAGCAAAGAAGCAAGTCGGAAGATATTCACCTCCCTCAGATGGCATCGAATTCACGGTGGTAAGGAACGAATTCCAAAAAATATTGTGAACAAAAATCATGGAATAAGTCGTATCAATTGATGAAGGTATTAGTAGATATCCATGAAGTTTTTGGAAATATATTCATTACAAATAGAGATCTAGGCAGCTACCTTCTATGACCTTCAATAGGGACAGGAAAATTGTTTCAGTGAAAGAAATTCTTGCTGAATTCCCTGAAAATTTACATTTATTCTTGCATTATTCCCTGTAATTCTCACACTGAACTGTTTGCAGGAATAAACATAGAATCAGTGGTAAGTTTGGAATCGGTTGTCTGTAATATCATGATGACGATTTGTCATGTGGTACAGACCACACTTCAGGAATCGTGTTACGTGAATGGGCAGAGGAATCTACAGTCCAACTGTCGATGTCGGTCAACTAATCACTTTGTAATGCAATTTTCCTTTCGAATGAAAGGGAAAATATATTATTACAGTGTTTAAGAACGGTGACTCGTCTTCATTTGCGAATATTGCAGTCTCTTTGGCTGAATAATCAGCGCAACAGTAGGTAATCTAAGTAGAGTTCCCCCGATCCTACGAGAGAGGCGCGGTGCAGTGCTACCAATTTGACAACAAAATAATTATCTTGTTTCTAACTGCCGGGAAGAACATTTCCCCCCGCGCGACACTACGTAAGATGGAGGTAATCGCCATTTAAAGAAGAAGTTAAACAGGGTAATCATCATTAGTCAAGCTAAACGTTTAAACTCCGATGTAATGGATGAAATTATGCTGACAATAATGAAGATGTATCATTTAAATAAACAGTTTTGCAGTATTTAAATTTTATTTTGGAACACCCAATAATTGAAATATCTGCCGACCTTCGTCCTGAGCATCGGTCGCTTGATCGGCCGAGGCCCTTCAGGACTGTAATGCTATGGGGTTAGTTAGTGTTTGATTCAAATGTGTATTAATGTTATGTAAGTAACATAATTCTAGGTTTTATAAGTCGGACGATCTGTAAAAACTGCAGGGTAGTGCGCCCATTAGAAACGTCCCAGGGATAACACTGCCTTCTGACTAAGATGTACGTATTTAGCATATACGGAAGATTGCACGTAAAGTTTAAGTTCTGTATATTGCTCCCTGGTGGGGGTGTCAGCTGCGTCATTCAATTGTAATTATTTGATTGAGGAATATATATTTCATATTCATAAGCAATTATATCTTGCAAAATATATTGTAAGTATTGGTCAGTTCGGAAGGTATTGTGAAACCCACCACAGACTGCTGTATCCACTACAGATTATGAAATACAATGGCGAACAGAATTAGTTTTCTCAGAAATTGTTGCCCAGTTGGGAAGAGGAAGGGATGGTTATTTCTGTGTCAACGGAAAGTCCCCAAGCCGCAGGCGAAGTGATAGAACAACGAAATGACGGCGAGAAGATTCCAGGAAATTACGTCAGGGGAACACCAGAGTGGCAGACGGAAGTAGAGCGAGCAGTTAGCATTCAGAGGAAAAAATATGAAACTTAACACTCCCGCGTAGCTATGGACCAATAGAAGATTTCTCCGGGGAAGAGCAGTCACGCCAACTTTATATTGTAGGAGGCACTATCAAATGTAACTTCACGGATTAAATTCATAGAAGGAAAATGATTATAAATTCGAGATAATGAGAAATTTAGAAGCCTAACCAAATATTAAAACATTAATTAATGAATATTGACGGTCTAAATTCTGAGAATTCAATGACGCTATTCGCTGATTGGCTAAAGGCAAGAGACGTTACAAAGAGCGCGAATTTTCCCACCCAGAATACAGAAGCTAAATTCACAATTATATTAATTACCAGCGAGCGAATTTAGTTGAGATCTGGCATAGAGGCTATAATAATATAATTACATCAGTGAATCCCAAGTTTAAGTTACTGGCAGGTCTGCAAATAGTCATATGGGAATATTGGAACTGCTCACTCTACAGTGACCTCTCGTGAACTCGGATACGGGATTAGATTCACATAAATAGAAGGTCAGGGCGACGGAGAAGACACACTCGTGAAAAATTGTTTAAGCCTTTACCATGCCAGTGTGCGTACTTAATCGTGAAATATCGTTCGAGCTGTTACTACGTCAGTTAGCCCATTGATCCAGTTTATGAATTAGTACGTGCTACGGAGTTCAATTATCAGGAGTTCGAACATTTACGGAAATAACGAAATCTAAACCTACGGGTTGGTGTGATATATTTTATCTCGGGAACAGTACATGTTACGCTAGAACGGTCGCGGGTGTTCGGTATAATTTCACTATTGAACAGTTGATTACAAACTGATACCTGGTCAGACATGCGAACGCGAGGTGGGAGAAACGCGGACAGTCACGGAAGTGCCCGGGTCGAATCTCGAGTGCGCGCCGGGCCGTTGAAGGGGATACCGATGTATCACATGTTCCTTAGTGCCGGGGAAGGAATAAAGAATGTATGTTTACATTAAGTGGGCTAGATAAAAAGTCAGCAGTGTAAAATATTCTGTGTTAGAGTTAGAATGTAAAATCTTCAAAGTGTTCATTTTTATTTGTTTTCTAAAATTTAAAATATGTAATACTGAAAAGTCTAAAGGATTACTCCTACTTACTGACATGGAGACCATCAGTATGGCGGTATAAACTGGACGGGGCCTGTGCTCCTCGTCCGGTTTAGCAAACTACAAGGCTGAGATGAGTACCCTATCAATATAAATTTGTAGATAGCTAACGTTAACGGAAGGGGATCATATTCTTTAATTGTGGTAACTTTAACTTTAAACGAGTCGCGTCCCGGCTCCTTAAATTCAGATATAGGTAGACAAAGGGACAAAGTAATATGTAAATAATTTATAAAGCACCCATAATATTTTCGATTATTGAGTAGAATAGATTAGGGTTGATATTGTTTGTTCAAGTGCTTGAAGTGTTCGTGATTGTGTAGGAGAACATTTCACGTAGAGATAAATGGATATTAAATTTAGAAGTGCTCCAAGGTGTTTGTCTGACTTAGGTCAGTTATCGTACACTTTATATATATTAAGGCATGTTGTAAGATTATCCAGAGGTAGAGGGTTGCCAGTGAATTTAAATGTTGTGGAACCGGAATGAAGTCCGTTTGTTTGTCTGTGAATATTAATGACTACGTGCGCCGCGAAGTTCCGCCAATGGACAGACATATAATAATCAGTAGAAGTATCGGAGTGATAAATGAACACGGGTAATGTCTAAATGAGTGTTTAATAATAATGCTATATGAATAATGGCACGGGGCTGGTGTTTTAGAATGATTGCAACTTAAAGTAATTTAAATGTGGTGATAACATGTGGCGTGGAAGACTTTAATTCGAGCAGAAAATTTGATTTTAACATTCATTGTTGATTTAAAACTTTTGGACTCCATAATAATCATAATATTTTTTAGAAGCGATAGAGGCACTAGTATATGATGGTCACGCTATGTGGAAGGCCCAGAGTAGTGTAAGCCCATTTTTATTGTGGAATTCTTGCGGGAAAAAAATCCGGCATGAGATAAAATAGAGTCGTACTGATGTTGATGAAGAAATAGATGAACCCCGAGTCTTACGTCGATATTATATGCCGATTCCGGTGTTATGAGTGTCCTTTGGAGGTGACAAATTTTCAGGTCATAAGTGATTAAAGAATTTGTGATACCTGGGAATGACAGAGAATAATAGATTATTCATGCTATGCACTTCAAGTTACTGTTCAAACATCATAAGGAGATCGTGAGGGTAAAAAAGTATGGTGCTAAGAAAAATATCGTCATATTTGGATTGACTTGTCACATCGTTAGTGAGGATGCGTTTCACTATGTTTTTACATTTGTAGTTGTTGCACATTTCAGGAACTTAAATAAGTATTGTGGTACTCGAACATGTGTGCGATATATACGGGTGGTTGAACCGTTGATTGCTGAGGATTTCAATACGACCCTCCTGACAACACCATGACCATTCATGGTCATGGACCAATTACCTTCTCTTTAGAAGGCCCCAGAATCGATTCCCGTCCTGGTAGATTATTACATCTCTTCGCATAAGGTTGGCGTCAGGAAAGGCATCCGCCCATAAAACTGAACCAAATCAGCACAAAGAGCCGACCTCAACAAATTGCGGAACATATAATGTGAAATAGAAGAATAAGGAAAATTATCAGCCGTATGTGGCATTATTCATTCACGGCCCACACTCCAACTTAAAATATTTTCCTTGATAATTTCCCGAACTTTTACGATAACCACTTTGTGAAATGTCACTGCAATCCCTTAGAAATCACCTTCTCATTCAGAGGCATGTGTTTTGCTGGTGACTATAGGTTAAACATTCCGTTATTTTCTCTAATAGCAGCTAGTAGCATAGTTGTGGGGATTCTGGATGTGAGAAGGGGTTAAGGGGCTCTGCGCGGAAGGTGGATGTGGTGAGGGACAATAGAGCTACCGTGCGTACGAGTGCAGTTCGAGTTGCTGGGAGGTATGAGGGAGCTACGGCGTTTACTGTCCTCTAGAGAAATCTAGGAATGTATGTGCTTTGTTGACAATGTTTAAATAATAATGGATTCAGGTGATGTGCTAGAAACTGTAGTTTAACAACAATCGTTTTCAAACTTTCTTTATTTTTAGATAACTGATGCCTTCGGAAGTTTATGGCCGACGCGCACATGTTCATAGCGTTCACTGACCTAAACCGGCTGCAAGAAGATTGCGTTTTATAGCCTTGAAGAAATAACGTGTCTGGTGTCACGCAACATGTAAATTTTAATGTACGTTAGCGAGGTTTCTTCCTGAAGATTATTGCTCACGTCAGGATAAATGATGGTCTACAGTTTTGCTTCAAGTGTGTTTAACGAATCATGTGATGATGACGCAAATGATGAGACTTCAGCCTCCAGTTTAGCAAGACGATGTGGTGGATATTGTAAGCAGCACTGATCTTCACTAATGCTGCTTAAACTCTACGAACAGTTTGTAAAGCACTTGTAACTTCTGAGTTAATGCAACAAATGTTACTAACGATTGATAAAAACAAATTTTCCAAATGGTGAATCGTTTCCGATTAACTGAGTTAGAAGCTAATGATTCTTGTTACATTTTTTGTTACAGTCCTTTCGTTGAATAATATAAAATTAAATTTTCATTCCCATGTGGTGATTTTGATAGAATATGTGATTATGCAACATCCTATTTTTAGTAAACTTCAGGATGAGTTCCTTTTTGAAACTGATCACTGCGCATTAGATACGATTTAGCACAGTTGTTATACAATACATTATCAGATTATCAGATACAATACATTATCAGTGACCCATTGCTACAGTAAATGGTGGTACTGTATTAAAAATAGCATAACATTTTCTATTATAAACTATACTAGTGTTAATGCCAATCATTTGAAAGAAAACTTTAATGTGGGTGAATGAAGGAGACGCCTGCTACTTAACTCCAAAAATATATCTCATTACCTGATGGACCAAATGAACACCATGATGCGAGCCAATTTAGAAGGAGCATTTTGTAGAGTTCGTAAAATCATGAGTGAAGTAGGCGGAGGACATTAGTTTCAAACAGTTTTGGTAGAGAGCGAGGATGTACTATGTGATGGTCTGCAACGTGTAGCAATATTTTTATCTATTACCACGAATTACAGAAGTAGCTATATAAAACGCGATTAACCGTTTCTAAACTGTGAAATGGTTAAAAATACATTTGGTATTCGGGTACACACCTTAAAGCTTTGAGATATCGTTTGTTCCCGGCGTATTATTAGAAATAGCACATATTTGGCTATTTAAGTATGTGAAGTGGGCACCATCTGGAAATTCGATATAAGCGTATACAATTTTGTATTCTTATTATCTGCTAAGCGGTGATTTAAAAGCCGGCCCCATGGTGTAAGGGTAGCGTGCCTTCCTGTCACCCGGAAAATCCCGGGTTCGATTCCCAGCCAGGTCGGAGATTTTCTCTCGACCTGAGGGGCTGGTTCGAGGTCCACTCAGCCTACGTGATTAGAATTGAAGAGCTATCTGATGGTAAGATGGCGGCTCCGGTCTCGAAAGCCCAGAATAACGGCCGAGAGGATGCGCCATGCAGACCACACCACCCCTCGTATTCTGCAGGCCTTCGGGCTGAGCAGCGGTCGCTGGGCAGTCCAAGGCCCTTTAAAGGGTGTTATGTGTCGAGCGGTTTGGTTATGGTTTGGTGGTTTGAAAAGGAAAATTGTTAACCAAGTTTAAAAATTTAAGAATAAGCCTTTACCGCACATAATCGTTCATAAACGAGCTGTCGTTAACTTGCTAAATGTAAACGAAGCATGTTTTGCTTTTAGTGTGATTGCGGGCATGTTCCCTATAGATAACAATATTAATCACCTTAAACAATACCCAGATTACAAGAAAGTTTTGATCAAGAAAGTTATTCCTATACCGATGCAAACGAAGTATTTAAATAAATTTTAAATCAAAATGATGTTTCTCTTAATTATTTTCGAGCTCAATTTGATGAGAATATCTGGGTGTGTACAGGAGGAAATGAATCAAATACTCCATTTAATCATTACCTTTATATATCTCTGAGAAGGAATGTGAACGGAAATTAGTTTTATTAACACTGCAAAGAGAAAACTATCATTTATGTTTGATAAGAGATCTTTCACGTCTTGTGTGATCTAGCCTTACTGATCACAAATCACGAATGTATATATAATATCTGTATCATATTTTCAAGATGAGAACAAGTTAAATTTGAAAACTTCGAGCTCCACTTTCCTGTGACAAACTGTATAATGCCAGTAGAGAAAGAACTAAGTTTATTTCATTTAATATAATTTCAAAGGGAAGGTGCCGTTCATTATATACGCTGACACGGGGTGTACTTTGTCACAAATTTCAACTTAATTACCAGGTGAAGAGAAACCAAATTCTACTATAAAACATCATATGCCATATATCATTGGAAACCAAATTCTAATATAAATCATCGTATGCCATATATCATTGCTTATTACATTTATTGTAGTTTTGGAAAATCCTTATGTTCATTTAAATTTTACAAAGGTAAAGATTATATAGAATGGTTTACGAATGAACTCCATAGTATTTTTTATAGATTATAAACATATCATTTCTGTGTTAAACCAATCTCAGTGTTATCACCGCAGGAAGGAAATTCAAACTAATTCGCAGAGCGATCCAATTTAATCAATATGATTGTTTTAAATCTTATTTTAAACACCGATATGATAAAGCAAACAAAGAATGAATTTGTAAAACGTTTATAATCTGATGAACGAAAGTTACGACAGGTAAAATGGGTTACTCGACGTGATGGACGGCTTGGTTTTCGTTCTTTAATTGCGAAACCTAATATCAAATGCTGAATAAACATTTAATTAACACTGCATGGCATATATTATCAATATTTCACAACCAGCCAATTTAGGTTGGCGCCTCTATTTTAGAGTGATCTAACCGGAAAATGAAATATGTACATGATAATGCCATTCTATCTATATCACCATCTTGTCCTCGATTTTTATACACAGACAGATAGTTTGATATATGCATTCATGACAAAATTTTGATCAATTCAGAACATAATATTACAAGCCAGGCAATTATTTAGGTCTTGAGAAGAAGAATAAGTGTGAAATAGGGTTGATGAAAGGTGAAAACAATAGTCAGATTGCAGATGAGTTTGCTGGTTTAGGACCAAAAATATATGATGTTAAAAGTGTTTACTGAAAAAGCTCAAGGTGTTAAGATGAATGTCACTAAAGGCGTAAAAATTAAAGAATATCGAAAGAGTCTCTATGATGGTGATGGTGTGAACAAATTTCAAGTGTGTTATATTCTCATTCATACTTCATATTCACACTTTGACAGAACAAACTGGCAATTTCATCAAACGATGACAAAGCTTTCAGTACAGACGAAAGGTTTTAACTTTACCATTTGCTCATTATTCTCTCAGAAAATTACCATGTGAATGAACTAGGAGCGGATACAAGTTTTGTGTATGAATTAAACATGGTCATTTCTCATTTTTCATGAATAACTAGAAACGTAAACATGAACTGAAATTTAATCATTGTTAAAAATGTAAAATTTTGCTGATGTACATTAAGGTGGTCAATTAGGTACTTTTCCCCCAGAGAACAAAACAATCAGTAGCGTATGATGTAAAAATTATGTTACTCCTAACATGAGCCGTAGTGAATTAGGGTAAATTAAACTCGTGTCATCATCCTGAGGCGGTGCAGTTCTTTCCAGTCACACCCCCTTATGGAGGTGAGCTACATGTACCGTTCCAAACACACACCATCCTCCCTGGCATTCTTAAATTTCTCGCAGTACCGGGAATCGAACCCGACCTCTGAGGACGGCAGTTAATAATGCTAACCTTTCGCTACGAAGGCGCACAGTGAATTAGGTTGGATTAAGTAGTTTAGTGTTAACAACATATTTTATTAAATGCTGTTATATTATTACTATTTTTATTATAAATCCAATTATATCATTGCTTACCCTATACAAAGTGATATATATGGTGTACTTTTTGTATTATTGATTAATTGTCCCAGTGAACTGAAAACATATTTCATTTATTATTATTTTCTTTAAAATTCTAAACAAACAATATTTTCCGTAATCTAGAATTAAATTTTCTAGTATGTTTACTTCTCCTTGCAACCTACTGTCCTTTAGGGGAGGAAAGTGATGCATGAGGTAGTTCAGACGGATAAAGGTAATAATAATATCCTTTTAGCTAAAAGGTATTATCAAACATATTTGAATAGCATGAACATAATTCAAAACATGGCATGAAAAATGGTATCAGCGCCAAATTTGTCAAAAATAAGATTTTGCATGGACAGCAATCTACGTACCATCGCCAATCGCCTGGAAATGGATGGAAGTGACGCGTACCTGCCTGTAGTTCGTGCTGATGCTGTAAGATGGCAGCGGATGGATCTCCATGGTTATTGGCATGGAGAAGGATGCAAATGCCATGTCGTGTTAGTTGAAGCAACGCTGTTTAACGTTCTGTGTTACATTCTCTGTTTACCTTCATCACCGTTGCATTTTCTGTGGACTTGTGCAGACTGTCAAATAAAATGTATCTGGTGTTAGAGGGCACTATGATTCCAACGAACTGAAATTTCTGGTCTCCGGTCATTCTCATACACCTTATGATCGCGACTTTGGCGTTATTGAGAAATGAAATTGTGTTTGCAAGGCCATGGTGCCTCAGGAAATTCAGAATGTAGTGAGAATAGCACGACTTCAACATCCATTTTGGGTGGTGACAATGGAAAAATCTGTTTTCTCTCATAACCCCGGTGCAGCTGATGTATTTACAAAGACAACATCATTGCAGATGACCAACAAATCGTGGATCAAAGTAACAGAGACAGATTTACATGATGTTGAAACAAAGAAATATTTCAGTAAAATGGTAGAGTGGGAGGATTATGCTGTCTTCAGGAAGGGAAAATATGCATAATTGAGGAATATACAGGCGCTCAGAAATGATACGCTGGTAATACCCATTTGAGATGGCAATAAAAAGACTTATTGGCGATGCTGGATTTACATGGATGCACAATATCATAACATCTACAAGGAAAACTGTTCTTCCTTATTTTGTATTGTTTAAGATAATAATTATTATCCTTATTAAGTTTAATACAAATTATAGATAATATTATTAGTGATACTAGTTTTAAACACTAAACAACACTTATTGTGCATGAAAAATACACAAATAAAGCATTTTTGAGATCCCAACTACATTCTTCCTTTCTCCCGAAAAATTCACTTTTTGGCACTTGCATCCTTTCCCGTGTCAAATCTTCAATTATCTGTATCAAATTTGCTGAGATATATGATAGTAGTGTCAGATGCAGGTGTGATGATAGAAGATTTATTTCAAAGATAATAGCAGAACAGAAAGGCAGTGTTAAAATAAATTAATATTTTCCTCTAAAGAAAATTATTAATATGAAAAATAACTTAACCTTTTACATACATATTTTGATGAAAAGTGTCAGTTGAAATATGATTAAATCTGGTTGTACCGGATTAAAAATTCGAAGGTTGTAATCATTCTGCAATGAAAAATGGCAATATACAAAAAATTATTGAATCTATTTTCTAGAATGGTAATTTTAAAAATCCTTATCTAACCTACTTGTCAGTAACGTAAAAAGCATCCTTTACATTATTTATTATTCAAAACAGAAACCTAAAAACACCTTCGTTTGAGTTAATCCAATCTTTTTCAACATTCACATTGAATATAGAACAGTTACCAGCTGGTTTATCAACAGTTATTGAATGATTTGTACATTGAAAATGTGTGCTATTTGTGAGGAGGGTCTTCAGTTGTATAATTCGTTTACTTTGATCTAGATCAATCAATGTAAATTTAGAATATTGATTGCGAGCAATCATAATATTTTTCGTAGTAATTAAAAGTAAATAATTAGTATCTCTATTAAGGAATTCGAAAAACGAAGAAATGGTACAGCCATACCTAAGATTTTATCACAGGGAGAGCTCTTAATTCCTTCATTTATGACGCTGAAAACAAATCCCAAACATTCATTAGCTAACATATGAATATCTTCAACTATTCTCTGATCCATACTTGCGAGTATGATGAGAACAGGTGTCCTTAATTGTACCTCCATACATGGTTAAATGATAATTTAACAATAAGATAAGCAAAGATTAATAATTGGACTTTGGTTTGCTATACCATGATCTGTAATTTATTATGATATCATGAGTAATATTATTTTGCAAAATTTCTTCGGTCTCGATTTCAATTTGAATATCAATAGTAGATGATTTGTACGATTCTACTGGTTCCATGCAATTATTTGCAATGATTGGACAGTATGATTTAAATTAATGTCGTGAAACTAACGGCTCAGTACGATGGTCATCAAACTCAAAGTGAGCATTTCGAAATTTACTACACACATCACATAATTTGCTAAAAATAATTTATAGCAATATTTGTAATAACCTTCTCGTATGGATAAAAGCTGCAACTGAAATATACTCCAACAGATCGAATGCTACCGTAATCGAAAAATGAAGAGTGATTTATTATTGAATTTCTACAATTTTGAAAACCTCTTCGAAGAACCGTGGTTTTTGTTTCCGAGAATTGCTCATAATATTCCAGTTTATTTTATTTGTGGTGCTGATGAAACGGAAGAGGTAATTTTTGAACATCCCATACCCTCAAAGCAATTGTTATAGGATTGTTCTTTTGAATCATGTTTCGTTTGGATCGGAAAGTATCAAATCAATTACCGTTAAATAAACCACGTACAGCTTTACTTTAGAAGTATCATATGCACCATTCTAAATCAGTGTACTTTCATCGTTCAGGGAACTAACCAAAGTTATATCATGGTAACAAATCATAAAATTCTTAATTCAGTCTTTCGACAAACCTATGAAAATACCTCTTGATAAAATAGAATTGAAACATTTTGTAGTTCAATATACAATATTTGTATCTGCTTCTGTCGCCGAAAGAGGATACTAACCTTACATCTGTAGAAGAAGTTACTCACATCTTGAATATGATGTACACGTTTTCATTGAACCTTTTACCCAAACTTCAGATGTTCAATACATTTTGTTTTCATTCAACACTGTGAGCATTCCAACAGGAAGATTTCCTTCAAAATTTCGCAGAGAAGAAGCTATAGAATATGCAGACGATTCTAATTCAGATTTAATAATTTGACCATTTATATGGAGCACAGAATTCATCTGCTGACTAAAATACATGACATATTTTGAACTTGAATGCGTATTTCATGGTTATATTAGATTTCTTTGCAGAACGTTAATGATAGACCTTTTCTTCATGCCATACAGCTCTGTTTTCGAATTCTAATTCATCTGTAATATAGAATATTATGTTGTGATGTTACTTTGTCTTAACATAAACCCAGACTTAAAGCGTATTAGCATTTACAAAATTATTTAATGTTCTAAAGTAAATCATATTCGTCCGTTTGCAATAAGAGTTTGTTATTAACTGTTAACATTTCTTTTTGTTTTTTAGTTTCAAACACTCCTTTTTAAATATTTATCTTGTTTGTCAGTTCTAAAATCTCGATTATGACATTAAAATCCCATAGTTGTTGCTATCGATTAAATTTAATCAATTAGATTGATAACATACCTTAAAAATACATTATTATGTAGAGATATATCGTGATGGACATATAATCAATTCAACTGTTAAATCTTCATCTTCCAGGTCACCTTCCCAGATCAACAGATTATTGAAATTGATCTTATTTCATTATGGATATGTGTTGAATAACTACAGTGTTCATAGGCAAAAGTTAATAGATGTTGATAGAATAGTAATAGGAACTCCAGCTGCAACGAATGGTTTAAAATTATTTAATAATTTTGTTTCCCATAGATTCATATATATATATTAACTTGAACCTAGCATAATGTTACAGCATTCACGAATAGTAATTGCAGTATTTAATTTTTCAATATAACAATATATGTATCGCATGCTCTTTTAACCTTTTCCCGAGAGTAAATAAATACATTTGCAGTTCAATCAATCAATCAATCAATCAATCAATCAATCAATCAATCAATCAATCAATCAATCAATCAATCAATCAATCAATCAATCAATCAATCAATCAATCAATCAATCAATCAATCAATCAATCAATCAATCAATCAATCAATCAATCAATCAATCAATCAATCAATCAATCAATCAATCAGTCAATCAATCAATCAATCAATCAATCAATCAATCCTTATATGCATTTAGGGCAGTCGTCTAAGTGGCAGATTCCCTATCTGTTGTTTCCTGGCCTTTGTTTAATGATTTCAAAAAAAATTGGAAATTTATTGAACATTTTCCTTGGTAAGCTTTTCCGATCCATAACTTCCCTTCATATAAACGAATATTTGCCCCAATTTGTCCCCTTGAACTCCAACTTTATCTTCATAATATGAACTTTCCCACTTCCAAAGACACCGCTCAAACTTATTCGTCTACTAATGCCATTCCACCCCATATCTCCATTGACAGCTCGGAGCATATCACTTAAACGAGCAGTTCGCCTTTTTTTCCCCCCAGGTCTTCCCAGCCCAAACTTTGCTATATTTTTGTAACACTGCTCTTTTGTCGGGATTCATCAGAATAAAGCGAGCTGCATTTCTTTGGATTTCTTCCAGTTCTTCAATCAAGTAATCCTGGTAAGTTTCCCATAATCTGGAACCAGACTGTAGTTGGGGTCTTACCAGAGAATTATATGCCCTCTCCTTGACATCCTTACTAAATCCCCTAAACACCCTCATAACCATGTACAGAGATCGGTACGCTTTATTTACAATCCCATTTATGTGAATACCCCAATGAAGATCTTTCCTTATATTAACACTTACAGTAGGTACTTACAGTGACCTTCATACGGAACTTTGATCCCATCAACGCAGTAATTAAAGCTGAGAGGACTTTTCCTATTTGTAAAACTCACAACCTGACTTTTAATCCCTTTTATCATCATACCATTGCCCGCTGTCAATCTCACAATATTATCGAGGTCATTTTGCAGTTGCTCACAATCTTTAACTTATTTTACAGAATAACATCATCTACAAAAAGCCTTGTCTCTGATTCCACTTCTTTACCCATGTCACTTATATATACACATAAGGAAACATAAATGTCCAATAATACTGCGTTGGGGAATTCCCGTCTTAATTATTACAGGGTGAGATAAAGGTTCGCCTACACTAAATCTGAGATCTACAGTATTTTCTAGAAATATAGCAACCCATTCAACCACTCTTTAGTCTGGTCCAATTGTACTCAATTTTGCCAGTAGTCTCCCATGATGCTTTAGACACGTCAATCGCGATACAGTCCGTTGCGCCAGCACAGGCAGGCGTTATGGCGACGATGGGAGAGGAAAGCGCTAGGAATTGGAAGGAATCAGCCATGGCCTTAATTAAGGTACAATCTCAGCGTTTTCCTGATGTAAAAATGTGAAACTGCTGAAAAATGATAACATAAAACATTTCCAGTCTGTCAAACACACAATTTCCATATAAGTGGTAACATTATAACATCCTGTAAAAAAATACGCACTATTATAGAAGGAATGACATGTTTCGTTCTACAAGAACATGTTCAGATTCCACCGAATAACTTAACTCGTGTGCAAACATGAACAGTATTGTTTACGCTGCGTAAACTTTTCAATGATAGTTTGGTGATAATGTGAATAAGTATTAACAAATAATGATTGCATCAGTATTCAACCGTCACCGTAACAACTTAATGAAATACATCAGTAATTATCTAGTCTGCTGAAGCGTAGTCCGTTGTCACAAAGTACTGTTTCAGGACGGTTGAATACTTATGAAATCATTATTTTTTTGGAAATACTTGTTCACATTATCACCAAAC
The DNA here is from genome assembly GCF_040414725.1 of Anabrus simplex. Taxonomy (NCBI): domain Eukaryota; kingdom Metazoa; phylum Arthropoda; class Insecta; order Orthoptera; family Tettigoniidae; genus Anabrus; species Anabrus simplex. The sequence goes on along the minus strand of NC_090266.1, from coordinate 580,904,496 downwards.
TCTCAATCATTGACAAGATTACGCAACGTAAGCAATACTGTACATATATACGCATGACTTAAGTGATTTGGAAGAATCTGAAGATGTTCTTGTAGAGTAAAACATACCATTCTTTGTATAACCGTTGTAAATTTTTATAGAAGGTTATAGTGTTATAAGTTATATTGAAATTGTGTCTTTGACAGACTGGAAAGATTTTATGTTACATTTAATGAAGTCGATATTGGAAAGTATGGCTTTCTTCTTAACAAACCACAAAAACATATTTTGAGCGCTGCCGACATTGGGGTTCGAAACCTCTTTCTCCTGAATTATTATTATTATTATTATTATTATTATTATTATTATTATTATTATTATTATTATTATTATTATTATTATTATTATCAGCGTATGGCAAGGAAATTACATACATAATATACAATATATACACAATAACAAAATACATCGATTCACTTCAGGCATTAGTGTTATCTTTTATATGTGAATGTCCAACTTTTGAATCCACTGTAGTGCTTCCGCTATTGGCGATAAGAAGTCTTTCAATCCACATGGATAAGCCCGTAGTTGACACTCGCTTACAATGCGGGGAATAGTCTGTCGAGGGTCTCCACTGACACATTTTGGGGGTGGTAAAATTTTACACTTGTAGAGAGAATTTCTGCACCAACTGTGACCTGTCCTGATCCTGTTCAGTCTGGAGAAAGTTGCACGCGGCAGTTGGGATCTGTTAGTAATTTTTCCCTTCTGAAGGTGTTGTGCAGGGGCAATTCAGGAGAGTTATTCCAGCGGATGTTCCACTCCTCCAAAGCATTGACGTTTGTGGATATCTTCAGAGTAGCATCACAAAGCGGTGGATGTTGCGATTTCAGTCTTTGGAGACTAAGAACTGGTATGTCATTCAGAACAAGTAGCAGAGGTTTTTTTGCAGATCTTGTTGTACTTTCGAACAAGAGCACTGGATCTTCGTAAGTCAGGTGGCATTATTCCAGACAACAGTGGAAGTCAATGAATTGGAATTTTTCTGATGGTCCTAGATATAAGACGCATGCTGGTATTCAGTTGTGTGTAAACATACTTTGTATACGAGCTATTAAGCCACACTGGAGCACAACAAACTGCAGTAGAGTAAACCAGTGCTAAAGCTGAAGAGCGCACGATGTTTGCAGTAGATCCCCAAGTAGTACCAGATAGCTTCGGAATAACATTGTTTCGGGTTTTCAGTTTCTTCGATAAGTTCAAAAGGTGTTTCTTGAATGATAAAGTATTTTACATGGTAACACCTAGATACTTTGGATACCTACTGTGTTTAAGTACTCGATTGGAGAAGGTAATATTAAATTATACGTTAGTAAGACGGTTACTCAAATGGAAGCAAGAAACCTCCGTCTTGGTTGTACTGGGTCTGAGTCTCCATTTCATGAAATGTTCTGCCAATGTGGATAAGTCCTGAGTAAAAATGTCTTCAGTTTTCTCAAAGATCTTGTGTTGCGTTTCCAGGGTCAAGTCATCAGCATAGCAGGACTTCCTGGATATTGTTTCTGGAAGATCAGAGATACAGTATACAGATTAAACAGTAGTGGCGACAAAAAGACAACAGACCTGGAATTTCCTGTCGCTGATCATGTTGTTGATATGCTGTGCAATCGTTCTGCAGGGTATAGCTCTGAGTAATTTATAAATCAATCCTTCCTTCCATACGGTATCATAGGCAGCAGTGAGATCCACAAAGACAGCAGAAGCTTTTGCTGGTATCCGGCCTCAGAGTAAGATGTTAATGAAAGTACTTGTCCGCAGCAGCTTCGGTTAGGTCTGACACCTGAATGATCTACAATAATGAGTTTTAAAATGTTTGATCCAAATCTGTTGTAGATAGATTCTCCAGAATGCAATAAACGTTGATGATGGTGGTAAGTTAAATATTTAGAAAACGAATTCCTAACTTATATAATCCTTTAGATGAATATGGTATAGAGCATAACATTTTCGTAGAACAATATGCTGCGTCATGAAATAAGGTAGAGAAACTTAAACTGTGAATGATATAATATGTCAGAAAAGTTACCTTCTTGAAACTGATGGAGATTTAAATGTGGAACATAAAATAATTTCAAGTATTGAACTGCGTTTTGAAGATCATGATCTTTTTAACAAGCATGACATTGAAGCGTATGCTTCATCAAGAGAAGACTTAGAGCTCTTAAGAAAACAACTTTATAACAGAAATACTAATTATATTTTAAACAATCTAGCATACCATCCAATCAGTCATTGTTATATACAACGCTGTGCAAAACTTAAGGACGAGATAGATAAAGTAACAGAAAATAACTACTCATTGGGAATGAATGAAAATGTGGTAACATGTCTCCAGTGGTCTCCCACACGTGCATAGATACCTGGCATGAGGTCAGTGCGACTATAACGCCAAATGAGTCTAGTCCACAAAACGAGGCAGTTGAAGAAACGGAACAAGACAGTGTGAGTCTATCAGCGGGCTGTTACGGTGCACTGTGGTGGTGGTGTTATTCATTACAACATGGCGCGGAGACAATATTTGGATGACTTCACACGGGAACGAATCATCGGGAAAATGGGAAAAGAACGAAGTGTGAAGAGTGTAGCCCAAGAGCTTGTTATTGCTCACAGCATTTTTTAACGTGCATGGAGAGCATTCCGAACCACAGGCACTGCTGGCCGAAGGAGAATACGAGTTCGACCACGTTCAACTAAGGCAGCATATTGCCACTACCTTTTGCAATAGGCAAGAGGAGACTCATGTCAAACAGCGGGTGCAATTGCAAGCACATTTAACAGGATTGCAAAGCACCAAATCTCACGCTCCAGTGTGGCACGGGGTTGATCTGTTTGCCCGACGACCATTACGTTGTGTTTCGTTGACTCCCGCAACACGGAGGCAACTTTTGCGATGATGCCAAGAGCATCAGGTCTGGACCGACGAGGAGTGGGGTAGCGTGCTCTTCTCAGATGAGTGCAGATTCAGTCTGAGTAGTGATTCTAGACGTACGCTCATCTAGCGAGATGTGTCGTTGTTGTTGTATTTGAGTCATCAGTCCATAGACTGGTTTGATGCAGCCCTCCATGCCACCCTATCCTGTGCTAACCTTTTCATTTCTACGTAACTATTGCATCCTACACCTGCTCTAATCTGCTTATCATATTCATACCTTGGTCTACCCCTACCGTTCTTACCACCTACACTTTCTTCAGAAACCAACTGAAGTAGTCCTGGATGTCGATGTATCCTATCATTCTATCACTTCTTGTCGTCAAATTTATCAAAATCGATCTCCTCTCCCCAATTCGATTCAGTATCACTTCATTCGTGATTCAATCGATCCATCTCACCTTCAACATTCTTCTGTAACACCACATTTCAAAAGCTTCTATTCTCTTTCATTCTGATCTAGTTATCGTCCATGTTTCACTTCCATAAAATGCCACGCTCCACACGAAAGTCTTCAAAAACATCTTTCTAATTCCTATATCAATGTTTGAAGTAAGCAAATTTATTTTCTTAAGGAAACTCTTTCTTACTTGTGCTAGTCTGCATTTTATGTCCTCCTTACTTCTGCCATCGTTACTTATTTTACTACCCGAGTAACAATATTCATCTACTTCCCTTAAGACTTAATTTCCTAATCTAATATTGCCTGCATCACCTGACTTCGTTCGACGGCACTCCATTGCCTTTGTTTTGGACTTATTTATTTTCATCTTGAACTCCTTACCCAAGACTTCGTCCATACCATTCAGCAGCTTCTCAAGATCTTCTGCAGTCTCAGATGAAATAACAATATCATCGGCAAATCTCAAGATTTTGATTTCCTCTCCTTGGATTGTGATTCCTTTTCCAAATTGCTCTTCGATTCCCTTTACTGCCCGTCCTATGTAAACATTGAAAAGGAGGGGGTACAAACTGCAGCCTTGCCTCACTCCTTTCTGGATTGCTGCTTCTTTTTCAAACCCCTTGATTCTTATCACTGCAGACTGATTTTTATACAGATTTTAGATAATTCCTCGTTCTCGGTATCTGATCCCAATCATCTACAGAATCTTAAATTGCTTGTTCCAATCAACATTATCGAATGCTTTTCCTAGATCTACGAATGCCATGTACGTCGGCTTGTCCTTCTTGATTCGATCCTCTAAGATCAGACGTAAGGTCAGGATTGCATCACGTGTTCCTACATTTCTTCTGAAGCCAAATTGATCTTCTCCCAACTCAGTTTCAACTTGTTTTTCCATTCTTCTGTAAAAATACGTGTTAAAATTTTGCAGGCATGAGATACTAAACTAATGGTGCGGTAGTTTTCACACTTGTCAGCACCGGCTTTCTTGGGAATAGGTATAACAATATTCTGCCGAAAATCGGCCGCGACTTCTCCTGTCTCATATATCTTACACACTAAATGGAATAACCTTGTCATGCTAGTTTCTCCTAAGGCAGCCAGTAATTCAGAGGGAATATCATCGATTCCAGACGCCTTGTTCCTATTTAGGTCACTCACAGCTCTATCAAACTCTGACCTGAAAAATTGGGTCTCCCATTTCATCAGCATCAACAGCCTCTTCATGTTCCAGAACCAAATAATCTACACCTGTTGGATATGCTCCTGCCATATTTCTGCTTTGTCTACTTTCCCTAGAAGTGGCTTTCCATCTGAGCTCTTAATATTCATACACCTAGATTTCCTTTCTCCAAACGTTTCTTGATTTTTCTGTATGCAGCATCTACCTTTCCCAGGACCATACAACCTTCGACACCCTTGCACTTCTCCTTCAGCCATTCTTCCGTAGCTACTTTGCACTTCCTATCCACTTGATTCTTTAATTGCCTGTATTCTTTTCTGCCCTCTTCATTTCTAGCATTCTTGTATTTTCGTCGTTCATCAATCAGGCCGTTGTTTTGTGGTGTTTGAGCCAAGTATTGGCAAGGACTAAATTATGATCAGTGCAGAATTCAACCATCCGACTTCCTCTACCGTTCCTTTGACCCAATCCAAATACTCCTACTGTATTACCTTTTCTTCCTTCGCCTATCACTGCATTCCAGTCTCCCATCACAATTGGATTCTCATCACCTTTTACATATTGTATTAAATCTTCTATCTCTTCATATATTCTTTCGATTTCCTCATCATCCGCTGAACTAGTAGGCATATAGACCTGCATTATTGTGTTGGGCATTGGTTTGGTGTCTATCTTGACGACAATAATGCTTTCACTATGCCGGTCGTAGTAGCTTACCCGCTTCCCTATTCTCTTATTCATTATTAAACCAACTCCTGCATTTCCCCTGTTTGATTTTGTGTTGATGATTCGGTAGTCACCTGACCAAAAATCCTGTTCTTCCTGCCAACGTACTTCACTTATTCCAACTACATTTAACTTTAGTCTATCCATCTCCCTTTTCAGATTCTCTAACCTACTACAACGATTCAAAATTCTAACATTCCACGCTCCGACTCACAGAATGTCAGTATCTATCTTCCTGATGATTGCCCCCTCTCGTGTAGTCCCCACCCAGAGATCCGAATGGGGGACTAGTTCACCTCCGGAATATTTTACCCGGGAGGAAGCCATCATCAGTACATCATTCATACAGAGAGAGCTGCATGTCCTCGGGAGTCAGTTACGGCTGTAGTTTCCCGTTGCTTTCATCCGTGTAGCAGTATCAACACAGCTAAGCCATGTTGAGTATTATTACAAGGGCCGTACCAGCCAATCATCTAGACTGCCGCCCTTGCAACTTCCGAAAAGCTGCTACCCCACCTTTCGATGAACCATTCCTTAGTCGTGTCTCTCAACAGATACCCATCCGATATGGCTGCACCTGCAGCTCGGCTATCTGCTTCATTGAGACACGCAAGCCTCCCCACCGCGACAAGGTCACATGGTTCGCAGGGGAGGCTGGCGAGATGGGAACACGTAATGGACCCAGAAACATTGTCGAATATGTTCATTTTGATGGTCCAAGTGTTATGGTGTGGGGGAGGCATATTGTTGAAAGGGCGTACCAACCTCCAAATCTTTGAACGAGATACATTCACCGGTCAACGTTATTGAGACATTGTAATATTCCAAATGTGCGTTTTTTATGGGTATATTCGGCACAGGCCCCATTTTTATGGATGACAATGCATGTACTGCAGTACGTACAAATGCACCAACTAACCAACTACCATCCAGAAGTCGACAACCGCGCTGGTTGAAGAATGGAACTCCATATCACAAGAACTCTTACCAATGTTATGGCCAGCATTGGAACACGTTGCTCTCCGTGGTTATCACACACCCTTTTAAGAACCATGTCCCTTCTTTTGTGATGCCCAGGGTTCCATCAAGTGTTGCAGCGACTTACGTGTAATGTGTTGTCCCTGTATAGAAGCGTCATTTCTGTTCGTATCATCGCATGTTCCTTTCAGTTGCCTATCGTACCATACTGTAGCAGTTCTTCCTATGCATGTTTCAAGTTTCATCGAGCTGTGTTACCTGGCGGTGGCACAACATCCTAAAGTTTCTTTTTGGTGTTAAATGAAATATTGGATTAAACCAGTCTACTGTACCGCATTACGTACGTGCTAGTATTTACTGTAAATTTAAGTGATTAATTTTGCACTGTATTAGTAGTATTACATAACAAATCATATTGCCGTATGTTTTGGAAACAATAACGGGTATGTAGACTTGGCATAGATATGGAAAATGAACAATTGAAATTAACAAATCTGAAGAAACTAGAAAACATAGAGTATATTCCTATGAAATATCACGAAAGTCACAGTGTCAAGTCGTGTGCAAATCACCTCACCCAAGAGTTCTGAATATCAGGCATCACATGACACCCAAATAAAATGTAATGGAAGAGCTCTTCCTAACATTTCCTTTCGATATCATACAGAAAATACACTTACGTTGGATAGAAAATAATGTTTAGTTGAGATATATATTACACCTGTAACTTCCTTTCATACCTGTAGCCATTCATTACAAAATTCATATATCAGATGATTTTCTCATTACCAACTACTATTGATATCAATACTGGTAAGATTATGGGTGGATGTATAAAAAATAATGATGGATTTGATGTGGAATGGTTGACAAAAATCAGGCATTGAACTTTTAAGACACGAATTTGAGATATTTTTCTGTCACGCTGTTAACCATGTGTAATTCGTGTTTACAGCCTGTCTATTTATAGCAGTAACGACTAATGCGTTATTTGTCTTCAGGGTAACGAAAATCAAAATTCATATAAAAACTTTATCGCAAATGTTACTGTTGAAAAGGTCACACCCGTAACCATGTATTTGGCTAATCATGAATTTCCAGAACGAGAATGAACTAAATGGAGCTCCGATTTTAGTTTAAAAGAAAAATGAACTACAGTTGCGACTTAGAGATAAAGGAAAAGGCAACAATTACATTTATCCTCGTCGAATAGACTGAATATACTATAAAACAAAATACTCTGGAATCTAATACTGTCTCCGAGATGCTGTCAAACATGAAATATGAAACTCCGATCAAAAATAAACTCTTTCGTTTAACGAAACAAGTTAGGAACAAATACACGTTTCTTAAAGCAGATATTTCTTAAAGACATAACAATCTAGAAGAAACATTTAAACCACATTCTGCTCCATTAATGGAATTTGTATTATATGTTGCAAACATCGCCAACTTCGAAGAAAAATATAGTAAATTCGATGACAATTCTGAGTTACTCGGAAGTTCAGAATAATACTGGAATATTATCGCAGAATTTGAAGAAAAGTACTATTGTAAATTGAATGCATAATCAGAGTTACTCCCAATTTCGTTGGAACAAGATGAGAGTTGTGTGCAAACAATTAACCCTCTACGGGTGTACTTTGATCCGTTTGTGAAACATATAATGCGTGATCAGGAAGTTTCTGTTTGAAGGTGTTGCATCAGTGGACGTGCAACATATGCGGGGATATAAGCACGGACGTGTAGGGAAATGGATCAGTGTGTCAATCGTGTAATGCCGAGGTGCGTTCGTTAAATGCGGCCACGTGAACTATGGCGACGTAATTACCAGATGCGTCCAAACAGGATCAAGGACAAAAACTGGTTGACATCTATCGGAGAATGAAGACTGTGTGTGGGGTAGCATGTCTGTCGAAAACCACCGTTGTGGAATGTTGCACCACATTCCTTGTGGGGCGCGTTTCGACACAAGACGCCGGTCGATCCTGGAGGCCAGCCTCATCCATTGCTACAACAAGAAGCGGGCAGTGGATGTGGCCTATAGTCAACCCATGCAATTATCACGCCTTCGGTCCCCTCCAAAATCCCTTGAAGTGTCGACGCTTTGTATCGGGCGAGGAAGTGCAGCAGTCGGTTACGGATTTCTTCACGCAGCAGGACATAGTGTTTCACCACACGGGGACCTTCAATCAAATGTGTCGGTTGGATTAGGGCCTTAATGCTCACGGCACTTTTTCCTGATTCAGGACTGTACGGCCGTCGAACGGAAACATTTTGTTCGTCCCTTAAATTACAGACATTTTGTATGATATGAAAATAATTGTATTTATGAAATAATCATATCATCTTAAGGATACATAAATTTAGCTTTCCTATAATAAAAAGTTTACTTGAAATGGGTAGAATGAAAATCCCTGATGATAGTTTAGTCACTCAAGATTCTTTAATTGCTTATAGAGATATTAGTTCATAAGAAGTATTATGATGAGAATATTTGTTTACATCAACATGGTCTTATAAATGTAAGAATATAATTAAACCTTTATTATGACGTTCAAATGGGAAAGAAAACATAATAGAAACGGTAGTAAAACAATCTTACCTCAAACAAATTTAGTCCGTGAATATAACAGTGTTGATTGTGTCATTATCTCCTGGTCATACATCGTACAGGAACGATATCTGTACAATAGAAAATTACTCACGAAATGGATGATACAATGACTATTCTCTAGTGAATAGTCATAATAACTATCGTAAAATATGAATAATATTTTGAATATCAAATAAATAATACCCAGAAAAGGTTTTAAATGAATGCAATACGAGAAGATATTGCACAAGAACTTCACGTATCCCTCAGAATGAATCTTGAAAGGACACGTGCCATTAATACGGGAAAACATGAACTCCACCAAGGTGATCATGTATATCGGTGGCCTAATTAGAAAACCTCGTAACTCCCACTGCTCTTCCTATCAATTACTTTCCTTATGTCTAGTCACGCTTTCTAGCCACATATGGATTCGTAGTCTACCAGAAGAATGTTTGTTAGGTTCATTTTTCTATGAGAACGTGGGAAAGCGAAAACTGCCGTACCGTACTATACGAATGTATGTTTGCGTGACTTATTTACACACTCCGTCAGTAAAATGGATTTAAGGTTAATTATCCTTTACACATTAGCGTAAAAGAATGAACCCAACGGAATTGTTCTGATGGACTACATGTCTATATGTGTCTGGGAGAGGTGACCAGTTTTAGGAAAATAATGCGTAGGGCAAGTGGTTTGCTAATTAGGCCATCGATATATGTCTGAGCTTACAGGATGGAATAACAGATATAGATGGTTACTCAATATTCTCATCGGCAATGTCACTTATAACGTAGAAGGGGACTGAGATGGTAAGAAATTTAGATGATACTTTTTCTAAAAATACCCGATATTGTTGGCTTTTTCAGATGGATAGAGGAATATAATTTCTTGATAAGTGGCGTCAGAAACGATACGTACAACGTTATACAACGGGCAGCGGTATTAATTCCACCGTTGTTAAAATGTTTAATCGAACACTAAAGGAATGTATTCGGAAAACGTTTGCAACAAAATGTTCCAATAGTTGGATTAACATTCTACCACAACCCTGGCAAACATGTAACAACAGAAAGCATCGTACAGTTGACATGAAACAAATTGATATTCAACTTACTAGCTATGCAAACAGGAAACAACAAAAGCTAAAAACACAAAGGTTAAACTTGGTGATACTGATCGAATAAGCAAGCTTAAAATAAGTTCACAAAATGAAATAAACCTAATTGGACAACCTAATTATTAAAAATTTACAGTGCCGGTCATAAGTATTTTGACAAACGATTAAATTTTTCTGGTGTCTTTGTTATTAACGTAATGCGTGCACTTGTAGAACACGAATAATTTCACCAATCCTACATTCAACCAAACCATCACATTCATACTAATTTATATGTATTACTGAAATAATTGCACTATGATAATACATAAACAAAAGACAAAGTCACCTCCGTACAGTCCATGAAGTTAAAGGCTTCCACCATTGTTAACCGCGGCACGTGATGGGGTAGAGTAGTTAGTTCTACGCCCGGCCGCCTTTGCCCCCAGGAATTAACCTGGTACCCATTATTGGTGTATGCTGAGTGAACATCTGGGCCATATGCACCTCCGCAGATGGAAATGTCTTTTCTTAAATTTGACGACTTTCTGACGGGGATTTGAACCCACGTCCTTCCGGGAGAACCGAGCACGCCTTTACCGCCTCGACCAGGCAGCCCCTATGATAATACATGGAGACCATAAATATTTTGACACATATAACTAAGCAGAAAACTCATTCCACAAGTTCATATATACTTCGTATCATCTAGTTTTTAGTCGGGTGGTCATTTGGCTGTAGAACTGCTACATATCGAGTTGGCGTTGAGTCCACACATTTATCTAGGCATGAGACAGGAATTTTGTAAATTTCTTCATTTAAACCTTAGAAATATGCCTTCTGGGTTTGTGCCCCTTTTGGTTTAACAGGCCTTTTGAGTTAATCTCATAGATGCTAAATTGGGTTTAGGTCAGAGCTTCGACTTGGCCTATCAATAACTTTGACTCTTTTCTTCTTGAGACATGTTTTGACTAACGTATAGCTATATTTAGGATCATTTTCATGCTGACACAATAAAGTTTTGTTTAGCGTACAGCCCCGTATGCAGTTCAATGATCCTGCCATATAGAAATTGATCCATGATGCCATCAGTTTTTAACCGTGGACCAACTCCAGTTCAGCAAAAGCAACAGCAGGCCATTACATGACCACCATATTTTACTGTGCATTTCTTGTGCCGTATATCATTTCGTGTGTTAACTGGACGTCTGACAAAGGAATTTCCTCCCGAATTTAACATATTGAATTTACTCTCATCGCTCCACAGAACTTTACTCCAATACTCGTTCGTCCAGGCACCATACTCCTTAGCGAAGGCAAGTCGGGCCTTCCTGTTCTTTGCTGATATCAAGGACGACTTGCTTGGTCGTCGGCCCAATAAACTTTGGTGTTTGATGTACTGTTTGAAAGTAGTTAAGCCAAGTTTGCTTTTAGAATTGTATTCTAAATTATTCCGTATATCTACTGCCGTCGTACGAGGATCAGCAACACGATGCCTTCAAATGAGTCTCTCAACAGCAGGGGTAAGAATTCTAACGCGACCAGACATACGATTATTTAAAAGTGTTCCTCTACTTTTCTGGACTCCTTTCCGAACACTTACAATTTGTCTACAGAGGTCAAAGTCTTTTACAACTTGTGCTTGGCTATTCTCTCTCTTCAAAGCTGGAATCACTGTTTGCCTAAGATCGAATGAATACCCTTTATTTACACCATTTTAATATATGTTTGGGTGAGTGGTAGAACCGGAAATCGGACGTAATTAATTCATTATGAACAACGAAATATCAAATGTCAAAATGCTTACGGTTTCCATGCGAACAGTTTCTCATTTTGCTCCTAGATTCGGAACATAAACAACATTGAACTGTCTACTCAGACACAAGCAGGTAACGTAATGAACCGGTCTCCTGTTTGTTTTGCATCATGAGTATCATTTACGCTATGTATGGTCGAAAATATGAATGTCAAAATAATTAAGGCCGGTTCTGTGTATCATTCAAGATACACATGCGCAAACATATTTTCTACGTGACTACAAACACCAACCCATCTCTTGAACTTGTATGAGCGAGTACTGAGGAAAACAAAATCAACCTGACATTTACCTTATAGAAAATATATTACGTAAGAGAGTAGATAACGTTTACGTTTCATGGTTAGGTTTAGCTTCTATTCAAAAATTTCTGGAATCCAGAGAAGAACATCATCTAACATCAAAAAGGAAAGGTAAAACATTTGTAGGCGTGGTTACCGACGATCTAAAATATTTTGATAGTAGGTCCATTTTGTTAGATCTAAGAGGTACAAAGAGCGCAAAAATCAGTTCTACCCCTTCTTTTGTGAAATCAACTAGATGCATCACAACTGTTTCAATTCTAAAAAATGTTAAGATGTATACAAAATTATTTCGTGAACGTATCACTATTTATTTATTAATTTCATAAAACACATGATGTACCAGGAAAGCCTATTTCCTGTCCCATATCAATCGAAAGAAACGTTATTCCAGCATAAAATATCCGTCCGACGTACAAACATTTAAATAAAGGAATGTTCCAGCATGTGCCAGACTTCACGAGTGCACTAGGCGAAGTCAAGTGACGTCACCTGTCGCTCGAAGCTCACCTCCCCTAGAGATATTTCTCGAAAATAATTTTCTTTTCGCAAGCTTTTCAACGCCTTAACCAATTTCAACGTGACAACGCTGAATTGTAGCAGACGTCATAAAAGCTAATCCCTGTGAATTTCGAATTAATCCATCCCATGGTTGTTGAGTTATAATAATTTAAATTCTAAGAAAATTATACACTCACGGTCACATGGCCAAGAGAAACCACCCCTCCCAGCGCCGGCATATATATGTCAAGGCTAACAAGCAGAGCAGCGCAGTACAAGGACGAGTACACAGATGTGTGTGAGTGAGACAGAGGAGAGACCGACCCTCGTACAGTATGTCCGCGCAGTCACGGTGAAAGTACTTGCCGTCGCGCTTCCGGAACACGAAGTTATATCGCCGACAAAATTATAAAAGACGTCGCACTGTATTTAGTACATCGCGTCGCGACTACAGTCTAATTCTAAAGACATTTGAGAATATAATACGAGTGAACTTATTGAAGTGCAAATACCAAATATTTCACGTTCACAGAATATATCATTACGTGTAGACTTAGTTTACTTCACATGATATTGAACTTCTACAGAAACTAACGTGTAGAATTAACAGAACTCATTTCTTTTCGACTATTGAACTGTATTTCTTTATTCACGCCATATTAGTATACGACTTACAGTAGTAATCTGGGTGAATACTAAGAACTTCTTCTGAGGTAATATGACTTTATAATAAGATAATCAGTAAATAATCCTTAGTGACTTAATGATCGTGTTCAAAAACTGTGATTATAGACTATGATTTGCCTTTTCAAGTATGAACTGTGTAATTATGGACGTTTCAGTAACGACCTTAAATAGTATTTCATACAGGAAGGATTGTGATTATTCATTTAACGTCTTAAAGTTCAATTACGCAATAAACTGTGTTCAACAGTAAATGACAGTGTCAGTGATAACTACTCGCACTAAGTGAATTTTTCATGTGCGAAAAATCACCTTAACGAGCTGCAATTCTACACGATCCAGTTCCAGCCATCATCACCTCATCGGGGGACGTCAACATGGTGTGTTAAGGGAACATCGCCGACCCTGATTCTCCACGGAACATTCCAGATGTCCATCCTTCAACAATTGTAGCAACATTTCTTTCATTAAGTGAGTAGTAACAAACTGACTAAAATTTTCTCATTAATTTTGAACAGTGGAAACTTCTGTGCCGCGTGTGAACAAATATTTCAGAGTTCTCATAGTTTCTCAGAAGTGATTAATTTAATTTTCAAATTTAATTTTCATATCTGATAGAGAGACTTTAGGCTCTTCAAGTGTGCTATACATCAACGTTTACAAAGTGAAAAACTGAAAACATTTAACAGAAATTTAATTTCTCATGTCAATTTGCAATTACAAGTGTGTGCTCATATTTAGAAAGAGTTTAGGTGGAAATCTAATACCTCGTCTTCTCACATATGAAAGACTTTGGAATCAGTGATATTCATTTAATTTTCATGAACAGAATTCAGGAAGATTACGTTTAAACTTTTAATTTCAATGCCAGATTTGAGTCCAATAATCATATTGCAGGGTGAAGAAGTAATAAATTGTTAAAAAAAATTTAACCATCTATTATACGCTCTGCGAGTCTATCCTACTCTGTATCGGCTCCAAAACCAAGTTCCACTCGCTGAGGTCCTACTCATGACCTTTCCCCAAATACTTTTCCTGGTACAATACATTACATTTAAGAAATTAATAACATGGAATGATAACTAAAGAGAAGAAAATATTAATCTATCATTACGATATCACTATTAGTAACATTCCCTCCCGTCAGATACCTTTCCATGAAATGATTTGGCTTTGGATATGAATTATCCCTCGTATGTCTGATGTCCCAAATTCTTCCAACACCAGGAAAAAAGAGATGTTGCTTTCTTCTTCTACCTGTGGAGAAGTGTGCAATTATAAAGCTGTTTCCTGCAGTTGGGCACCCTCTAAGAAATTCTCCAATGCACCTTTCGAACACCAAGCAGTTCAAAAAGTAGCGGTTACTTCTTAACTAGAAACTTCCTGCTTAATACGTAATTCAATTTTTCATCTGCTGAAATGTTACATGTTCTTGACATTTGATAACTCACACTCGACTGATATCTATCCAATTAAACTTTTTTCATTGATTATCGAAATTCAAATAGCTTATCAATTCTTCAAATATATTAATAATATTCAACAACCCATTAATGTACAAAGCCATTGTGAAGAAAGCACGAAATGCACTGTGTCTACCTAAACTCCAGTATTAACTCCCTGTCTCTGGGTGTATATATATGCGAAGTCAAGATTAAATATTGTTCTAGCTAAACTCCGTTACTAAAGAACATACAATTTTCCAACCAAAGATAGCTTGCTAACCTTCATGTCGATTTATAAAGCACTGCGTTTAGCTCGGTGAACGGCCAAACGTGAGAGGGCATGTGCAAGCGTAGACCAACTATTGCAGGAATGGAGTCATTCATGTTAACGAGGGTGAAGAACAACCATCAAATACCTATACGAGATCGCAAATCTTCTAGAAAGGTACCTTGCCGATCTTCATTAAAATAAGATGTGGCGACGCACCACACCCAACCAAAGCTATGATTGTGCTTTCCTTGAACACTTATCGCCTTACTGTATGGTCCAGCGTCGGAAGTCATTTGGCCTCGAAGGTCAACTAACGCAGGAATAGAGTCACTGATTTTTACGCGGAAATATATCAACCATCAATTGCGTACCTATATGAGATCACAAAACTCAATAAAGATACTTTGCTGTTCTTCATTAAAATTACACGCGGTGACGCACCACATCAGACCGAAGCTCACGCTATCCTTGAACTCAGCTTACCTATACTGTGTAATAGTCCAAGTGCCACAATTCCCGTTTCCTCTTCTGACCACGTCACACCTCCCATCAACGCAAACTGAACACGAATGCCCGGAACCGAAATTGTCCCTTCCCGCATCCACCTTCCCCGTAAAGCCACGTACCTGCCACGCTTCTATCTAGAATCTGCAAACTATACTACTGCACTAATAATGTGCTTGCGCACTAGACTTCATGTGGCGCATTCAGTGATACAAATGACATGTCGGACATAGAAGCGGCATTGGTTCTTCTTGAGTGTACGAAATGAAAAGTCTTCCTGTGTTCAGTTTTACATTATAAACTGAACTGGTATCAAAGCTATGGTGATATTTCTGGAAATAATAATAATAATAATAATAATAATAATAATAATAATAATAATAATAATAATAATAATAATAATAATAATAATAATAATAATAATAATAATCATAATAATAATAGAAGAAGAACATGGTTTGGATTGCAGAGCCATGAGGTGGAATTCGGAAGATAGTCGATTTGGACACCACTCATGACTTGCCCTGACGGTAGTTCCCATGTTCCCCATGTTCACACAAGGAAAATTCTGGGAATGAAGGCTAATTAAGTCGAAAGTCACGTCCTTCCCATTTCTTACCCTGCCCTCTTCCATCATCACCAAAAATCCTGCCTGTGTCCGCGAAACGTAAAACCAATAGCAGAAACTAAAAAAAAAAAAAATACAACTCTTAATCTCAGTTAAAAGCCAGAAGGTCTTCTACAGTGGTGAGGTTTAATACGGTCTGCGTACCGATTTGCACGTTTCTATGTGCCGCCATCTATAAATAATGCAGAGCTCTACTAGACCATTCCTCAGGCGGAGTTAACATAACAAGACATGGCACGACATGACATAACATAACATAAACACCAGCATTCAAACTTTCGCTACCGAGCTCGATAGCTGCAGTCGCTTAAGTGCGGCCAGTATCCAGTATTCGGGAGTTAGTGGATTCAAACCCCATTGTTCGCAGCCCTGAAGATGGTTTTCTGTGGTTTCCCATTTTCACACCAGGCAAATGCTGGGGTTGTACCTTAATTAAGGCCACGGACGCTTCCTTCCAAGTCGTAGCCCTTTCCTGTCCCATCGTCGCCATAAGACCCATCTGTGCCGGTGCGACGTAAAGCCAATAGCAAACTTTAGCTTGCCTGTCATAAACGCGTTGCATACCCAAGGGATACATCACATGGGTTTGTATGAGACATGCTTGTGTTGTACTGTACAGTACAAATTGTGTGACTGGGATAACAACAAGGGAACAGATTGATTGCCCATATGTTTTTACGAAGCGAGAGCTATCTGATACGGCAAGACTATTGCCCGCTCTCAGGTACTAGAATTGGAACTTGAACTAACTTACTATTCATTTTTCTAAAAATAAAATACCGATAAATGTATCAATTACATGCCCAATGTCGGAATAGCACGAATTGTTCTCCCACAGTCAGATATTCCCATTATACAACGATATCTCTGTCATTAATAACCCCATAAAAAGGTAACACTATGTGTCCTGAGCCCCTTAATACTACATAACAATAACCGAATATCCATATCTTCATTGGATTATAAATTGATTTTGTTGTAACATCTTTAGTTGAATAACCCGCTATATCACTTACAATTAGTATGACATATTACAAGATGAGATACGAACAAACTATTACACACAATTGATGAAAACAGTGTCAGTGTCAGTGTCTCCAGTTCATTTATGAAGCCAAAACAACAACACGAATTTAAAATTTGAACTGAATCAAAGTGAGATTTGTACGTCAAACATTTATTGAGCGCTAGCGTTGAAGGCGGAATGCAGGAGTGAGGTCAACAGGTTGGGGACGTTAGATGAAGGGAGGAAAAGGATGTGTGTGACTCTGACAAACAATATTGAAAAACTGTCCTCCAATTTGGAGAAGTGCAGCAATTGCTATTGATGTCAGCAATGTCAGTAATATTGTTACACAGCCAACCCTCGTCTTTGCCGCGTGCACCACAATAGAGAATCTGATTTCTCCCTCCTGTTGCGTACATTATTATACTCAAAAAGGGATTACTCTCCAGATAGACTTGTCCCATCCTTCAATAACAATCAGGTCCTTTGCGTTGTCCGACAATACTCCATTAGAAAAACTAACTATTATAAAATGAATTTCCGTCTATATATTTCATTTAAAACAGCAATTCTCATTCATATAAAATACGTTACCCTCACTGTTCTTTGCTTGGCGGAATTCTGATAACATCAGTTTTCCTCTTGAACCTCTTCAATCACGCTAAGACGTGCCAAGATTCGAAATCTCAGTAAAACGATCCCAGGTCATGAAAAATCGGCCTTATTTCTGATTATTAGTTTCCTCTTTATTGTTATCGTTGTCATAATAAGCATTTGCGTATACGTCCCAATGGATGCTAAGGAACGAGCTAGCATTGGGGATATTGAGAGTTCAAACCTTGAGGATGATTCTCCATGGTTTCACACCTTCATACCAGGCGAATGCTGGAGCTGTACCTCACTTAATTAAGGCCACGATCACTTCCTTCCCACTTCTATGACCCTCCAAACACATCGTCGCCAAAAACTGGTCTGTGTCGGTACTATATAAAAACAAATTGTGAAAAAGAAAGACTAGCAGAAATAGCGTTGGTTTTGAGACTTTAGAATGTGGGAAGTGATTTTTATATCACAATAAATCTACTGCAATACCTTTTTCGCATTTATTCACTCGATGATATCAATCGACTCTATAAGGCTACTACCCCATAACCTTGAACGTATATATTACAACTCCATGAACAACTTTATTACGGCAATCGGTATAGTATACAGAGTTTACGTATTGAAAAATTTCAAGTTTTATGATAAGTGACATGAAATTATGTATGTGAATAAGTGGGATTTGTTGAATTTAAATTACATTAAATATTTCAACTTGTAGCTGAAGACATACAGAAGCTGGCATAGTATTGGGAAACAATTCCAAATTTAGAAGATACTGTGACAGGCTAGAGGAAGATCACGATGAAAAAGAAGATTCAACCCCTTTACAAACGTGCTAACTCTAGGAGTCTCGTGGCTAGATTTTGGAAGAAGCGTGGCCAAGTGCATCGGGTTTTGTATCAGCTGTTAGCTCGCACCAGTCAGTTAGTGTGGAAGGGATGAATTTGTTAAGGGGAAACACGTGGCATGACGATTTTTATTTTAGCCCAGGCCAGGATGATTCTAGGTTCTACTTCTTGATACTTCTACCTACTTCATATCACTTCGTCTGATTTAATGGTTTGGTTAAACCTTTCTTGACTGGTTACCGGTCGTCTTGTCTGGCTCAATAGCTAAATGGTTAGCGTGCTGGCTTTTGGTTCAAGGAGCCTTGGGTTTGATTCCCGGCAGGGCCGGGAATTTTAACTATCATTGGTTAATTTCGATGGCACGGGGGCCCAGTTTATGCGTCGTCTTCATCATCATTTCATTCTATTCACGACGCGCAGGTCGCCTGCTGGTGTCAAATCAAAAGACCTGCATCCGGCGAGACGAACATTTCCTCGGACACTAAAAGCCATACGCCATTTCATTTTCACCAATCGTCTTGAACGTTATACTCCACATTTAAGGGGGTATGTTCAGCTTTCTGGAGATTTATAATCAGTGTATAATTTGTTAGCTACATTCATACAGCAGTTGCTATATAATTTCGAATTCATGATGAACTTCAATTATACAGTTGGCGGACTATGTTCGAGATTTGAATAGTGCTAGGTAATATCTAGTAGACGTGTTTTTATAAAGATTCTCTCTATAAGCCTTTAAGACGTGTGAAATTAGCTGAGTAAGAAAGCCCGAGAATTGCAAGCTCATCAATAATATTTTCCTTAATGACAAATAAATATGAGTGAAGTTGATCATAGATGGTCATTGCACACTAAATGGGGAAGGCGGTGAGGACGATATTAGGAAGAAGATGATATCTCCAGAAAGAGCAGCAGCAGCCAGCGAACAAGTCCCGAGTTTTCCACAGCGGAACAAATCCTGGGAAAACTGAGGAAAAGACACAAGGTAATTCCAGCACAAACATGTTATTCGTACGTAAAATGACGACATGAATATTCAGCAGCGATCAAGTAGAATTCCCGGCAATGCCAACTGCTTCTCGATATCCACAACACATTCATAAAATGTAACAAAAATACTAGCAAGATGTAATTTTTATTAAATTAAAACAGTCCAATGTTTTACAGGTACATATATGAGTTCAATCTTTCAAATAATGCTTATTGAGGTAATTACAATTCATAATCTGAACTTGAGGGACTGCGACCACGATATTTTTTCCTGATCCGAAATCTAGCGTTTTGCCAAGTGGAGCTTATCGACCCACGCCTTGAGAGTAGTGACAAGAGTCATGCTCTAAAATTTCATCACTAATATCATTGAGAATTTCCCAAGATTTTTTTAAAACGTAAGTCAGCTAAGCTAGTTTCAATTATATGTGTATATCATTATAGTACAGAATGGTTTATTTATATATCAGCAAGAGGACAATTTTTAACTGAGGATAGGTGCAGTTACAACGTAACTCACAGGATCAGATAAATAATGTACTTTAGAGTTTGGCTGGGGAAAAGAGTTAATTAAATAAAACATAAATATAAATTTAAATTTAGGCGCGATATATGGATTGATTTATTAATATCCTTAACACATTGTGCAACATTATTCAATTATCATTCTCTCCAGAGCAGGTTATTTTCCAAAATATTGCATGGGTACCTTATTAGCTTCGTACAAATAAGAAAACGGAAAACACGAAGTCCATAATCCTAATATTGTACGTATAGCAAGGAAACAACCCACGGTCAAATCAAATCACGTAAAGAGAGATTGGGAAGGAAAAGGAAAACACAAAATAATGAACGTAATGGCAAGTCATGTCAGTATGGGGAAGAGGACATTGGTACAAACATGAAAGATATTAAATATGAATGATTCTAATCCTGTATGAATGGAAGTATTCAAAATTGTATGTTTATGTAGCGGTCAGTAGTATGATATATTGTATGTAGGTGGAGACTTGTATTAAAGTGACCACTAGGAAAAAAACCTCAGAGCTAGGGTACTAAATAAAACGTGATTAAAAAATACAGCCCGCTTTGTAATCGAGCCCAGGGCTAAATGAAACTAAGTCCACTACTCTAACCATTTAGCCATCGATGCGGAATTTCGTAATTAGAAATTTGTAAGACATTTTCCATGGCCGAAGAAAATGAAATCAAATATCCGGCTCGATTTTATAAAAAATATTCTATTTACAGTTTGAATTTTTACAGAATGCTACTCGACATCATCTCGAATTGTTTTAGCACATAAATACTGTACCGTACCACATCTGCGTGGTGTTGTCATTTATTGAATATCTCATGCATATATTAAAAATAATGCGGGGACGTGAACGAAGGGAAAGCGCGCTAGAATTAGACCACCATCCACGACGAGGACGGGTAGACCAGCGAAGGGAATACGCGAGTGGAATTTCACAGATCACTCTCCAACTCTGCTACCCGAGACAAATAGATGCCAACTGCAAGTATAAAAAGCGGTAAGGAACAGTCTTGTAATGCTTGCGAGATTGATGGGCATTTACGCCTACGAGCCACATGACAGAAGACTGTAAAGACAGAAAATATCGTTTGGATTTATCTAGTGTCTCAAGTTGATTATATATATTAAGTTATTTCTACTATTCAAAATTTGTCATTCTATAACGTAGCGTGGGAACCGAAGCCCGTTCTACACAAAGAGCGCAGGTCTGTCTGTGATTTCCCTAGCTGTGCGTCGTCCAACGGATATGCAATAAGGGAGCAGGACGAGGGTACACAGAGGTATTCTGAAATAGTTGTAGAAAGAAGAGGTTGTGTCTGTGTTACGGTACAAGAATCAAGACACAATTAAAGTGTAAGGCAGTGCACTAGAACAAGAGTTAATACTATTTAGGCTTTCGGAAAGGACTGTGGGAATACTGAATTACTTTAAAATCAAAGAATCAAATTCATAGGCATTAATGCTGTTAGAACAGGGCGTGTAAAGTAATGAGGGAACGACACTGTAAACTATGAGCAATTATAGTGTTTAAGCAGGGACTGGCTCGATTAAAGTAACAGGGAATATCTTTCCAACTTGTTACGTGGCAGTGCAATCAATGGCAGTATTAGAAACGCCGAGGTAACAGCAAATTCTTCTAGGCTAATTTCAGTAACAGCGCCCAATCCAGAAGAATGAGCTGAACCAAGCGAACGAATTAAACGAGGAGAAGAAGATCATTCAACTTCATTCCAACCGAGTAGATGAAATCGCCATGTATTACAGTGGAGGATGTGGCAGGGAGATCCGAACCATGGACTCCCAGGGTGTAATGAGGCGTTAAGTCTTTGAGATGAGGCCGAGTGACAACACCTGAATAAGATAAGTCTGAACAGATATAAGCATGGAACAGAATAATGATGGTTCATGAATTTTTAATGTACTGTAAATAAATCATTAATCTACCTAGGGCAATCCATGTGTTAGTTTGGATAGGCTTAGGACCATTGCATATGTAATTTTGGTGTATATAGCTTTGCTTGGGTTGTGGTTGGTTATAGTGGGATAGGCGTTAGCGATCTTTGACTTACTGCATATTATCTAATACTATTCTTGTCTTGTCTGGAGTTATAGTAGTTTGAGAGCTAAGATCATCCAGAGGATAACGACGAAAGAGCCTTATAGCACATGAACTGGAAGAAGATCCTTGAGAGGAGTAGCCAAACTAAAGAGTAGGATGTGCACGGTAGATAAATGATAAGCATGATATTTCAGAGGTCCAGAGATGGCTGTGGACGAGGTGTCACAAACATTATTGAATTAGAGTTTTCAGTGAAATACCGGCAGGCAATGGACACAGCTCCACGAGAGTAACGAACCAGAGCCTGTTAGGTGCGAGTTATTGGGAGATGTGAATAATGAAAATGTGCAGAGTACCTGTGGCGAGGTAAGACAACGAGGCATACTTCTTGCCAGTCGTTGATCAGGAAAAAATGTACTAGATAATGAAATGAAATATTAAGCGTTATGAGATAGGCTGCGATTGCCAAGAGATATTGAAACTCCAGGTTCAGGGAAAGAAGCAGCGTTGGTATAGTGCTTGAGTTTCCCCCAGGAAAGGATGGCCACGGAGATAAGATGAAGGTCGCTGTGTAAAGTCTCGCCATGTTAGAAAGGGGAGTTATTTATGTATCATTTAAAGAGCAATGTACAAACTCGGTGGTGGCCTTCCTTTTATGTATTTATTGCTGGAGGCCAATGACCGGATTCCCAAGGGATGGTTGAATGACGCAGATGTTACCTACTTCCTAAAGATAAGTGCATTTTCTTTATGTGTATTTACAGGTGCAGTGTTTAATGTGTATATTTCTTTTGTGTTTTTGTTTGTTTTGATCATTCTTGTCTTAGTACGGTAGTACCTTTGCTTCAAGGGAAATAAGCCCGCATGCTTACAGAAGGGATGAGAATTTCTGGACTCATTCATTTGCATATTGAAATTCGTGCCAACAGTACAGACAGTGATTTTTTTTATAAACTTATGGTTCGTAGACGAATGTTTGTATGATTGTGTCTTTGCTCATAAGGGAATTTTGTAACGCGAACCTTGCTTATCTTTGCTCATGTTTAACGAACGTTTAGGAACGTAAGTTTCAATACCTGTTCAGAATAAGAAGTTGACAATTCCACAAGAGAAATAAGGTATCTCACATCACCGTAAAACTTGTATTGAACCATAATTGTGTGGGGAACACACCCATCATTTGATAAAATTTTGCAGTGATTATCATGTTTATTAATCTTCAGAAAGGTGAATGTCTATGTTTTTGTAATAAAATTTTGTACAAGTGTAACATGTTGATTTATCATTCACGAGTTGGTATATTAGTTCCTGTCCTGCTTTGATTCCCTTAGAATATTTGACCCACTGAAGAACCGAACACGAATCTCTACCAGTGGGCAGCCGGATGAAGAAAGCAGGATGGCAGTACGGTACAGTGCTTATTAACTATAATAGTTTTCAAATAATGCATGCAGATAACTAAAAATATTAACATGATTTCAAATTTTTCTTAGACTAACTGCATTTATAAAAACCTCACCTGTGTCAGCCGATGAGCTAAGGATCATTCCTTGACTCAAAAGCCCAAAAATAAAGGATCGCAAAGGGAAACTCAAGTCCGAAAAGAACTCAACACATGTAGTACAGATTCAAAGCTACAGAAATTTGAGCAATAATACAACAGGCGCTGAACACATTTTTCCTAGCATAATAAATTGAGTTCCCTTTTCAGCAGTTAAAATTTACTGAATCGAAAGTGAAGAGAAATAGCTTCAGACATTTTAAAATATTTTTCCCATCCTGTTAATGGTCATATTTGAAAAAAATGGTAAGTATAGCAAAGTTAGACAGTCTAAAGTCGTATTGAGTCATCCCAAGTCTCTCAAGCGCATCTTTATAACTACCGCTTAACTCGTTAATTGTTAATAGTGATAGTTTGATCGTGACATCGAGAGTTATTTATTTATGAATTTATTCCAACATCACAATACGCCTGTAAGTTTTATAAAAACAATATTGTGCTTTAATAATAGTACATTAATATTTTTAGCTGTAAGTAATTTTGCAGATTGATAAATATTAAAAAAAAATATAAACAACTCTCCACGAGTGTGAATAAGCTGGAATTGGCTTTTCAACTGACTCAGATCATTTAAGAAAGGCGATGCGATTCTGAAAATCTAAAGGTGAAACACAACACAACAATCATCTGCCCGGAAGCTCTGTAAACATAGGAGTGTATGACACCAAACATGAAAGGCTTGAATGAGAAATTCTAAATCAGAGATAAAAATTCTGGGCAGTACCGGAGATGCCAAACTTCAGATCTCTACTCACCGAGAGAGAGGATCTCTTACTGTACCAGCAAAAGGGAGGTATATTTTATAGTCATATGGAAACATTACCTCACAACAGACTGACCAACAGCCTGTTCACCGTCTGGCAAAACAAGGAATTCCATACTATAGGGCTCAAGCAAAGTAAGAAAATCATAAAGTAACTGGGGCTGACAAACTTACAGAAGGGGCAAACTATGAAGCAGATACTGAATAAATTCCCCTATTTTCAGGATAATCCTCGGAAGAAGAACAGTAGCCCACCATTTCACACGGATGAATGGAGTTACAGCAAAGGAAAACCCGACCATTCGGGGCAAAGAAAAAAGTGCGTAGGTTGAACAAACTTGTTCCCAGATAGTACCACTCTAAACTGGAAGAATCTAATTAAATTTTAATTAGTGTTACAAAAATATTGCTATATAAATGTAAGTTGTAAATGTACGTAACTCACGTATAATTTGTACGGAAAGGACGCTATTCTGTATGGCACTCAGATGTCATTATTTTGAAATTTAAGTAATGAATTTTAATAAACGTATAGACACATTATATGTTATTGAGCCGCTGCATCAGTAAGTGGGAAGAGGCTGAATTAATTCTCCTCACTGAAACCGTACAGTTACCCGTACAGCTCATTGACCGCATCTGCACCTTTATATCCTATTTAAAATCACTCAGAAATCGCGTTGTCTGTCGCATGTTGGGCAGAAGGAAAATCCCCGGGACTCGATTACCTTGTGGTCAGAACCGTACCCGCGAATGATAGCCAGGAAAACAATGGAAATATGTGGATGATACCGAGCCCCGCGGGAAAGGCCTTGTCAAGTGTAAGACAGAGTAGGAGATAAGGCGCGATGCAACCACAGTCTAGTACGCCCTAAGGTGAGGCCTATTTTACAGGGTTCCACACTAACAGAAGTAATTTTCTGTTCTTTCTGAATGTTCTACGGGTGGCAACGTCGAATTTTGGAAAGCAAAAATATGTGATATTTTGATCAAGGCAGAAGAAAAATATGTGAGGTACACCAATGAATAGAGCTGAATTTTCTGCGTGTCCAAGACTGAAAATATGGAATATTTTATTTACGGGGCGAATTGAGGTCACCAGATGTCCGTCTGTAATATATTGCTAATACGTGTGAATGGCGTGCGTCTCTGAAGCCAAGAATTGCACTCAAAGTTAGCCCGTCCCCCGAAAGGACGCAAGTGATCTCATTAATGGCGGGAGCCTGATTACTTAAGAACTGCTGATTGGATTATGATCACATTTTGCTCAAATAGAAGAGGAAATCGAGGTCTACAATACGCACCCTTTAAATGTCTTGAACTTCGGTTATTAACGGAGCCGATTTCCTTAATTAAGCGTGAAGAATCTCTCACCCCAAGGAGCAGCGAGTTGACGATATAAAGCTGACCCTGCCCCTCGCTGAGGACGGTCAATTGACCACTTATAAAGACGAAGTGAGTGCCCCTCGCGATCGTAAACTTTACAAGCTTTTGAAATGTGTGTTAGGAACTGGATTAAGAGCCAATCGATCCTAGTCAAGTGTCTCAGTGCTGTGTATGAATTAAGTAGGCCGCTAGAAACACTTGTGTAAATGAAAAGCGGGAGCCGGCAATGAACAATGCCGGCATACATTAGTACGTGCTATCGGTAAATTAATGGTATCCACTTCGGAGCGGTAACATTCAGCAGTAGAATAGCGTCGATAGGGACAATCCGCTATTCGGAGTCCGGGTTCCTCAAGCGTAAAATCACCCGACACGCTGTGTTAATGCGTGCCGCCCTTGATTATGAAGACCTGACTATATAAGGGAAAATCCTGTGTAAATTCTGTGTGTGTGTAGTTGTAGACAAAGGGAACTTATGCCGAGGGCTGGAGCTGATACCAACTGGATTACTTCAAGATTTGTAGCAGTTGAACGAGCCAACCAGGATGATGGACTGTCGCATACCAGGTTCGAAGGCTCTCATTTACAGCGTCGAGAGGATGGAAGAGTAGAATTCTACCATAGGTTCCCGTGGAAGGAAAAACGACTACCATACAGATGAGTTGATGTCATTTTATTTCTTACCACGATAAAGCATAAGCGGAATGGTATAATGTAGGACTTACTTTTGTTAATACATAAATGCTGTAAAGAATGCATGACCTAATATGGAATTTGATTTTTCTTTGGTCACATTAACGTAAAACCATTTCTTTTTTGATAAGTCTTTCGTGAGGAGTAGTTTATTGTCAATAATTAACAATATCCCAGCAAGTATGAGAAACAAGGATAGAATAGTATTTTTTTAGTTCCCCTAAGGTGGAATGGAAACAATAGTGAGCGATGAATGAGGCATACAATGTCCAAGAAGTTGCTATTAATATTCAATATGGTTGTCTTTGAGAATAGGTGGGGAGCTCTAGGGTCATTTGGACAATGTAAGCTTAGCTAATACATACTCTTAAGGCACAAACATCAAGAGAGAAGTGTCCTGACTGAGTGAGATAAAAACGGTGTTATTTAGGTAAATTATGTTATGGACAATGTACAAAATTCCCCTTGATTGTTGATTACTTTACAAGAATATGGAGTGTTCTTGTTTGCATAACCAGTGTGAAGTGCGGTGGTACCGGATGCTTGGAAGAGTGCTCAGAATTTTTTTATAGTGAGCGAAGAGAAATATGAAGGGTTTAGAAAGGAATAATGATAGCCCTATGCCCAAGGAGCTAGCATACGCGGTATGAGATATAATGAGAGGTCCGAACGCCCAACATAGTCTACGATGAGATATGTAATGAGGAATTCGAATGTTATATTGCCCCAAGATAATCAAAGAGAAGGATGAGAGAATAGAGAATAAATGAATAATATTCCTTGGGATGTCTGCGGTAATATGAAATAAATGGAATAACCAAATGAATTGGGCGATAATAAGTGTATCCTAGGAAGTGAATTATTGGTTGTAATTAGAAGGTTTATGGTTCGCCATGGCTCATGAATGGACAGGGCGACGGGTGACCATACTCGAGGCGTGACAAAGGAACAGGCTTCCTTGTACAGGTCCCCATTCGTGTAGACTGCTATGTACTGAAGTTAAAAGCTATGGACCCTTGGGTTTCACACTGGGTCTTTTTCATCAAATGGTTCGGTTTAAGAACACTTGTGTTAAATGATAACACGATAATTTAGAAGGTAGTTTATAAATAATTATACATCCTCAATGTACCGTAGTATGAGACAACAGGTAGCTAGGGATTTTTTTATTTGTATCTTTCAGTAAGGAGGAGCCCGGTTCCAACCCAGGTCAGAATGAACCGTCATGCGCAAGCTAGCATTAAGCTATCGCCTGGAGAAGAATAGAGTGATATCCATGTTTTCTCTTACAGGAATGATCCCATTTACAATAGAAAGTGTACATATGATTTTGTTCAGTGTATTGTGTATTTCTTTGAGTTCAAGCAGAACCGATGTTCGTCATTGTCTGTCTTGTTGTCAGGCTACGGAAAGTCTGGGGAGTTTTTCTCAGTATTGTGTGATTTTTTTGTTAAGTAAACATTTCTCTTGTGTGTTAACTGTGTAGTGTAGGGGCCGATTAATTCCGTGCTACCGATCGCGATAGCTGCAGTCGCTAAAGTGCGGCCAGTATCCAGTATTCGGGGATAGTGATTTCTAGCCCCACTGTCGGCAACCCTGAAGATGGTTTTCCGTCGTTTCCCATTTTCACACCAGGCAAATGCCTTAAATACCTTAATTAAAGCCACCGCCGCATCCTTCCAATTCCTAGACTATTCGTATCCCACATCGTCGCCGCAAGACCTATCTGTATCGGTGCGACATAAAGCAAATAGCAAAAAAAAGTATTCCGTGCTAAGAATAGAATCTATTATGTATGGGACATCTCAGATTACATGGTGGTGATCGACCGAAGCAAGTAAATTGAAAATAGAAAGAGAGTTGATGTTAATAGCCAGACTTCAATTATACTTCGTTGGCAAATTTAGGTTGTGCTGAGTGAGATCGGTGAACGCCCTTTAGGCGAGTCAGTGCAACTTGCGTCTTTCTTTCCTTCTTTCTTCCGTGTGCGGAGAGTTTATTGTAATATTGGTCTTTTTTCTTATGTCACGATTCAGGAATAAATTGATATTCGTGACCCCATTACATGGTTCTTGTCATTTCTAGCCATGCTAAGCAATATCCAGTAAAAAGTTCAACCCAAAAATCCTACTCTCACATTAGATAAGACCCCATCTTAAGGATATTTTTTAGTTACATTTTTTCCTACGAACGTTACCACCGCCAAGTGCTCGAGCATGCCGAGGCTAGCACAGAAAGTAGGAGGAGGAGGTTTCGAAGCCCGTGTTGGCAATTCGGCGCGGTCTTCGACATAGTATCATCCGTGTTTGTTTGTCAGGTTGCGCTGATGCATTATTATGCTTGGACCCCCCCCCCATCGAATCCCATAAGGGTATATATATATAATGAACCGGCAACATCTGGTAGGGTATATTACCGTCAATATTAATAGGGACAGAACAATTGTAATCCGTGGAATGGAGTTGCCTCACAGTAGGTTTAGTACACAAAATAGCCTTTAAATATCGATAAAATAATTGAAATGCACAATGCCAAAGTTGGACGTGTATCTAATCCTGCCGAGCAGTAATTTTTAGTGGAGATAATGAGCTGGATAGTGTCAATGTATGCAATAGCATATTGAATTACGTCTTTACATTAGCATCAGCACAATGAACTGTGCACAAACGGAGAATCAAAGCACAAATTTTGTTTGAAACAAGTATGGCGAATAGGCAGATTTCGCAGTACAACGTGTAACAGCACTGCCTGCAAGTGCATGTGAATGGAGCAATATCTCGAGAAGCGCCACCTAGCTAGAATTCACAGTGCTGTAGCAGGATATTGTGCTGCGGTCAGTAGAGCGTAGTGCATGTAAAGACTCGTGCCATTGTACAATGGAGAGTAACCAAGCAGTGTGGCCACCAGGCCTATGTGTTCCACCCCACCAAGGTTGCTGTGCAGCGCTGGCAACCTGATGGCAATAGTTTCCTTTTCTGTAAACCTGACGGGACGACATTTCCTTTCATGTGATGGAAATTTCGCTGCGTGATGGAGACAGTGCTGGTACCTAGCGATACGTTGGGGCACTATTTCAGTGGGGGATTATAATCTACAAGATTGCGACGGCTGCATGACTTCGCTCTACATCCCCAGTGCTGGCACCTAACGACACGAGGGGGCACTAATGCAGTGGGGGATTGTAATCTACAAGATTGCGACGGCTGCATGCCTTCCCTCTACATTCACAACCCAACTTATCTCGGTCCACTCCTCCAATTCTCAATGTGAATCCCCAGTTTTATGGCTGTCTGCGCTTCCCGGTTTCATTTCATGGAAATTTTACGGATGGTTGCCCTTTCACGCTTGCTAAATGCATGGCGCCAAGTTTAAAGTGAGAGGCTCTTCCTGTTTGCGTTCATTGATGATGCCGAATTTTACTGTTGACAGCCATTCCTGTATGAGTTCATCGACGGTACGAATGTTTACAATGGACTGCTCTTCCTTGTTTGAATTCATGGATGATCAAAGTTTAACAGTGGGCTGCCCTTCTCTGTTTCAATTGATGAATGAAAGATTAGTTTTCCTGCGGGTTATCTTTACCTGTGTTTGCTTCCTTGATAAAGCGTAGTTTGATAGAGGGCTGTTCTTCTCTGTTTGTTTCTTTAATCTTTCGTAGTTTTAAAATGGGCTGCCCTTTCCTGTTTGACATTCTGATATAAGCATAAATTCAGAGTGGGATATTCTTTCCTATATCTATTCATAGGTGCTGCTCAGTTTGATAGTTGGCTGTCGTTCTCTTTTTGAGTTCATGATAAATATTTATGCAGAGAGAGACGAAGTAAGCTCTAGGACGCACCGTTTTGGATATATTTACTGTAGATATTTCTGCTCTTAAGCCATTTAACGTATGATTATGATTGATTATTACACCTAAAATTAACTTTTGGCGAGCTCTTACAGATGAGGAGATACGAAGGGTTTCAAACAGGTCATTTTAAATATTTACGTAATAACTGGTACGGTTAAACAGCAGAATCGTAATTAGAACTGAAATTGCATACTTTCGTGATCTACGTATGGTATTCTTGAGACATGTAGCTAGAACTAAGACAGCCACAGCAATCACCAGATGTAAAAATGAGGATGTATAGAAAATGTTTGTAGAGTTGTTGAGTTTGGATGTATCATCTAACGTCTTAACAGCATCACAGATTGAAATGCACAGCCGGCTTGCTTAGTCTTATTTTGTTCCTCGAACGAATGAAATGTTACAATGTAAGCATTCACTTGTACTTATAGCAATAGTAGAATGGTAATGAATATGCAAGTGTGTTTTTATGCTCTACCTATGAGTAGCTGGGCTTGTACACAAACATGCAACAAACCGAAGAGGTCATTGTTATGTGAAGTAGCAAAATTGAAAAAATCAATAAGGTAATTTATACGAAAGTAAGTAGACATTCTGAAACATAATACGGCTGTTGTTGTTACAGGGGAACGTAGGAAGGTAAAGGACGTAGGCTTGCTGAACATGCTAAGTTTGTTTGCAAAACATTTATATAACAAGGGAGAACGTGTTGTCGGTATTGAGGAGGTAGGTTCTTCAGTGCAGACTGTTACAGCGTAGCGACAACGCAACGTAACACACGCAAATACAGGCAAATTTGCTACTTATTACAGTTTACTCTCTCTCTCTCCCTCTTAACTTAACATTTACAATTAACATACAGTACTTACTACGTTATAGTTATGGACTGTCAAAAACAAGCTTATGCTGACAATCAAACTTAGAGTTGAAGCATATCAAGGGCAACGGTACTGCAGTATTATATTTGGTTTGAGCAGGATTTATTGAACAAGCAAAGGTATGTGCACCAAACACTCGGAAAATGAAAAGTCAAATACGCACTTGAAATTCAAGAAACCAAGAATATATACACAAATTAGGTGAAAATGAAAAGTTTAAATAAACGTCAACGTCAGTTAATACACACACAAAACACGCGATCATGGAAACTTAAAAAGTCGTTAATTATGAAAATTGAATGTCACATGAAAAGCATTTTTAACAATGTCATCTTACGCTGGAGGTGCACATTCTTCTTGTTGACGATGTCTTGGCACTGGCTTCATAACATTTTAGATACTATTACGTGCATTCACTCGTGGTGGTAGTGGTGGTATTGGTGAATAGCGGGGTGAACTTCTCCTCTTACAACTTCGGAAGTTTTTTGAGAGGGACGATGAGCAATATGAAAAACGTGCTGGGGAGATGCTTCCTGCGCTTTTATCGATGATGGAGCTGCTGTCGGAAATGGTGAAGAGGGTGCTACTGTCGGCGATGGGGTGATGTTGTTTACGATGGAGGTGCTGCTTCCGGTTCAGAGTTGACATCAATGGGGTGGAGTGTCACCGGAGTGTTGAGCAGAGTTTGTAGTGGGGGCCGCGGTAATGCGAACTGTGGAAATGGTGTACGCTGTCATGGCTGCTGGTGCAGAATCGACTGCGCAAACTGGGTTGTAGATAGACTGCATCGCAATGGTAGGCAATGCATAAATATCAACATGTCCCGTAGGATGCATACTCGCAACCAATGTCCTTGATATCGTCCCGCACACTCCCCCAGAGTATAGACGATGTCTATGGATATATCCTAAACTTCATTGACCATACCGCTGAACATCGGTTGGCACACCTGGTTAAATCCAGCGCCAGCAAACTTTAACCCATGTTTGAAGGCTTGGTTCTCGAGATCGGTGAAGTTAAATGTTTTGGCGATGTAGGTTGTTGTGCGGTCAGCCAAGGGTGATGGGATGTTTACCAGTACGTCTGCCATCGGCATCAGTGGTAAAGATAACTCCCCCGTTAGTATCGTGAAGCATCTTTACTGGCATACAATTCAACTAGCACTGATGAGTTAATCACTCAGAGATTTGTGCATTGAATTCCTTTGAATGTGTGTGATATGGAATACAAGCGTTCATTCATAGGTGAGATAAATATATATACTAGCTCTTCTCAGTGGCACGTTTTGTCGGTTGTAGGAAAATGTGACGATCTCATAGGTTCGGATTGTAATCTGCCGAGACAAGCGATTTTTAATGCAGAGGTCAATGATTATCTTATTAAGTGTGAACGGAGTCAGAAATCAATATGTGAATACAAGTATTGGTCAATGAGAGTTGTGATGGCTACTCTAGGTAATTTAGAACACAGTATAAGATAAATAGTCATTTTGTTTCGTAAATACAATAATATAATGATACTTCGGGAGGAAATAAAGTACAATAATTTAAAACAATAACACGCAATTATTTTTTTATCCTAGGTATCTCACAGTTATCAGGGGTGGGATGTAATGTGAATTAATCCCACTTTTACGACCCCGTGCGTATATCGAAGCTAGCTGTGTGCAGAGGGGAATATTCACTACTGAACTTTGCTACGGTGGTTGGTAGTACGTACAACGTGTGTTACCTCAGGATGGTAGAATAGTAGACGAAGTGCAGCAAATGTAATGTAATAAGATCACAGTTTTGTGAGAAAGAAGCGAGTTCTCTGATGAAATTAGCTGTACGTTCTTCTCATTTAAGACGAATTTTACTATGCAGGAGTGAAAGTTGAGTGATCTAAGGAAAGCTTACTCGTAAATAGGAATTAACGGAAATTAGAGGAGAGGGAATAATCATTGCTCGTATAAACACAAGGGAAAAATAGCCTGAGGTTATCACTCAGAATGAGACGATAAAGGCTAAGTTAGGAATGAACTCGAAAGACAAAGCTATGCGTGTAATCTGGTGACAATTTTAGAAAAAATGTGACGCGATTAGAGGACGATAGTTTGCTTTGGAGTGTAAGAGAATCAGAGCAAGGCGAAGACGGTGAACGTTATACCCATTTCTTAATTATTCAAAATTAGGAGCTAAATGAGGACACAGAAGCAGAGGATTGTGAAGGCGCACCGGATAATTTACAGAGGCGTGCAGACTGAACGCTGAACGGTACAACAGTCCATAATGAAGATATGTGAATAAATGTATGTATGTGTACAAATTTCGACTGGAAAGTGGATGATCGAATACGTTTTACCGAATCTATGAACACTTGCTAACAGGAAGTTGTATTATACGATGGTCTTATGGAGAAAACTGGCAATGGCACTGATGAGGATACATCACTCGTTTAGGACTAACTTTTGGCCAAACGGCTGCTATACACTGCTGTTATTGTGGACACAAATGAGCATGCATTGTACTTGTGACAGACGCTAATGAGCGCATGCTGCTCTTATGTGACTAATTCTCACAATTTGTAACCTGCGGCCTGTTGGTTTTTTGATACGAGATGGCGGAGAGGGAATAAGGTAGATCCTAACCGGAGCTGGAGTACGAACATGTAAAAAACTGCCCCTCAATTGAGGAGGAGGGGAGTTGTAGTTGAGTGCTATATATTGTTCTTATAAGGCTAACAATAGGGAGCTTGCACAGAAGCTTTTGCGCACACGGTGCCCTTACAAAGCTAGAAACGAAGCTTAGAAACGAAACCTCTTATTTGCATTCACAGCTTCTGACATACTGTAATTATGTCGCATAGCAACAGTATGAATATCTATATCTATATATATAAAATAGCTTGTCCTGACTGACTGACTGACTGACTGACTGACTGACTGATTCATCATCGCCGAGCCAAAACTACTGGACATAAAGAAATGAAATTTTGGGCATAGATTCATATTAAGATGTAGGTGCTCGCTAAGAAAGGATTTTTGGATATTCCTTCGCTAACGGGGTGAAAAGGGGGTTGGAATTTTAAAATGAGTGTATCTATATCTCAAAACTTTGAAAGTTTACAGATGTAAAAATTGGTATTTAGAATCTCCTTTAAAAATAAGGAAATACGTATTTTTTTGTTTTCAGAAAATCCCAATAGGAGGGGTGAAAAACGGTAAAAAAGGGGGTTGGATGCCTTTAATCAGAATACCGGTACTTATATCTCAGTAACTGAAGATATTACAGACCTGAAAATTGGTACTTTTGATCTCTTTTAAAAATAAAGAAACACGTATTTTTTTGTTTTTGAAAAATCCAATTAATGGGAGGGTGAAAAGGGGGGTGAATTTTTAAAAACAGTGCATCTATATCTCAAAACTTTTAAAGTTTACAGATGTAAAAATAGGTATTTAGAATCTTCATTAAAAATAAAGAAACACGTATTTTTTTGTTTTCGGAAAATCCCAATAGGAGGGGTGAAAAGGGGTGAAAATGGATTGAATGCCTTTAATGAGGATACTTATATCTCAGAAACTGAAGATATTACAGACCTGAAAATTGGTACCTTTGATCTCTTTTTTAAAATAAAGAAACACGTATTTTTTGTTTTTGGAAAATCCAAATAATGGGGGTGAAAAGGGGGGTGAATTTTTAAAATGAGTGTGTCTACATCTTAAAACTTTAAAATTTACAGATGTAAAATTGGTACTTGGAATCTCCTCTAAAAATAAAGGAACACGTAATTTTTTGTTTCCTTAAATCCCAATAGGAGGGGTTTAAAAGGGTGAAAAATGGGTTGAATGCCTTTAACGAGGATACATATATCTCAGAAACGAAAGATATTACAGAACTGAAAATTTGTATATGGGATCTCCTATAAAAATTAAGAAACACGTATTTTTAGTTTTTGGAAAACCCAATTAATGGCGGTTAAACAGGAGTGACAAAATGGGGTGAATTATTTGAAAGACTATATCTACAGAATATCTTGGAAACGTAAAATGTTACAGACGTAAAAAGTGGGTGTTTGTAATCTCCTGTAAATGTAAAGAAACATAGGTGATTTGTTTTGGGAAACTCCACTTAAGGGGAACTCAAAAGGGCTGAAATTTTAAAATGAGAATTTTTACAGTATATATCAAAAAACTTAACATGTTACAGAAGTGAAAAATGGTATTTTTTATCTCTATTAAACATGAAGAAACGTATATTTTTAGTTTTCGGAAATACCACTTGGGTGGAACGGGGGGGGGGGGGGGTAAAAGTGACTGAAAATGGCGTTGAATTCATTTAATTAGGCTACTGATATATCAAAAATGAAGATGTTACAGACGTGAAATTTGATATTTAGAATCTGCTTTAAAAGTAAACAAACACGTACTGTCGGAAAATCCAATGAAGGGGGGGGGGGGGGTGAAAGAATTGAAAAATTAATTGACTTAATTGTATGAGAATACATACATCTAACAAAAACTAAAGTTGTTACAGATGTAATAATTCATATTTGGATCGCCTTTAAAAACAAAGAAAAACGCGTTTTGGGGGGTAACCATCTTGCAGGGCGGGAGTGTAAAGGAGTTGAATTCCTTTCATGAGGACACATAAATCAAAAACTGAAGAATTTTGAGTCGTGAAAATTGGTATTTAGAAGATCCTTTACTATTAAAGAAACAAGTATTTTTACTGGAAAATTCACTTGGGAGGGGGATGGAGTAGTGTGAAATGAAGTGCAAAAAGTAAATTATTTTTATGGGGATACTTATATCTCAAAGCTGAAGGTAATAGACGTGAACATTGGTGTTTGAAATCTCCCTAAACATAAAGAAACAAGCCTTCTTTTAATTTTTCTTGGGGGGGGGGGAGGTGGCGGTAAATAAACTTAACGGCGGCGGGGTGTAGATGGAGGTGAGACCAATTGATTTAACTGTTCTTAATGTACTTATAAGGATCCTCCGTTGCTCAGGCGGCAGCATGCCGTTCTCTCACAGCTGGGTTCCGTGGTTCAAATCCCGGTTTTTCCATGTGTCATTCGTGCTGGACAAAACGGGGGCGGGACAGGTTTTTCTCCAGATACTCCGGTTTTCCCTGTCATCAGCCATTCCAGCAACAAATAATAATAACAATATGAATAATAATAATAATAATAATAATAATAATAATAATAATAATAATAATGTTCCGGACCGTCGTCAAATGTGCGGACCGCGCTGGAAACGGCTCCTGGACGGGTAATGACTAAGAATGCAGCCCGGTCGCGGGTTCATTGCCGCCAAGGCATCCAATATGACACCACGCCGGATCTCCTGAAGGATTTTATCCATATTAAAATGATTATAGGAAAAGATGGCACAGATTTACGGACCCAACTGACCGGGCGGAATACCTGAGCCTAACCCGGGAAGTACGAAATCGATTGCTGAAAAGGAAGATTGAAAAATTGGAGGAAACGTGCCGTAAAATAATAGAAAACGAGTCAGATCGGAAATTTTGGTGGATTCTCGCAGAAAACGAGTCAGATCGCGAATTTCGGAGGATTGTATATCTAAAACAATAAGCATTCAATTATAAATTTCAGTGTAATACCGTAGCGAAGCACGGGTATCTTGCTAGTATATATATATAAAGTAGCTTGTCCTGACTGACTGACTGATTCATCATCGCCGAGCCAAAACTACTGGACATAAAGAAATGAAATTTTGGGGATATATTCATATTAAGATGTAGGTGCTCGCTAAGAGAGGGTTTTTGGATATTCCGTCGCTAAGGGGGTGAAAAAGGGGGGTGAAATTTTAAAATGAATGTGTCTATATCTCAAAACTTTAAAAGTTTACAGATGTGAAAATTGGTATTTAGAATCTTCTTTAAAAATAAGGAAACACGTATTTTTTTGTTTTCAGAAAATCCCATTAGGAGGGGTGAAAAAGAGTGAAAAAGGGGTTGAATGCCTTTAAACAGGATACCGGTACCTATATCTCAGAAACTGAAGATATTACAGACCTCAAAATTGGTACTTTTGATCCCTTTCAAAAATAAAGAAACACGTATTTTTTTGTTTTTGGAAAATCCAATTAATGCGAGGGTGAAAAGGGGGTGAATTTTTTAATTGAGTGCATCTTATTTCAAAAGTTTTAAAGTTTAGAGATGTAAAAATTGGTATTTAGAATCTTCATTAATAATAAAGGAACACGTGTTTTTTTGTTTTCGGAAAATCCCAATAAGTGGGGAGAAAAGGGGTGAAAAAGGGGTAGAATGCCTTTAAAGAGAATACTTATATATTAGAAACTGAAGATATTACAGACCTGAAAATTGGTATTTGGGATCTCCTTTGAAAATAAAGAAACGCGTACTTTTTGTTTTTAGAAAATCCAATTAATGGTGGGGGGTAAAAGGGGGATGATTTTTTAATATGAATGTATCTATACCTCAAAACTTTTAAAGTTTATAGATGTAAACATTGGTATTTAGAATGTCCTTTAAAAATAAAGAAACACGTATTTTTTGTTTTTGGAAAATCCAATTAATCGGAGGGTGAAAAGGGGGTGAATTTTTAAAATGAGTGAATCTATATCTCCAAACTTTTAAAGTTTGCAGATGTAAAAATTGGTATTTAGAATCTTAATTAAAAATAAAGAAATACGTATTTTATTGTTTTCGGAAAATCGCAATAGGAGGAGTGAAAAGGGGTGAAAAAGCGGTTGAATCCTTTAATGAGGCTACTTATATCTCAGAAACTGAAGATATTACAGATCTGAAAATTGGTGTTTGGGATCTCTTTTAAAAATAAAGAAACACGTATTTTTTGTTTTTGGAAAATCCAATTAATGGGGGGTAAAAGGGGGTGAGTTTTTAAAATGAGTGTATCTATATCTCAAAACTTTATAGTTTATAGACGTAAAAATTGGTATTTAGAATCTCCTTTAAAAATAAAGAAACACGTATTCTTTTGTTTTCGGAAAATCCCAATAGGAAGGGTGTAAAAGGGTGAGTAATGGGTTGAATGCCTTTAATGAGGCTACTTATATTTCAGAACCTGAAGATATTACAGACCTGAAAATTTGTATTTGGGATCTACTTTAAAAGTAAAGAAACACGTATTTTTTCGTTTTTGGAATATCCAAATATTGGGCGGGGGGGGGGAGAAAAGGATGGGGGTGAATTTCTAAAATGAGTGTGTCTACATCTTAAAACTTTAAAATTTACAGATGTAAAATTGGTACTTAGATTCTCCTCTAAAAATAAAGGAACACGTCTTTTTTTGTTTCCTTAAATCCCAATAGGAGGGGTTTAAAAGGGTGAAAAATGGGTTGAATGCCTTTAATAAGGATACATATATCTCAGAAACGAAGGATATTACAGAACTGAAAATTTGTATATGGGATCTTCTTTAAAAATAAAGAAACACGTATTTTTAAGTTTTTGGAAAATCCAATTAATGGCGGTTAAACAGGAGTGACAAAATGGGGTGAATTTTTTGAAAGACTATTTCTACAGAATATCTTGGAAACGTAAAATGTTACAGACGTAAAAAGTGGG
This sequence comes from Anabrus simplex, assembly GCF_040414725.1. Taxonomy (NCBI): domain Eukaryota; kingdom Metazoa; phylum Arthropoda; class Insecta; order Orthoptera; family Tettigoniidae; genus Anabrus; species Anabrus simplex. Next base: position 580,865,655 of record NC_090266.1, on the reverse strand, counting down.
TGTTTGGAATCTCCTGTAAATGTAAAGAAACATAGGTGATTTGTTTTGGGAAACTCCACTTAAGGGGAACTCAAAAGGGGTGAAATTTTAAAATGAGAATTTTTACAGTATATCTCAAAAAACTTAACATGTTACAGAAGTGAAAAATGGTATTTTTTATCTCTATTAATCATAAAGAAACGTGTATTTTTAGTTTTCGGAAATACCACTTGTGTGGAGCGGGGGGGTGGGGTAAAAGTGACTGAAAATGGTGTTGAATTCTTTTAATTAGGCTACTGATATCTCAAATATGGAGATGTTACAGACGTGAAATTTGATATTTGGAATCTGCTTTAAAAGTAAAGAAACACGTATTGTCGGAAAATCCAATGAAGGGGGGGGGTGAAAGAATTGAAAAATTAATTGTCTTAATTGTATGAGAATACATACATCTAATAAAAACTAAAGTTGTTACAGACGTGATAATTCGTATTTGGATCTCCTTTAAAAACAAAGAAAAACGCGTTTGGGGGGGGGGGGAGGACCATCTTGGAGGGCGGGAGTGTAAAGGAGTTGAATTCCTTTAATGAGGACACATAAATCAAAAACTGAAGAATTTTGAGTCGTGATAATTGGTATTTAGAAGATCCTTTACTATTAAAGAAACAAGTTATGGCGTAGGGATGTGGCGACCCCATCGCCCAGTGGGAAACCACTGCAATCAGCTACCCGAGTATTGGCGGGAAAACCATAACATATGCGGAGTATGGAGGAAATGCCTACTCCCAGTCCTGAACAACTAGGATGAACTTGTAGCACTTCATTCATCACCAATTCATACTTCATTAATCACCTTTCCAGATCACATCTGGAATTGTAAAGCCTGACCTTGGTCAGAAATGTTTCGATCGAAAGATCAGACAATCAATGATGATGAGTCTTCTAATGAATAAATCCACCGGTGTGGACAAACAACAACAAGGATCTGCACAAAGACACCACTCGGAATCGGTGGGGTGTCAAGTAGAAGACCTAGGCGAATCGGAGCGCCTGGAAGCCCAACAGACAATCGACAGACAGCTGACAGACAGTGGACTAACCCAACAATGTAAGAAGAGACTTAAGTTCAACAAATCAGGAAAATTTTCATACTTTGCAACATTAAATATTAATTCACTAAGTAAGGTGGGCAAGTTGAAACATTTAACTGATGTGATGGACCAACATAGGATTTTAATAATGGCTTTACAAGAACTTAGGAACACAGACCAGGACCCAATTGAATCAGGAGGTTATCGTCTCTACAAAGGACCTCCAGGAGAAAGAGTAATGAAGAATGTCCCTCAATTTGGTGTAGGTTTTCTTGTTCATAGTAGCATAATAGACTCAATTGAAGAATTTTCTTCAAAATCTTCGAGGATGGCACTTCTAACAATTAAAGTAGGGAATAAAACTTATACTTTAATAAATGTCCATGCACCAACAAATGACAAAAACAATAAAGATAGAGAAGGAGTTGAAAACTTTTGGGAGGAACTTGATTACATATTAGCGAAGATCCCTGATGAGCATATAAAAATCTTACTTGGAGATTTCAATGCTAAAATAGGCAGAGAAAAGAAGTATCGCACAGTTGTAGGAAAATGGCCAGCTCATAAATTAACGAACAAAAATGGCCAAAGATTAATTGAACTTTGTGCAGATCATAGACTCGTTTTGGAAACCACCAGATTCATGAGGCGACCACATAAACTTATGACATGGAAATGCCCTAACGTAAAATTGGGAGAGTTTCAGATTGATCATGTTGCCATGGATAAAGATTATCATAAAGAAATTTATAATGTCAGAGTCCTCCGTGGGGTAGACATTGACACGGATCATTATATCTCAAAAATAAAAATCAAGTTAACACCAAAAAGGAAACACAAACATAATCATCTCAAAGCAAGGAGAAATTATGATCCCAGTTACTTAATAAATAATAAAATATATTTAGAGAGATCCAAAACACCTTTAAATGACAAATTAGAGACAATGATCAACAAACTTAAAACCATAGCTGAAGAAATTGCCCCAATCAAAAGGAGAAAGAAACATGCGTGGTGGAACGAGGAATGTGACAAAGCAATTCAAGCAAGACACAAGGCATGGATAAATGATCAACAGAGGAAAACGGAAAAATCTCGAGAAGAACTAATTAATGCCAGAAGACAAACAGCTAAATAAATTAGGACAATTAAAAGGAATTATCAAAAGGAAATGCTTAGCACTATAGAAGAAACATTCAATCAGCATAAAACAAGAGACTATTACAAAACATTCAAGCAATATCAATCTAAATTTACCCCTCCCACACTTATGTTAAGAAATAAAAATGGTAAAATGGCACACAATAATCAGGATAATGCTAACATTCTTGCAGAATACTTTAAAGAGTTACTTAATTGTGAGGATCCTGTGGAACATTTAGAATTTGATCCTAACCCAAAAAATAAAACTCCATTACAAAAGATTATACCACCAGTTTACAATGAAGTGAAAACGGCAATTAATGCACTTAAAAACTACAAAGCAGCAGGAGAGAATCAAATAGTAGCAGAAATATGGAAGAATGCTAATGATCAGACTATTCAAAACCTACATAAATACATCATTGATATTTGGAACACGGAGAAGCTTCCTGAGGAATGGAATACAGCGATAATCCACCCGCTGCACAAGAAAGGTGATCGCTCCGATCCAAATAATTATCGGGGGATATCCTTACTTGATATTACATACAAGATTTTATCCAAGATTATATACACAAGAATCCAAGAACAACTCGACCAAGAACTTGGAGAATATCAGGGAGGATTTCGACCAGGTAGAAGCTGTCCAGATCAAATCATTAGTTTAAAATGGATAATGAAGCACCAAAGAGTTCGAAGTAAGGGTCTGGTCATCACGTTTGTAGATTTAAAAAAAACATACGACAGTATTCATCGTGACTCATTATTAAAAAGCCTTAAAGAATTTGGCTTACATCAAAAACTTGTTAACCTCATTAATATGACTTTTAAAAATACGAAGGCAAAAGTTAAATTTAGAGGTGAATTATCAGAATCATTCACTATAAGAACTGGACTTCGACAAGGAGACGGACTTTCACCATTGTTATTTAATTGTGCATTGGAGAAGGTTATGCGTGAATGGAACAAGAAATGCCAACCAACTATCAAGATCGGTAGAAATATTAAACTCAACTGCCTTGCTTTTGCGGACGATTTAGCATTACTTGCAAATACAATAGAAGAGGCTAAATTTCAAATTGAACAACTAGAAATTATAGCTAAAAAAATGGGATTACAAATTTCATTTGAAAAAACAGAAATGATGCCAACTTTTAAAGTTGATTTACCAGTTATTCAGCTGAACAGTAATAAAGAGATTAAAATTGTTCAGAAATTCAAATATCTTGGGGAAATAATAACATGGAACACAAATGAAAAAGAAGCAATAGAACACAGAACAACTAAATTTAAACAAGCACAAAGACTTACCTGGCCAACCTATAAAAAAAAATCTCTTTCGATAAACGCTAAGCTGAAACACTATAATTCCATAGTTAAACCAGAGGCAACCTATGCTAGTGAAACTTTATTCAAATTAAATGTAAAATCTACAACAGACAAATTACAGAAAACTGAGAGAAGAATTCTTAGAACAATTATTAATAAAAAACACCAAGTTGATGGACAGTGGAGATTGTTGCCTAACAACATTGTCTATCGTGAATGTGAATCAATAATATCTACAATGCGTAAAAGAAGAATTTCCTTTTTCCGTCACATATCAAGATTAGCAGACACCAGGATATTGAAACAACTATTCGATTACTTTTTGAAGAATAAAATCAATAATAATTGGTTCAAAGAAGTTCAGGACGATTTGGAAGAATTGGGTATAACTCGGCAACAAATCAAAGACAGAAAAGAGAAGAGGATTTTGAAGAACAAAAGCATAAGTCTCAAACTAAAAGCAGTTGAACGGAAACAATATACTATATCGGACACACAAAGGGCTTCCAGGTCGGAGAGGATGAAAAAGTTCTGGGAGAAGAAGAAGAAGAAATTAACTCAAATGTATTGATTTCAGTGCTCCAATGTGGGCGTAAAATATGTAAATAAATAAATAAATAAAGAAACAAGTATTTTTTGCGGAAAAATTCACTTGGGGAGGGGGGGAGTAGTGTGATATGAAGTGCAAAAAGTAAATTATTTTTATGGGGATACTTATATCTCAAAGCTGAAGGTAATAGACGTGAACAATGGTGTTTGGAATCTCCCTTAAACATAAAGAAACAAGCCTTCTTTTAATTTTTCGTGGGAGGGGGGAGGTGGCGGTAAATAAACTTAACGGCCGTGGGGTGTAGAAGGAGGTGAGACCAATTTATTTTACTGTTATTAATGTACTTATAAGGATCCTCCGTTGCTCAGACGCAAGCGTGCCGGCCTCTCACAGCTGGGTTCCGTGGTTCAAATCCCGTTCGCTCCATGTGTCATTCGTGCTGGACAAAACGGAGGCGGGACAGGTTTTTCTCCGGATACTCCGGTTTTCCCTATCATCAGCCATTCCAGCAACACATAATAATAATAATAATAATAATAATAATAATAATAATAATAATAATAATAATAATAATAATAATAATGTTCCGGACCGTCGTCAAATGTGCGGACCGCGCTGGAAACGGCTCCTGGACGGGTAATGACTAAGAATGCAGCCTGGCCGCGGGTTCAGTGCCGCCAAGGCACCCAATATGACACCACGCTGGATCTCCTGAAGGATTTTATCCATATTAAAAATGATTATAGGAAAAGATGGCACAGATTTACGGACCCAACTGACCGGGAGGAATACCTGAGCCTAACCCGGGAAGTACGAAATCGATTGCTGAAAAGGAAGATTGAAAAATGGGAGGAAACGTGCCGTAAAATAATAGAAAACGAGTCAGATCGGGAATTTTGGTGGATTCTCGCAGAAAACGAGTCAGATCGCGAATTTCGGAGGATTATATATCTAAAACAATAAGCATTCAATTATAAATTTCAGTATAATACCGTAGCGAAGCACGGGTATCTTGCTAGTTATATATAAATGTCATCTCGCGAAATTACTTTATTGCCAGGTATCCGTGAGAGGTGAAGTTCATAATAATAATAATGTTATTTGCTTTACGTCCCACTAACTACTTTTACGGTCTTCGGAGACCGGTGAAGTTCAAAGGGAACCTGTGTAGGTTTATAGGTCACATGTTTTACGACAAGACTGTTGCCATAAATCTTAATAACAGCGTTACCTATACGAAAACGAACGTCCTTATAGCGAATAGCGTAAGTGCTTTTGTTTTATACTGTAAAGTGTTAATCTACGTAAGGAGCTAAGAATGAACTGTTGGTGTTAGGAATAAATTGCTTTAATCGATCATTGTACTATGGTGTGATCATAACCTCAGACAAGGAAGGTAAATCTCGTTTTGACGTAGTAGGTTGTTTCTGCAATGTCGCCTGTTGGTAAAAACAGAACATGATATGATGCTAAAGAGACGTTGAGATGTACTTCTTCTTCTTCTTCGTCTTCTTCTTCTTCTTCTTCCTCTTCCTAACCCTGCTTCTCCTCATCTTGAGATGTTGGCATGGTGACATATCTTTTAGTAGACTTAGATGATGGGGTAGAATTAAGGACCTCATGTACAGGTTTACTTTGTTACGTTTTCAAAAACAATCAATTTCATATTCAGATCATGTATTTCACTGCATGCATTACTTCTATGTATATATCTCCGTAAATGGCTATGAAAGTTAGAGTAATGTACATCAACATCACACTGGTTACAGTAAGTAATTATTTGGCCAATACCTCTATTCTGAACTTTTTTGTCTTGTTTGCAGTACAGCATTCATCGTTCATATCAGAACACTTATGCTTCCTTACATTATTCTGCTCACATTCGGGCTCAGTTTTTGATCATTTTACCTGTAAATCACTTTTTACTTACTTGTTTCGAGATGATACATATCACTTCTTGTAGTTGTAAATTTGTCATATGAGATTTATTCTCATCTACATTATGGTAATAGGTATCGTAGATAAATCGTAATAGATTTGAACGACAATGTTTGGAATTCACATGACTTGCAAGATTATGGCACCTGTTAAGTGTAGCAGTACACTGACCACATGTGGATGTTCTGAAGTTACGTTTGACGACTTTATGTCGCTGAAGCCTCTCTCGCCTTGAAAATACATCAGCACACAGATCACACTTAAACTTAAGGGATGTTTTAATACTAATGCGTTCATTTTAGGTAGTTAACTGCTAACTGACGAGTGGTTGTCAGAATGACAAAAATTGAATCCCTTTTATAAAGAGATCAGACTGTCATGTGAATACCAGCGTTAACGCATTTTGAAAATGACTTTGAAGACTCTCTCTCTCCCTCTCTCACACACATGCAAGATGCAGCATGTAACAAGTGACCAACATGCCGAACGCTCGTTATTCTATCCTAATAGGCAACACTCCTGTTATAAGTATCCACATCCACCTAAGGCTTCACCTCCGCCAGGAAGGTAAACACTCGTGGTGCATCATCAAGAGTTTCCCGTCCATCACGAAAGCGTTTGTGCCGGTCTTAAACGTATTTTCAGCTTCTGTCCCGTACATTTACACCAATATGGCATTTATCTCCGTCGACATTTTCCCCAATTTGTAACAAAACGTGATGTTTATGCGTTGCTCCATCGCAATATGACACGAGTCTTCACACGCACTAGGCTCGATAGGGCTCAGCACAATATCTACTTCAGCTCCGTGTGTCCTTAAGTTTCGTGGCGCATGTCGAGATGTCTCTCTGTTCATGCGCATGCACGCACTGTCACGACATTGTGATATCGGTCCGTTTACCGTACGCTATGGACATACCATGAAGAGTCACACATATTAGATTTTGCCATTTACTATAAGTGACAGTACACACGTATTATCTAATTTCATACCAATTATTTTTGGAGAGGCTTGCAAGAGACATGTCAGCGGTTGGCAGATTATAGTAATTTTGGACATGTAACCTTTAGCAGGTCATGTACACAATTTCCCGAAAAACGTTTGTTTTGCTGCCCAAAAAGCAACAAATACCATTAGGTGCCTCGCAACAGCAGTGCCACTATTAATCTTCCAAGAAGTAAGTGAACTTTGTTTAAAATTCTGGTGCATTCTCCTCAATTTGGAACCTAAATATAGAGAGCAACCAGAAGAAGAAAGGATCCAACACGATGATTATGATTAAGACATTACTAAAATAATCCTTTAAAGCTGATATTGATCATATTTGATATATGATATACGAATACATCCTAAATTTACCGAAGTGACGAGTGTAATTCTTATACGTTTGTTATGCCACAGTTGGAGACCGGATATTGTGTACTAAGTAACGGTCAAGTAGGCCGGCAAAGAAGCACTTGAAAATTTTGGAAACACGAACAATCAAAGAAATTAAAAATCCTTAAACTCAGAATTAAATATAAGTACTGTAATACTTCAACGTAAATGTTCTTTCGTTTCACATTAATGCAGTATTGGTAGATTATTTTTCTTTGACATTCGGATATTGCAAACGAAGAGATCAGTGTTTCTTTTCCATCCATACAAAGCACATGTATGTTTCGTGGCTTCTACATGCTGAAAAAATCTCACGTTCTCACGCAGTTCACCGACATATCACACAATTTACAGAGTTTGATTTACCGTATGTCAAAAACACATCACTCCCGAATTCTTCTTTAACGAATTCCCTTAAGTTGGTTTTCGATGTTGTCTCTTCAGGTACGACGAAGTAACTACCTCGTGAATATCAAAAAAGAAACTACTCAACACTTCCACACCACTTGCAGAACCATACTTCCGTGACTACTAATTAGTTCTATTCTCATAAAGTTATTGTCCATGTTTATTGCCGGTACAGTGCTAGACTCCATCAAAACACCTTTCAGGAATGAACTTTCATAAATTATTTCAGCGAACTTACATTTTTATGCGATTCATCTGGAGAACATGTTAGAATACTTACACTGTTAATTGAATTCGTGTCCCAGAGTCACAAGTTGATAACTAAAAGAGATCCTACGGATTTATCGTGATTCGAACAATAGCGTACGTGGTAGAAACCCCAGGAAATGCTCCAGAACTACTTAATACGAATATCAGTACTTTAGAAGATGAATGATTTAATACTGAAATGAGTTTTGGTTTGCTTGGAGAGATTTTAGAAATTATATTTTACTTTCTTTTGCCATCGTAAATTTACATTGCTGCCCCAGGAACGAAATATATCACGTTCAGCTAGAATTCCATTTCCCAGTGTGGTGATTTTGTCTCATCTGATTTCATTTGACCATATTCCATTACCTTCGTTTAAATTTGCTTATATTACATTCCATCTAAATGCGTATCATATGTCGCAACCCTCCATCACAATTGCACCTACAATACTCAGCAGGCACGTAAAAGGATCACCTGTAATCGAATGATATTTCATTTCACAGACAACTCTATTTCGAATTTAAGTTAGTTTATACATGGTGTCCACCTCTTCACTTTTGCTTCCATAGACTCAACACTATTTGTGGGATAGCAGTGATGTAATTAAGTTTGAAATTGGAGTTTCTGAGCGAGGTGCGGTTGAAACAGAGGCCGATGATTGAGTTTCCTTGGGTACACAATGAGAGCAATACAAACATTAGAGACGCTTATTAAACCAACGTCTAAATGGTAATGTTGGTGAATAAAAGTTCGGTCAGCCATTTCGTGAATCAAATTTCACATCAAAGTTACGTGATTGATGTGGAGGTCATGTTAGAATACTTAGACAGTTAAGTGGAACTCATGTCACAATGTCGCAAATTGGTATCTAAAAGATATACTGCGGATATATCGGAATAAAACCAAAGCGTCTGTGGTGGAATGTTCCAGTCTCTGGGTTGGATTTCAAATGATCCTTCGAAGCTTAACCTGGAAAGGACGGATATTTAATTTTTTTTCTCTTAATTGGTTCATTTGATCAAATCTGAAAACGCCCGTTGATAGACGGGGAAAGATATTTTCATATAAATTTGCTCTATGGGTTGTCAATAATAGCCTAAAATTTGACCAGTCATCATTCAGTGTAATAACTGCGATGACAGCAAATCACTGGTAACTTATTCAAGATGATGAGTGAATTAGAGTTAGGAATTCCAGCAAATGGTTTTCATAAAATATATCAATTATGGTGTCCTTAATCAGCTTGAAAAGTCATTGTGTTGGACTTAAAAAGGATCTTTGGAGCTTAAGTAGCAGCCTTAAGGAGGAAAAATAGTCGTATGATCATAATCGCGTCCTCCTTACTAACAAACATAACTTCTTATTCAGCATCACAAAATGTCAAAATAAGCAGATACATTTATTTATTTTGGAAAAAAACCGTCGGTGAAATAAAGGTAAAAACTTAAATGAAGGTAGTTCAAAACAGTGATGTTGACACAAAGAAAATTATCTTGCTATCAACTTGTACATTAACGGTAACCCATAAAATGGGAGGATTATGGTATTTCCCTCAAACAGTTGAAAATGTTTCTGTCTGCAGCGTCCTCAGTAGCATATGTGTCACTTTCCGCTTCACCAAGAAACCAGTCTATAGAGCAGAGTTGTAATGACGAGACATGAGTGAACTCTCATTACCCGTCGACGATTTCTGGATCTTAAACTTTCTCTTCGTCAGTTTAGTCCCCTATAACAACCAACGAACGGTATGAAATTTAAAAACAGTTAGAAAACCAAGGTAAATTCAATGAAACACAAGGATGTTGAGACGCACAGTTGGCAGGAGGTATATATTTGAAAGATAATTTCTGAAAATGTGTATTCTGGCCAGTTCAGTGTTACACACTGAATATTGTATCAACAAAACACGTCCATTGCAAGCAAGAAGACCTTTTGTCGCTTAAGCGGCTACCCTCGTAGTTGGATTGAGGAATATACTTTACTTAAAGCATACACATTTGGATAGTGAATTATGCATGGGAGATATTATTATAAATATGTTATTGTATTTACATTAAACTGCTTCCTCTTGGTCTCGTTACCTGATACGGAGTGGGGAATGAGGCGAAATGAAATAATACGGCATGATTTTGTGGTCGTATGGACTTTCTGACGACACATTCAGTTAAGGAGATAATGAAAGCAGAATGAATGATGGTGAATGAGATTGGGTTAGGAGGTGGAAGAAATTAGCTGTCGTTTATGAATTTGAACTGTCGCTATACTTGTCCGGAAGTTAAAATGGGAAACAAGAGAAAACCAATCTCTTCGAGCCTACCCGTCTGCCGAAAGAAGAGCTTGGCTCCAGAGTCCAGTGTAGTAACTCTGCTCAGTACAATGTTAAAAGCAATAACTTAAATTAATTTTAAATGCTGCTTTGGTGTATTTATCTGAACTGCCGTTCCAATTATAACTTCACAAAGCTGGTGATTACTGTGTATTTTCTGAAAGTTTCGGGAGACAAAATGGCGGCAGGTCGACATGTAGTGTTCCAAGTGCTCCGTATTTTCTTATGGTTTATAGTGGTTAAACGCGTCACGTGTGGAAGTAACGAAGTGATCTTTAACGGTGGGGTGTTCAGTGAGTGTCCTAGTGGTTCAATCCTCCAAGAGAACTTGCTAATTTTGAAAAATTGTAAAATATCGTGCTTAACTTGGTGCGCCAGTGAAAATGTGTACGTGATTGCTGGTACTGGCAGTGCGCTTCAAGCGAGGCGCAGGTTAGCCAGACCACCCTCGTCAACATTTCACCTCATTCTCCTGACCATAGCTGCGTGTGGAGATGTAGAAACAAATACAGGACCTCCAAACAGAAATGTGAGTAACACAGAATGTCATATTTGCTGTTCTAAAGGCCGCATCAATCAGCTGTGCGTGAAGTGTGTGTCGTGTGAAATGTCCACGCTTAAGACCTGCGCCAAAATCTCTCCATCTGATTACCATGAAATTAAACGTGGCTTGTCGTCTTGGCAGTGCTTGAAGTGTTGTCTCCCGGTACCATCGGACTCGTTCTTCGAAGTGCCAGACAAAGTAAATTATGTAAATAACTCTGTAAATAGTAAAGACTCAGGTACCAGTGTACAGGGCTGCCGAAACATCACCATCCTCTCATTTAATGCCCGTAGTATAATGGGATATAGGAGACAGCAGGAGATGAGAGCATCACTGGCCAATATCGAACCATCAGTCGTAAGTGTCTGTGAAACGTGGTTGAGCAGTGCTACTTATGACGGTGAAGTTTTTCCGCAACCATTCTTGGTCTTCAGGAAGGATAGAACCTGGACGTCTGGAAGGGGTGTTCTCCTGACTATACGACCGGAACTACAACCAATCCGACTAGGATACTTGGAGACTGACAGTGAAGCTCTATGGATGGAGGTGACATGTAGGGGCAACAAATTATTGATAGGTAGCATATATCGGGCTGACGAGTGCAACTCATTCAGCACAAGTACAATGCCGTCTATCTCAAGGCGACTTTAACCTGGACATAATATGGACCCGTGATTCTGCTCCCATCCCTGGAAATTCATTGGCAGACACATTCCTAACAGCGCTTTACGATCTCTTTCTAGAACAGCTTGTTTTAGAAGCAACACGTATCACCCAAACATCCCGTTCTGTATTAGATCTGTTTCTCACCAATCATCCCTCGTCAGTATCTCGAGTTGAAGTCATACCAGGCTTCAGTGATCACCACGCCATTCAAGCGACTCTAGTTACCCTAGATTGCAGAAAACCTAACAAACACAAATCCAGGCCTCAATATAAGTTCAGGAAAGCTGACTGGAAATCCCTCTCCACCTTACTACTGAATCACCTACCAACTCCAACCTCCTTATCAACCTGTGACGTAGACTCTTTGTGACTCGCCTGGAAAAATACATTTTTCTGGTGCGTTCAACAAACTGTACCGAAATGCATTATAAAAAGAGAGAAGAAAGCTCCGTGGATTAATAAAGAACCTTTGAAGTTAATAAGGAAACGGAACAATCTATACAAAAAGTGGTAACAGCGCCAAACGGAACAAGCGTGGGAAAAGTACAAATCCGCTCGGGAAGACACTAAGAATAGGATCAAGGAGGCTCACGATCAGTATATTCACAAGGCTTGCTCAGATACCAAAGAACTGTGGAAGCTATTAAAAAGAAACTGTGGCAGCGCTGCACCAAGCTCCTTTCAAGCTAACGGGAAATCCATCTCCACGCCTGCAGACATTGCCTCAGCCTTCAGTGAAAAATTTAAAGAGAATTTCTCACAGGCACAATCAGCTGGGGACATATATATATAGCCAACACACCCGTACCACCCCTCCCTCTCACCGGACTTTACTTCTCCGAACATGAGGTACTAGCAAGTTTGAAGAGGATTCGACCCCATGCGGCGAGCGGCCCTGAAGAAATACCCAGCCGTATACTCCGTGACTGCGCTGAGTCACTGGCACCATCTCTCTGCGAACTCTTCAACCTTCGCTTCACTGTGGATCACTACCTCAAGACTGGAAGTGTGCTGATGTAGTTCCGATTTTCAAGAAAGGGGACAAAACACTCATTGACAACTATCGGCCAGTGTCTCTCACATCCCACGTATGTAAATGTATGGAACGACTGGTAGCCTCTAATATATGGGAATACTTCCGGGAAGGTAACCTGCTAACTGGAAACCAGCACGGTTTTCTTCCAGGAAGATCCTGTAATACTTTATTAACAAAGGTTATTGATGAGTGGCAGTTCTCTCTGGACAAATCTAAAATTGCTCAGGTAGACTGCGTTGCTTTGGACTGGGCTAAAGCTTTTGACCAAATCCCTCATGAACGACTGTTGTTAAAATTAAGACAAATGAATGTTAGGGGAAGTGTACTAGCATGGGTGCGGTCATTTCTCGAGGGTCGAACTCAACGTGTTGTGTTTGATGGAATTCGATCACCGACCGTTAAAGTAACCTCAGGAGTATGTCAAGGCACCGTCCTGGGGCCATTATTATTTAATGCATTTGCCTCTAATTTACCTAAATGTGTGACCTCAACCATAGACCAGTACGCTGATGACACTGTAACGTACAGTGATATACAATGTGCAGATGATTGTCTGAAGATACAGTCGGACTTGGACACTATAGCGGCGTGTTGTTACGTCAACGGTCTCAACATTAATGCTGGCAAAAGTACAGTAAATAGATTAGGTTAAGTAGGTCTCGACACCCAGTGAAATGTATATATAACATTAATAATGCACATATTGAGCGAGTTAAAACCATACATTTGTCAGGAGTAACCATTTCTGAACAACTTAAATTGAAGTGAAGCTTCCACGGTGTGAAGAATTATTTAATTTAATTTCCGGATTTAACCGTGTTGTACTTGTCTGCACATCACGTACAGTTTGCCGACGTTTCGAATACATTGCAGTATTCTTTATCAAAGCGACTGAAATACCCCTACTCGATCCGAGGTAATCAGTCTCCCAGGCAGAAATTTACACAACTAGAGTGGCCCTGACCTTGGCCTTTTATATCCTAGCCTTTCTGGCTGACGTAAGCCCTGGCTGTCTCGTGAGTATTCTGGAAGGTATGTGTCACAGCCAAGTAGTGGGGGCTTGCCCGCACTGCTATGTAATGGGGTTGCGGCCCGTGTGTTTATGTTGTGGTCTGTATGTCATAAACTATGAATGATAGGCATCCAAGAATTACTGATTTTATATCCTTCTTCTAAATTTATGTTGTTCGGATGTTTCTTGACCCGTCATTTTTGGGATAGTGCCATATAGTTATTTGGCAACGATATGAGTGTGGAAGTCAGGAATTGAAATTTTAGTGAATTTCAGAACGTTCTCTGCACTTATCTTAAAACCTGCTCTGACTTCACGTCCATCACCTCCAACGTTCCAGCTGAAAAGTTTTCAGGTCAATAGCCTCGGCTGTGGCTTGCTAACACAAAGATGTATGTAGAAGAGGTAAGGGAAAGCTATGTGGGAAGCAATTCCGTTCAGCGGAGAGGGAAAAATGCTACATGGCTGCAGTCTACTTATCTTAACGTGTATTAAAAATTAATGCATGATAATTATTTTTGTAAGAAATTTATGTACAGCAATGAATTAAAGAATGCCGTTCTGAGTAGCAAGCCGCTAAATAAATACGTATAATTTCGGTTTACCTATGTGTACTAAATTCCGTTAAGACAGATAAAGGGAACACAACAGTCTTGATAAAAAGGTGGCTATAGAATGAAAAGTAAAACATTAACAAAGGAATACAAAATAAGTTTCAAAACTGTATGAAACATTCGACCAAGGAAACAGAAAATTTGTTATCACGAAGAAAGGCCATATAAAATTCCAGAATCCCCTCGATATGAACCCTTTCCAAACTACAAAAGGATTTATGCCCCATCAGAAAAAGAATAAATTTCAAGTTATCACCTATTACTGAAGGTGAGGACGCCTGGGCGACGTACTGGTCATCCTCCTCAGTTGTATCACCCGACCCACTGTCTGCAGCTTAAGGACACTGCTCTTGAGGCGGTAGAGGTTGGATCCCTCGTTGAGTCCGATGCAAAACCGACTATGGAGGGTAAACAGAAAAAGAAGAAGTAGAAGGAGAAGAAGAAGAAGAGATTCACAAATTACAGTACATATATGAAGAATAAGTTAGGTACAAATAAAAGTTTAGTATAGGACAGGTGGCATGGACTGGTGTATCAAACCAAGTATGGGAAAAGGCCAGTAAATTTAAAGAGTTTCATTCAAAGAAAAACTCACAACCGAGTGATATCGGCATAGGCTTCTCACAAGAGCGAGCACTATATTAATCCTGCTCTATGAATACGAGGTTTTTGAAAATGAGAAGCCACATTCCATATGGTCCCTCGTACAATGTAGAATTCTGAGGCTAAATCAAGGATAAACCGAAACTGAAGGTTTGCTTGCATACTACTATTACCAAACTTTTTTTTTGCTATTTGCTTTACGTCGCACCGACACAGATAGGTCTTATGGCGACGATGGGTGAGGGAAGGCCTAGGAATTGGAAGGAAGCGTCCGTGGCCTTAATTAGGGTACAGCCCCAGCATTTGCCTGGTGTGAAAATGGGAAAACACGGAAAATCATCTTCAGGGCTGCCGACGGTGGGGCTCGAACCCACTATCTCCCGATTACTGGATACTGGCCGCACTTAAGCGACTGCAGCTATCGAGCTCGATCCAAACGTTTTTATCCATCCCCTGAAGGGGCAGGCGGGCCACTTAGACGGTTACGCCATCCGTCAGGCCGAGAGATTTGTTACGGTGAAGGAGATGTGCGGAGAAGGTGAGGGGGTGGGTGGCCGTGGCCTATACTACAAACTGTCCCGGCATTCGCCTTAGTGCAGGAGAATGGAAAACCACGGAAAACCAAGCTCAGGACAGCCGACGGGTGGGGCGAGGCGTGAAGTCCAGCCCTGTGCCCCTGTCCCGTTTCCCGAATGCTAGAGCTGTGGCCACCTTTCCTCTGCTCGGTTGGCCGGTCAGAGTAGAGAGCTGTTGGACCACGGACAAGCCGCCTCTTAAGGGACGAAACCCAAGGGCCTAAACCCACTCTGCATCTACCGACCTTGCTTGCATTTCAGATTATTCGTACTGAAGTTGACCTATTTATACTGAGGCTAAGAGTGTTGGAATGAAAATGAATCATTCACGAAGAAGAGCATTATAAATACAATAGTACTTTTCCCGATCTGTGCCGTAGTACATTCGATTCGGCAACATAATGGAAAGGTTAAGGGAAAAAAAAAAAAAACTATTATAGATTGTCTTTCATATACCAGACCAAACCCCCACGGAAATATCTTCCCAGATAAGAGTGTGAGTGAGAGAGACGTGAAGGAAGACCAGAAGTGAGGATCTAGAACTCGCTACACGGGGACATATAACGACGTATGAAGGAAATGTACTGACTGCTTTAAATAGTTCCAAAGAAGAGAATGACAAGGCATATGAAGCGATGTAGAAATAAATGAGAATAGAGATTCAGCTGAAGGTGAAGTGCAGATGAGGTAAGTAGAAGAGCGGGACTCAGAGGGAGGAACAGAGCAGAAAAGAACAGAGGCGGAAATGCAATATCGCAGAAATGGTGCCGGAGACGCGACTCGCCCAACAATTTTTCTCGCCGAGTCTTCAACAAGCTATACAGTCGATTGAAACCGTTTCAGATCCTTGACAATTTTGCTACGTTTCCAAAACAAAAGGCATATGAATCGATCGAAGAGATATTGCTGAAATGGTTTAATAACGTCGGATACTCAGGGGAATGCGTGAAGGTCTGGGTTACCTGAGGAATTCTATACAGACTGTCGCCGGATCGCTGTTCGAATAGTCAACTCAAAATACAGTATAGAGGATGGGCAAAGCTACTGGTACAAGGCACCTACCGTTTTGTATATTGTACTCTGGAGGAGTACTTGCTTCCCGTTCAGTTTTATTTAAAACAGGTTCTCACGTACTGCTAATACTATAAACACGAACGAGGCAAATGCTTAGAAGTTGCTTACAAATAGCTTTGATTATTGTATGGATCTAACCGGTGCGACGTAAGTTTCTTATTGTTCAATTCGTATATTTAAATAATGTTAATAATATGAATGCTAATTAAATGTTACTCAATAATTATATTGTTCTTGTTTGGGTCATCAGTCCATAAACTTGTTTGATGCAGATCTCCATGCCAGCAGGCGTGGGGTACTGAACTAAAGGTGCGATGGTTTTCAGACTTATCAGCACCTGTTTTCCTGGGAACAGGTACTGTATAACAACATTCCGTCTGAAATCGGACGGCACTTCTCCTGTATCATATATCCTACACTCTAAATGGAATAATATCGCCATGCTGTTTTCTCCTAAGACAGTCAGTAATTCTGATGGTATGTTATAAGGTCCGGGTGCAATTTTAATTACATTCGCTTTAAATTCTTCCTTGATATTCCTTGATGATATCACGCAGTTATCCTTGGATTTCTTCTCTCCGATGTTGATTTCGGTGATCCTTGCGTGGAAGTCTCAAAATTTGTAAACTAGAAGAACTGAGAACCCAGCTTGGCCTCCACACTGAATGGCGTGGTAATACCGTAACACTTATCTTCCGAAAACGTCGTAGTCATATGTGTAGCAGGAGTAAGAGATAAACCCCAGCACTCTGTTCATATTGAAGCATGTTGATCGAACGACAAATAAAATTGTCATATATGGTGAGATTTCTCTGGTTATTAAAAATATTATAATCTCACATTCAAATGTTCTACTCATTTTACTCGATTTAATCTCCATTGTATTGATTCGTTGAAATTTAGAGAGAAGCCAGGAGGGATTATTTTGAACAACGCCAGTAAATAAGTTAATCCCGTGCGCTGATATTAATACATGCACCGTATACACACTATAATAATCTGTAGGTCTCACTGAACTACGTTCAATTTGACGGGTTTTGTTTAATATCTACTGTCCCCAATCCACAAACTTGTTTTTGAACCGTTCACACATTCTTAACATACGTTGCGCAGAAAACTGAAAGTTAAATTGCGAGATCGTTGAACGAACATTCGCATTCTTGAGGAAGCCAACACTACAAGCATGGAGGAAAAGATAGTCAGGCATATCATCAGCATGCCAGATACACGCCTCCTAAAAAGGTCACGTAGGCCTACTCCCAACTAAAGAATGACCTGCATAACCATGGAGGGCAGCTTAACCGTTATAAGAATGTTCTAAAGTGTAATCTCAACAGGTGTCAAATTGATATGTTCAACTGCTGAACTACAGCAGAGGATAGGCCTAAATAGGGTAGAACATACAACGGAGTTGAACATCTACAACAAGATAGAAGAAGATTAGAAGCTGAGAGGAGGAACCGCAGGAAAGAATGAGCGAATGAGAGGCATGGTCTTCTTGCACAACCATCTGCTGCAACAACTAGTGTGTGCTGTCACTGCAATAAAATCTGTGCATCCAGAACAGGACTGCTCAGCCATCTGAGACGACACATTTAATACGTCCAAAAGGCTTTGAATTTATTTACTATATATTCGTTGACGAATAAATGCCTATGATGATGATGGGTTGGCAGTAGATGTACAAAGTTAGTTTCTGAATGAATTCTGAACAAAATAAGGGACAAAAATCTGCGGCAATTATACAGTATTTGTAATATCGATCGTTCATTGTTCATTCCAGACGAAAGCTGGGTTCAGTGTGCATCTAAGTACAAGAGAGGGCTAGGAAAACTAAATTATTCATTGAAAATAACGACTTCATTTAATCTGATATAATAATATTGTCATGAGTGCGCGGGATATTAGATAAGTAAAGACTCTACTAGTAGCTTCTACACTAAGATTTATTAATTATAATAACCACATACACACAGGCACATATTTACACTCGTTAGCGCTCTCCCATCATTCTCACTGTTCGTTCACACTAGTGTTACAGGCTAAAACATTTATGCTGCACAGTTCACGTACACACGCACTGTAAACTATGGCATGTACCCTAGATCAGTTAAGAATAAAGCTTAAGCGGCCGCACTGTTTGCAATTTACGCACACGTACCGGTGTCTAACAGGACCGTATGAGACACACGATTCGCACTCATGCAGCAGTCACGCTTCGCCACAGAAACCCTTGCTGTCCCCTCACAGATCACCGTTGACTCTGTAGCACACTAATCCACCATACAGTGGTACACACTCACAGGACTGTCTCGCTGATACACTTTACTGTCACGATCTCTGGCAGTCGCTCACTGACTGAGCTCAAACTGAGCTGAATCATCTCGTAATTGTCCGCCGCCTTTACAGTATATTCGTATAAGGGGACCAACGCTTCGAGATCCGTCGGGCACATAGAACCCCGTGGAAACCCCTGAATGTGGAAGGGTCTCCGTTCGTGTTTCTTGTCGTTCCCACCGGCTAAGGCGGTAAATGAGTTGGCAGCGATGACAGCCGGTCTCTTCTCCGACGAGTTGTCTCGTAGTGGCGTGAGGATGGGGAGTACAACTCGGCGATTCGCCCGCTGAGGAGCCAGCCTTACTTGCCCAACCCAGATTCGCTCCGATTAAATGGCGCTTCGGTGGTCTTCTATACAACTGTGTCCCCTCCTTAAGGATGCTCGTTGCAGCCCTCCTCACACCCAAGCTCTGCACAATTTGCATCAGCCTCGATTCAAAATTCCTGCCTTGGTCGCTGTGCAGTTCCCTCTGTACACAGAATAGGCAGAAGAAGTTCCTTACCAAGATATCGGCTGCTGTCGATGCTTCATTGTTAAGGATGAAGTAGACATCTGGACCCTTGGTGAAGTGGTCCATGGCAATCAGTAGGTAACGGCACCCGGCGTCGTATTCGCGGACTGGTCTAGTGATACTTTTCGAATGGTGCTTCAACGATGTAGTGCATCCTCTGGCCCCTAATCCTGGTACGTGTACCTGACCGCGCAGGTTTCACACAACAGGCACGTCCTCTTAACATCGTTCCTCAGGTGCACACAGTAATAAATCTGTCCGGCCCTGCCTAGCGTCTTATTCACTCTCAGGTGGCTGACAGTGGCGGCTGCATGTAACACTGTTAGCACTTCTTTTCTCAAGCGCCTGAGAGTTACCTGCTGGGCAATCTGATTCTTTCCGTCGGTAGACATGTACACGCAGTAAAGCACTCAGTCACTAACCTTGAGAGACCACCATCGGGCTCAGTATGCCTTGAAGTTTGGACTGCGTTAGGCGACGCCCTTCCATCCCGGCCGCTGCCCTGACTCGATTTCCAGTACGATCTTCCCGATGTCGTTGTTCTTCAGCTGCTCCCTTCTCACGGTGGGTCGATCCCATCCTTGAGAGGTGGTGGCCCTCACCGCCCGGAAGTCCACGTTTTCCACCTGTCTCTCCTCTTACTGGCAGGGTGCACGGTTCTCACGGCGGGGTCTTCTGGATAGAGCGTCTGTGTTGCAATGCCTCCTTCCTTGTCGGTACTTGGCGGTGAAAGCGTACTCCTGAAGGCGTCGTTTCCAGTAAGCTTTCTGTCCTAGCTTTCGGAAGCTTAGGAGCCAGATCTACGCGGAGTGGTCGGTGCGTAAATGGAAAGGTTATCATACAGATATTTGCGGAAGTGCTCCAAGGTCTTCACGATATGCAGTAATTTGGCTCGGATTTTGACATCGTCTAGCTGAAGTAGGCGATCACCTTCTCCTAGCCATTCTGCACCTGCGACAGCACCACACCATTTCCCACGTCGCCGGCGTCGGTGTCTACAATGAACTACTCAATAGGCATGGGGTATCGCAGGATCGGTGCCGTACGCGGAGACTCATTCAGTGTAAGGAAGACAGCCTCTACCTCACTTAACTATTGGAAAGGCCTCCTCTCCTCGCTGAGGTGGCTTTGAGATTCCGTATTGCCGGCTATAAACCTGCGGTAGTACGTTCAAAGGCCGAGGAAAATCCTGAGGTCTCGCTTATTTTTTGGCAAAGGCCAGTCCGAGACGGCTCCTAAGTTCTCCGAGCCCGTGGCTATATAATGGTCAAGCGTAATGACGATAGTTAGTAACTTAAAACGAAGTGATAAACGGGTGCCCGTCTGAGAGTTTTATTGGAAGCCTCACTTCCAAATGATTAACTTTGAATACTTTTTTGGAGTTTTGTTGTTGATAAGTGGACTTCAGAAGTTATTAAACAATTAAATGATCTACTATTAACTTGTATTTTTGGCATGATGATGCAACTAACTTTCATTTTGGATCTTCAATCCGATAATCAGTCGATTCGATTTATCCTTTGGCCATCAGCCCTGGTAACATAAATTCAGTATTTGTGACAGTTGATCCACAGGGACATCGGAGATCAAACCGACTCGATTAAGGGCTCATGTGACTCCCAATGATCCTACACAATGTTGAAGTTAGTGAGCCACTTTAATATTAAGAGAAAGTCGGGAGCAAAATTTGCAGAATCTTATGGAAAAACTCACGCTTCTCAATGGAATTTGACAGATCGACTTTCAGGTTGTTATTGTGGTAGTTTTTTGGAGATGTTTTATTCGCTCTTTGTGCAGTATTACTAGAAGACGTGACCATACTACTCTGAAAATAATATGGGATAACGATTTAATCAATATGTTCATCAATCCTGATGACTTAACAACTTTCAATTTTACTTTATTGATTTTGGATTTCAATACCTCCTACAAACCTTTGATTTCACACAGTTTCAATCTTAACTGTTCTAGTACTCGTGTAAGCAAGCCAAGAAGAAGAACCAGAAGAACACCTGATAAAGTAACAGTGGTCATACATGCCATCGACTTAGTCCGGCGATATTTTTTATTTCGCTGGCAGTCTACGAAAAGGGCTCAATATTGTACCCATGACCTTTGTGCCCTAAGAATTTTAAGTATTAATGTTACCACCTGAAGCCCCATGTCAATTGTAATAAGAATCTCGATCTTTTTTTATATATCTCAGAGGCGACACGAGGCAAGGGCGTGGCTACCTTCCTTCCCGCGCTATGATATGTGACGTCAACCGCACGTATCGAAAGTGGAGGGATACACAAGAAAGTTTAAGTTGAATAAGTATATTTAAATAAATAAATGAGTAGTGAACGCAGTATAATGAGCGTCCTGTATTTATCTATAAGACTATTGGTCTTTAGTAAGACAGATTTGAGACTGCTAAGCTATTTCTGTGGATTATTTCAGAAGAGACGCGCGTGTCTATTTTACACACGCCGAGTTGACAGAAAATAGTGCCTATCAAATGAGGTAATTTAACCAGTTAATTTGGTGAGAATAAATTTTAAATGTTCATGAACACGGCCGCTAGCAAGTTAGCAAGTACGTGGTTACAGCGAAAACTCTTTTAAATACAGTTCCACTAAGTCGGAAAAAGTATGCAAATTTCTTGGCGACAAGGGAGAATGCCTGGAGAGAGGGGATAACGCCTATAAAATAAGAAGGGACACCATATTGAAACCCCTGCATTTGTATCATTGAAGCATGAGAGAGATGGTTGAACGGTTCAGTAAATCGATCGTCAAAAAGTAGACTAAGTACTACAAACCTAGATTTTGCCGATGTGGCTGGGTTTTGACTCCATGTGGAGGTAGGTGTTCAGAGCGGAAGTAATGTGATAAAAGACGGTCAAGATACCGAAGTAGTTTTTGTAAAATTTACAATATTGTGTTGTAAAGAGAAGTAATTCGTGTGCGGGAAACAAATACAATCAGTCGAGTTCGATCAACGAAACACCAAGTGAAGGATATTTCTTTTTTTTAAGCTTTGTTTTTCAGGAAATATGACTAAAACAAAATTTGAAACCAGAAGTGTAACAATGAAGAAATAAATATAGGAGGGTTACTGGTGAGCCCAATAATGGAAGCTGACGTACAATTAAGGTAGATGAAACTGCCATTCTACCACCTACTATACCTTGTTTTATGATGTGAAGCATATATGTATTAGTAATGGGTATTTATGACGCAGTTGGTCACCCATATGTTTTGTGAATATCAGAAATATGACGAAAGTTCATTTGTTTAATTTAATGCTTGGATAAATTTTTAAAGTATTATGAGCGCCGTGTAACATGTAGTAAAAAGTTATTAGTGAGGGTTACGAAGTAATATAACGTCCAAAGTAGATCGTCATTTCCATGAATGTATTGCCTATATTTTGTGATGTCAAATTAAGTTGTTTTATTAGACGTAAAAATTTTCTGTTTGAATTTTGATGGAATTGGTGACAAGAGATCCGTGGTTACCCATTTTCAGTCGGGTGGAAGCGCGCTGTAGTGTAGAGTAATGTAGATCATGGAATATCTGTCACGAAGTGTAATGCTATTCTATGTCCGTTTAAACTGTGTCTATGTGACAATAAATAACATTAATGTTTGTGAGTCATTTTGTAAAAATCCAGTTTTAAATACGAGATCATTTTATGCGAGGTTGTTCATTATAAAAGTATTTGTGCGTAGTAATGCGTCGTGCATTCGAAGAATTTTATTCCAGTTCTTTTGTCAGTGAGAGTCGTCGAGTTTGATTAGATTTGCCGTATGAGTTGAGATAGGATTTGCAAATCAGGTGAGTGGAAGCCTGTAATGATGCCGGGATTTTATGTGAGCCCGAGGCAGATTTTGTATAATGTTTGGGATGGATAATTTCGAGAGTATCCACGCAGGTATTAATTTGTGACGTGTTCAGTTATTGAAGGACATTTGAAAGTAAAAGCTATGTGCATATCTGTTTGGTCCGGAATATCGTATTTTAATTCTATTTGCGAAGTCAAAGATTTCATCCTTAGAGGCCAGTCAAGCATAACCTGAACATGTGTTTCATATCAAAGCTGACAGCTAGGAGGGTCGTGTGTTTTTCAATGCCGCCAGCTGATCGAGAGGGGGCAGTTCGAATAACGGGAGTTGTGTAGTGTGTTACGTGTTGAACATTAGATTTGCATTTCTTGGCAACGGAGATCATTAATTGCGTGAACTAGTTGAATTTTCATCCGGGAATAACGTGTAGTTTATTAGATACTGTGAATTTGCTTAATTGAGATCGTAATGTATATTTTAAACCACAAAGTTAGAGTATAATGAGCGAGGTTAGCCAATTTCAAGGTTGTCCAAAATATAGAGTGGTGGTAGTGATGACTGATATATTTTTGAGGGATGTACAAAGCTTTGTGGAAATGTTGTGATAAGATATGACATCGTAATCGGCTGACATTGTACGGCGAGTTACTTATACAGATTTTTGCTTTGTACTTAATTATTCGGGTTATCCAAGTATTAATAATGGCTAGTATTAGATTAGATTTAATGTGTGATGTCACGAGATAAGATTTAATACTGGAAATAAATGATGTAAATTTTCTTCCAGCTGCACGATAACAAACGATAAACATGAATTGAATTTAATTATGTCAGAATTTGAGTAGGGACTTGTGAAAGAAACCATTCGTCCGCGGAGATAGAATTTGTTGTTTATTAAGATTCATTAAATCATTTAATTATTAAATTCAGTGGAAGCCGTATTTGTGAAATAACTTTAAACCAAGTGAATAACTTGAAGATGCATTCTGGAAACCTTAGTTTACGTTTCTGAGAGAGTTCTAATATTATCGTAACGCTTAAGGGCACATATCCGAAGGTAATGGATTGTTTTACTGCCACAAAGTATTGTGAGCGTTGTTTTTTGTTGTTGTTGCATTTTTTGAATTTGATTGATTGAGCATTAAATGTGCTGGGATTAGTAAAGTGGAATCTTTGGTCATCAACCGATATAACTTAATTGTGTTTAGTCTTCAGCTTATAAACATGGATGGTCATGGGTCATCAACCTCAGTGTCTTAGATTAGGGCCACATACCACTGTAGCATCATTCTCCTTGCGGTCATCATCCACAATGACTCTAAAGTAACTTAGAAGTTTAGATGTCGGTCCATGACATAGTCGCATGTCCCATCGATTCAATTAAGGGTCCATGCCGTACAACCACTGTGTGGCACAACACCGATTGGACTGCCTTAATTATACCCAGAGTACAAAGTTCGAGTTACGAGGGCTGGACCATCAAGAATCATAATGATGGTATATGCAGTCTCACATGGAAGTCGTATTTAAGGATCTCCAGACTTTCTTTTCTTTATTTAATAATTGAGACAATGGTTTCAATTAAGGATGCCCATCAGGCAGTTAAGTCAAAGGCTCAAACCAGTATTCTTCTCCTCTGTGTTAAATTATTGTGGTGTCAAGTGGACAAGATTGAATCCAAAATGTTGATTTAATATTTCTTCCGTAATTTCCAAAATAAAAATACAGATATTTTGGTGAATAGACCTTTCATTTAAGCAGATAAATTAGGATTACTGAAGCCTACCTTTTACCTCAGCAAGTGACGAACAACCCGAAACGACCCAAGAGACAAATCCCATGAAAATTGCTAATAGGTAAGGAAGGTGGGTATCCTTCATAGGGGCCCGAGGGTTCAATATACATATTGGGTAGATTCATGTGTCTTGTGTATTTACAGTACAGGTAAAGTGTAAGATAGGGGCAAGTGCTATGAAAAATAAATCATCCATCAATATATCTATTCATTTATCTATTCTATGGATCATTGAAGATGGTACCGGGAATTATACGCCAGTCTGCTGTACCAATTTCCCCATGGATTCAGGCGGACTTTTAAGGTAAGGTAAGGGTATATTCTGCCCGAAGTCAGGTCCTAACTTACACAGAGGTGTGCCTGAGCCGGAGTTTACGTACGGTAGGGTGGCCAGTTCCTGTGCGCTCCTCCATTCCCTTACCACCCACCAACTCATCCAACTTGACAACGCCCAATGTTGCTTAACTTCGTAGATCTCACGGGATCCGGTGTTTCAACACGGCTATTGCCGTTGGCGACTTTTAAGGAGTCTAACGAAGGTATCCAAACGTTTGGCTTCCGTTAAGATTGGTAGTCGACGGTTCTACGGAGCATCGAATACGGCACCGTAGCTACGTAATTTAATCTCGCAGAGTATCACTACGCAGATAAACTGCGTGTCCGCCTCTGTGGTTTAGTGGTTAGTGTGATTAGCTGCCACCCCCAGAGGCCCGGGTTCGATTCCCGGCTCTGTAACGAAATTTGAAAAGTGATACGAGGGCTGGAACGGAGTCCACTCAGCCTCCGAAGGTCAACTGAGTAGGGGGATTAGATTCCCTTCTCAGCCATCCTGGAAATGGTTTTCCGTGGTTTCTCAATTCTCCTCCAGGCAAATGCCGGAATGGTACCTAACTTAAGGCCACAACCGCTTCCTTCCCTCTTCCTTGTCTATCCCTTCCAACCTTCCCATCCCCCTCACCAGGCCCCTGTTCAGCATAACAGGTGAGGGAGGCCGCCTGGGCGACGTACTGCTCATCCTCCAGAGTTGTATCCCCGACCCAGAGTCTGAAGCTCCAGAACACTGCCCTTGACGCGTTACATGTGGGATCCCTCGCTGAGTCCGAGGGAAAAACCAACCCTGGAGGGTAAACTGATTAAGGAGAAGAAGAAGATAAATTTAGTTGGGAAACCGTTCACTGCATCCGTGTATTTGTCTACTTTCAGGAAAACCCACACCATAGAAGCGTTCACACTCTGTAGTAAGCATCCTAAGTCTCGCATGCTACAGACTAACTCCCACGAACTTCACTTTAACAGCATTGCATCCCAATCAGATTGGCTGTAGCATTGCCAACATATGCAGTATCACCACCAGTCAACGTCACCGCAGTGACTCGTTTCCAATTGTGGGAGTAGCTTAATATTTTATCATTTGGAGGCTTTCATTTTCTAGTTATAGTTTCGAAAAATCTCAGAGTGTTGTCCACTGCGCTATATCGCAGCACCGTAACAAACAGTGTAACATAACATGTAAAACAATGTGAGACTACAGTACAATACTGTTCTGAAGATTAACATATTAGATTGGATATTTCAAGAAATATTCAGTGAATAGTATCCATACTCTCTGCTTAAATAGATATCGATCATAATCTGCCTAATGTGAGTAAATTAAAATGTTCAATCTCCAATTGCAACAAACAATATCAATGAGTTTGGTTTCTTCAAAAGAAATTGTATATTGATATTCGAGATTAGTTTTGATAAACAGTCCTCTGAATATTCAACAGTGAGATTTCAAAAACAATACTCATCGGCAGGTATAATTTCCCTTAAATTCAATGACACGGCGCTAGTTAGTTACCCTTGTTAACACAAAGTATACCGGGCGAGTTGGCCATGCGCGTAGAGGCGCGCGGCTGTGAGCTTGCATCCGGGAGATCGTGGGTTCGAGCCCCACTGTCGGCAGCCCTGAAGAGGGTTTTTTGCTAGTTGCTTTACGTCGCACCGACACAGATAGGTCTCATGGCGACGATGGGATAGGAAAGGGCTAGGAGTGGGAAGGAAGCGGCCGTGGCCTTAATTAAGGTACAGCCCCAGCATTTGCCTGGTGTGAAAATGGGAATCCACGGAAAACCATTTTAAGGGCTGCCGACAGTGGGGTTCGAACCTACTATCTCCCGAATACTGGATACTGCCCGCACTTAAGCGACTGCAGCTATCGAGCTCGGTAGGTTTCCCATTTTGCACACCAGGCAAATGCTGGGGCTGTACCGTAATTAAGGTCACGGCCGCTTCCTTCCAAATCCTAGGCCTTTCCATCCCATCGTCGCCATAAGACCTATCTGTGTCGGTGCGACGTAAAAAAAAAAGACAAAGTATAGAATGTGGCATATTGTTTAGTTTTCTGCAAGAACATCGTAATTAAATGCAAACCAGCTACTGAAAATACGCGGGTGTGGCGCATTCGTTAGTTTGTCACGCTTCAAAGGTTAACAGTAGAATTAAAATAGCGATGAAAAATTACTAATATGACTTTAAAATGGTCACGTTTAGGAAACCCTCATATTCCTCAAAGTACAAGAGTTCATTTTAGCCCTTCAGTAACAGCTGGCGATTGAACATTTCACCAAGGAATGTGTGATCTACAATACCACTGGAAACTGTCAGAAATGGAAAATGCATTTTCTTTCTCTTGGCATTCGTTATTTGAACATGGCGCCAGCGATGTGCATGTTCGCTAATACATTCCACTCGGGAGTGTCTGCGTTCAAAAACTGAGATGGTCAATTTATGGGACATTGAGAACCATACTGTCGACCAGAACATCGCTGCTACGCTAAATATTACATTCTGGCCACCACAAGTGTCATACATAAATAACAATTCTTTCCCGTCTTCCACATCGTTCATAACCGTATACATCTACTTCTCCACGACCAGCAACCACTTAATGCACCATAAGAATGACTGCTGACCGCCTTTGTGGTGTAGTGGTTAGTGTGATAAGCTGCCACGCCTGGAGGCCCGGGTTCGATTCCCGGCTATGCCACGAAATTTGGAAAGTGGTACGAGGGATGGAACGGTGTTCACTCTGCCTCGGGAGGTCAAGTGAGTAGAGGTGTGTTCGATTCCCACCTCTGCCATCCTCGAAGTGGTTTTCCGTTGTTTCCCACTTCTCCTCCGGGAAAATGCCGGGGTGGTACCTAACTTAAGGCCACGGCCGTTTCCTTCCCCCTTCCTTGCCTGTCCTTTCCAATTTTCCCATGCCTCCGCAAGGACCCAGTTCAGCATACCACGTGAGGCCGCTTGGGAGAGGTACTGGTCATCCTCCCCACTTGTATCTCCTGACCCAAAGTCTCGCGCTCTAGGACACTGCCCTTGAGGCGGTAGAGGTGGTATCCCTCTCTGAGTCTGAGGGAAAATCAACCCTCGAGGGTAAACAGATTAAGAAAGGAAGAATGCCTGCTTCTTTCATGCTTGTCAAGTTGTTGACAACTGAGCGCCTTCTGTAAAGTAAAGCCTCTGCATTTGTTCTTGGACACAAACCAGCATTTTCAAACACTAATCCACATAAATAAAAACCTATCCTCGTTGGACAATGCCTTTGGGTTTATCTCTCTACGGCCCAGAGGAGTTGTCTCCTCTCAAATTGATTTAGGGGTTCCTCTTTTGACAAATTTTCCTCCGCCATTGAGAGATAATGTTTATGCAATTTATTATACTTATCCTTGCTAGGAGAATGGATGTCACCTTAATGTTAGTATGAAATACAGCGTGATTCAGGAGCCCCTTCCAATGTAGTTTGGTGCAAACCACAATATTCATTACGTCTTGAAATCATCTGCCCTACCGGGATGATCAGACAACATAACCGGATATCTTGGTATTTACCGCCTCACCATGATAGGACACCGTAATGTTATACTCGTACTAAACACTGAAAGGCATGCGTGTGCCTTCCAGATCATATTAACCTGACTCGCCAGCGAAAGACTAAAAGTAATATTGTGAATGCAGTAAACCTAGTATTTGCTATAAACTGCCCAATCTACCGTAAGGAACCGTAATGAAGTTGGTAAAGACGTGGTGGAATAGGCTTGCATGTCAGGTGGGAGGTTCGAGTCCGCGGCGAAGATTGCTAATTTTTTAAATATTTGTTTAATACGTACCGCACACAATGTCAGTTCAATACCCGCTTTCATGCAAATTTTATGTGAATGAATGTGTTTGTGGCCCTAAGAAGGACCGATTAGTTAGCAGGCCGGACACATACAGACCGGGAATAATAGAAACACAACTGCCCTGACAATGTTTTACCGCAGGAAATGCTCGATGTGATGACCGGTTTGGTTAATGCGCATACGAGGCCGGTGTCCAATATATTGTCTTGCGCGCTGAAGCATTCCGGGTGTAATTACTCCACAGTCGTCCGTGATGAGCTGCCGGAGCTGATCGGGGTTTCCCGGCGCTTGAGTGTAAACGACATTCTTCAAGAAGAAGTCTAACGTCGTTAAATCCGGTGATCTGGCGGGCCAAGAAACAGGGCATCCTCGTCTTATCCATTTCCCTGGCAGTTTATCGTTCAGATGGTTACGAACGGGCAAAGTCGAATGTGGTGGAGCTCCATCCTGTTGCAACCACGTCGTCAAACGATCGTGCAACGGCACATCTTCCAGCAGCAGTGGGAGTTCATTACGCAGAAAGTGCAGGTAACGTGGGCTTGTCCAATAGCCCTCAAAGAAATAAGGTCCAATCAGGAGATCCCCCAAAGTTCCACACCGCACATTCACTCCCCACCGTACTTGATGGGCCGCCTGTCGCACCCAGTGAGGATTGTTCGGACTTCAAAAGTGCATGTTGTGGCGATTGACGTTCCCATTATTTTGGAAGCGCGATTCGCCCGAGAACAAGTTATGTGATACGAATGCTGCATCATTGTCCAGTCTGCCTAATAGCCACCGACAGAACTCAATTCGAGCTTCAAATTCCTGCGCATGGAGCTCTTGTTGTAGCTCAAGATGGTATGGGTGAAATTTATGTTCATGCAGTATTCGATAGACGGACAGCTGGCTGGTGTTCATCTGAAGTGAATTCGCCCTTGTACTGATGTGTGGATTATTGCGAGCTGCCCCCAGAACGGCCTCTTCTGTTTCACCCGATGTAACGGGCCTATCGCGGCCTGGTTGGAAATCACGCCTGTTGTCCTTAGGCGACATTCAACACGGTGGATTATCGTAGCATCCGGGTGTCGCCTGCCGGGATACCGTTCCTGGTACAGACGTAGTGCTTCGCACGCGTTTTGTCTTGCTTCCCCAAAAATGAAGAGCATGTCAACGCATTCCTCCGTGGAAATATGCCGAATGACAGCAGAGATTACACTACATTCGGGCACTAACTAGCTTAGTGTGCGCAGGGCACAGGATGAATAACAGCGTCATTCTACTGTTTGAATGTGGCAAACGTGGGCCTCTGTTTACGTATTCAAACATCATGCTGATGCAATAATATTTGAACGATGCAGGATTCGAACTGCCGCTGGCACATTCCTTCGATTGCTAGGCGAACGCCTAACCACATTCTCTACGCTACACTGCTGGAAGCATGGTGGTAGTATGACGAGAGAAGAGTACATACTCCAACCGGTTCGGTGTTCAAAATATTAATTACCCCACTGTTACCTAGTTTTATGCATTGATTCCCGTTTTCGTTATACCCGGTCACGAGGCACGACACATTGGCATAGTTACGTTGCAACAGGACGTTGCTACATGACTTCAAGGCGTCATGTTTTGCGAACGGATTATATAACATTTCACTAGGGTTCAGAATCGTGTGCGAAATGTGCTCACTGAACATAAGTACCATACCGTACACCTGCAGAGGAATAGCACCCATACAACCATGTGCACGTCAGTCGGGCTGCAGCAAACGATATTGGAAGGGGCTGCTTAATCATACTATACAATTTTCCAGTGCACGTTTTTGTCATAAAATTCGCATATCATTGTGATACGGCTATGTACCATCTCCCTACGTCCTTCCTTATATCATGCGAAGGAACCCGTGGAAACGTGCAATATGTTCCGCTATACAGTATATCCCAGCTCTTTTCTGGAATTTCGATCCCAGGTTACGTTCACTGCTATTATGAGCACCAACAATACTGTAACATGAATGGTGTGATAAACAGAAACATAAGTAGTAGCGTTTTAATACTACGACCTTCGGCTCCATGGCTAAATAATTAGTGCGCTCGCCTTTGGGCACAAGTGTCCCGGGCTCAATTTCCGTCAGGGTCGGAGATTTTAATCATAATTGGTTAATTCCCCTGACACCGGGCCTAGGTGTATGTGCCGTCTTCATCATCATTACGACGCGCAGGTTGCCTACGGGAATCAAATAAAAGGACCTGCACCCGGCGAGCCGAATACCTTGGACAACTCCCGGCACTAGAAGCTATATGACATTTCATTTCAATCCTACGGCTACGACGTTCTTAGCTAGTAGCACTTACACACTAAAAGATACACTACTTCACTCTTTGCGTCCTTAATCATTTTCATGCGAACACAGTCACACTTGGCCACTCTCGGGAGCCCTGAAGATGGTTTTCCGTGGTTTCCCATTTTCACACCATGCAAATGCTGGGGCTGTACTTCAATTAAGGCCACGGACGCTTCCTTCCAAATTCTAGGCCTTTCCTATCCTATCGTCGCCATAAGACCTATCTGTGTCGGTGCGACGTAAAGCCACTAGCAAAAAAGTCACACTTGGTACACAGGTACACCATATACAGTTTCGTATATCACATGTAGTGCGCTGTCGGGCGCAATAAGCGACTGCCACTCGTTTGTCAGTCACACATTCAAACAGTCTCCGTTCAATGTCCTTCGCTGGCATCTGTCAGACTTCGCGCTGACAAATACGAACGGGGCACTCCAATCACGCTAGGCACTCAGCTGGAGGACTACTCCGTTACTCGATGACTGAACACGCTTCACAACTGTCCTCTACGATGACAGTCCCTCAGCACTCCGATATTGATACTAACCACTCTGACTGTACGGTGTTCAGTACAGTACTCCACGGCAGTACGCATGCAGTACTAAGTACTTCGCGGCAGTTCACACACAGATCAATCCACGATAGTACTCCCACAGTACTCTGCGGCAGTACTCAATACTCCACGGTAGTACTCCAAGGCAGTACTCCACACGGAGTACCACGACAATCAATACAACACACACTCCACTCTACTGTACTACATTGTACTCACGACAGTCAACTCCACAACAACACTGACCGTGACAGGCTGCCTTTCCGCCTTATATGCGCCGGGCCTAACAACCGAGAATAACGCAGAAGACGCATTCACCTGGAGCGTCCTGATCTCCAGTCCTCCCGAAGTTTCAAGTAGTTGTCTGAGGTTTCCAGGGGGACGTATGGATACGGACCAGACTTACCCTCCTGATTCGTCTTCCCGAGTGGTAGCCACGCGGTGAAGGGCGGGGCAAAAGCTAGCAATGCCGTCAACTGCTCTTAGTCGAGGCCAAGCAAGCTCGCCCTAGGTCGTGGTAACGTTCAGCAGACCAAATGTTGTACGTCGCTTCAAAATTTGTTGTCGTTTTCACCTGAGGATATTTTCAATCACGGTGTTTTATGTAGTACAGATTGTCTGAAAGAATCTTGACTCACATGAAATTATTGTTCCCTTTTACTATATGGAATGTACGACTTGACCATAGTCATGACATTTCCTTCGTAGTTCTGCTAGAATGTTTTTAGCTGACGTCGATCTGTCCACTAGGACACCACACTTTCATTGTCAGGCTCACCAATATTCTAGTATTCGACACTTATTAACATGTTCTCTTGTTTCTTTTACTAAGCAAAGTGTTACACTCCCGTTGGCAATTCAAGCAATCATCGGCACGTACAAATTTATCTGGAATTTCTTTTTTTTTGCTAGTTGCTTTACGTCGCACCGACACAGATAGGTCTTATGGCGACGATGGGACAGGAAAGGGCTAGGAGTGGGAAGGAAGCGGCCGTGGCCTTAATTAAGGTACAGCCCCAGCATTTGCCTGGTGTGAAAATGGGAAACCACGGAAAACCATTTTCAGGGCTGCCGACAGTGGGGTTCGAACCTACTATCTCCCGAATACTGGATACTGGCCGCATTTAAGCGACTGCAGATATCGAGCTCGGTGGAATTTCTTTTCTCAGTGCTTATGGATATGTGAGCTCGACTAAGGTTATGTTATAAGGAGTTTCATACCTTCCAATACTTGTCAATTACTTATAATGGTTTTATTATTGACATGATATAATCCAACTTAATCTCTACGTGTATACTAAATAGGACACGTTTCGTTCCGATTATGGAACATCTTCAGCTAAAAGAGTTGACAAAATGGCAAGACAATTAAAACACATGATTGTGATAGTTATGGTGATAAAATGAAATGTTCGTTAATATTGGGATAAAATTTCCAACAAGTCAGTGTCCAAGTGACGAAGTAAATTCGGCGTAACGGTTCTTCTTTATGTTGGAGACGTGTATGCTTGTAAGTATTAAAGATACAATTAGAGATATGAAAGATTTCCTTAAAGTATAGTTATCGGGGGAACTCTTGAGAAATTTCTTTTTACTTATTTTCTTCTTGTTTCAGACTCATTTTAACAGTCCAACTGCAACTCCACTTCAACTACGGTTATTTCTCAAGAGTTCTCCGATAACTCTACTTTACGAAAATCTTTTATATCTCTAATTTTATCTTCAAGATTAACGAGCATACACGTCTCCAACATAGAGAAGAACCGTTACGCCGATTTTACTTCGTCACTTGGACACTGACTTGTTGGAAATTTTATCCCAATATTAACGAACATTTCATTTTATCACCATAACTATCACAATCATGTGTTTTAATTGTCTTGCCATTTTGTCAAATCTTCTAGATGAAGATGTTCCATAATCGGAACGAAACGTGTCCTACTTAGTATACACGTAGAGATTAACCTGGATTATTTCATGTAAATAATAAAACCATTGAAAGAAATTGACAAGTATTGGAAGGTGGGAATCTCCTTATAACTTAACCTTAGTAGTGTTGAGTCAATACGGGACAAAATATGAGATGTATAAGCTATGTGAGCTCGGCCTGTTGACAATTGAACTTTTAACAGATCTCGAGGTCATTGATCAGACCTGGTAACCTTATTCCTTCTTTTGCTTCCCTCAACACCTTCTTCATAAGCTTTTGCCCTGATAGGCATTGCTTCATTTACCTAATTTAAGAGGATTGGGAACCGATGGATTTTCGCGATATTTTTCTGAAAAGGAAGATATTTTATATTTGTGTGCCGTTCCAGATTCGGTGTTTGAAGCTCGTGATTAGACCTGTTTCTTTTCCTTGAATTCGTGAATCTAAATTAAGACTGGTTGTATTAGTTTCCCAAAGATAACGCCACTTCCTGCTTAACTAAGTAAGCGCAGTCCAGCACAGATCGGTAGAGCTTACGAGGGAACACATACATGTGTTTCACTCGGATTCGGTTGAAATTTGGTAGGTATATTCGTGGGAGGCAGTAGAATGCTAAGGTGAAAACTGCATGTCCCCAGGGCAAATTTAAACGCCAAAATAGAACAAATAAATAGTCGTTAAATTAGAAGTGCCGCGTGAGTATCGGGGTT
This sequence comes from Anabrus simplex, assembly GCF_040414725.1. NCBI lineage: Eukaryota > Metazoa > Arthropoda > Insecta > Orthoptera > Tettigoniidae > Anabrus > Anabrus simplex. Next base: position 580,830,985 of record NC_090266.1, on the reverse strand, counting down.
TGGCGGAGATGTAGGGAGGAGCGAAGCTGCGGACGTGAGCCAACCGGGCTGTGTCGAGCTGCGCCAGCAGCCAGGCAGCGTATAGTTAGCGGGTTCCCCTTAACTTCCCGGTTAGATGTGCAAAACGCAAATATGAAAACAGCATATGAAACAAGTGTACAAAGGATGATGTTTGAACAACGATGCCAATAAGGTTTGAAGAGTTCACGCCCAAGTTCTTTTTACTCGTTGTAATTAGTGCAATAGTGATTGTTTACAAAAAAGTGTACAAGGCACAGATACTGTGTGCACCATGTGCATTTTACAGCGCTGTCGCTTTCACAAGTATTACATTCATTATAGGAAGGCTCTTCTTTGAAACAATAATCGACTGGATTAAAAAATTGTGAAGGTTTCTTGTTAACATAGCCACATTTGTACCAACTGTACTGCCACATGCCACGAAAACGCGGAGAAGAGAATTGGTTGTGCGTCAAAGATTGCACTTTTAAAATGTTGTTCCTTAAATGTACCTTGATGTCCAACGAGTGTAACAAAATTAAATCGTACAAAATACGTATAAATTGCTTCCAAATGCGGAAGCCCAAAACACCTAACGGGTGGATAAGTGCAGTGGCTCCTTTCGGAATTGTTTGAATATTAATGAATTTCTTACTCCCAATTTTAGCATTTAAAATATTTTCTTATTTCTGTCCGGTCCAGGAATGGAGAACTAAAACATTGTACTCTAGTACTATCTCACAATAAACATCCCGTAACCATTTCTGTACAAGTTCTTTTGTCAGTTTTCCAGACTTTGAAGGCAAAGTGTACACATTTGGTGCGGTAAATAGCTTTTTTCTATATTAGGACCAAATTTGCCATTTTTTCTTTCAACACCACTAGCAACTTCGGCAGGAGTTGTCCATTTGCCGAAATTATTGGCTGTATTGTGTAGCTATGAGTTAGTGAATTCATAGATTGTGCTTCCGCTAATACGACTCTTTCTCCTCGTTCATTATGGGTCCTGCCAGAATGGAACTCTTCATGAAAACCAGACTGATCAGTATTAACCCGTAGAGAGCCGGACAACGATATACCGTTGTTTCGTATATACGCGTAAAGTGCCAAACACGATATATCGTTATTTGGAAAGCGCGCAATTCTATACGAGTTAGTACAATTGGGCCGTCAGATTGCAACATCTTATGTGTCGAGTCCATAGATAATTGTCATTAGATTTTAACTACGCCGCTAGATAGTGCGTAAATTCATTCGCTATCATGCATTAAATTTCTAAAGTCCGTGTTCATCTCCGACGTATGATCTCCATGCCGCGCGAGTAAAATGGCGACTAGCGGGAGAAGTTATTTTCTTAACGATGACGAACTGGCTGTATATCTTAATACTTTTTAGTGAAGAAGAGGATGATGAAGACTCTGATGAGGAATTCATTCCTCCAACAAGTGAGGAAGGGTAAAGTGAAAGTGTTATTGGGACTGATAACGGCGAGTTTTATGTAAACACTCAACCACGTGCTCATTGTCCGAGTGCAAACATTGAAAGTGGTAATGACCGTCTGAGTGACAGTACTGATGATGATGACGGCTCTAACAATATCCAACAGCAACAATTTCCTGTTTTCCGTGAAATTCAATTAGGTCAAGATGCAAATTACCAACCCTAACCTGATTATTCTGATACTCCTAGCCCGAGACACGCCCCTTCGTCAGACGCAAACCTATAGCGTATTTTTATTTTATTTTTAACGGCTCAATTATTGAATCTCATAGCTACAGAGACAATCAGGTATGAGAAAAAATGTCTTGTCACCATATGCCAGAGCACAGCAGTGGCGCCCGGTTACATTGACTGAAATGAAGCTTTCATTGCTGTTTTGTTGGAAATGGGTATAACTACAAGGGCGAGCATACTTTTATTGGGTCAAAAACTCCCGTTATATTCCGTGGTCTGAAAATATGTTCTCAAGAAACAGATTCCACTTGATCTTGAGATTCTTTCATCTTGTGAACAATGATAATGTATCACCAGCTGGTCACCCTGACTACAACCCATGTGCCAGGTTCGATCCCATTGTTGAACATGCCAATTGTATATTACGATACCACTGTACGTAACTCTTAAAATACTCAAGATAAAAATGTGAAACTTTACATGTTTATTCGTCTAAACTAAGACATCTCAAAGAAGTCACCAATATTTACCGTTGAGTTGAATTTTCTGTTTTTTCTGTTTTGTTTCTGATTTTTAATTTTTGGTGTTTTGAAATTGTTTGGAAAATACTTTTTTTCAAAATACCCAAGAGCATTTTAGTGCTGTAATTTAGTTCAGCAGTAAGAATGTCTTCTTGTTAACATTTAATAAAAATTTCAAGTCATAGTTACAATATTTGTGAATTATATAGTCCAGAAAGTGAGAACCTGCAAAATTCTCTAAATCTGTCTGGCACTCTTGGCATACTGTGAGCAACCGGGCCTGGCACTAAGAGGGTTAAACATGCACTCTGGGCCGTGACTTTCTATTAACTGCGACACTTCTTCAACAAATAGTGTCGCTTTACAATTAGTATCTTCTTGTTCAAATAGGTACTTTTTAGATAGGAATTTGCAAATTTTTCTTGATCCAATTTTGAATTCCTTTTTAAAACTCGTTACCCAGAAATGAGACGCTCGAAACGTGTCGTAGTTAACTATACGAGCGTACTTTAAGGTCCATTTTTAAATATTTATATAGTAAATAACTTTGTTCCGTTGCCTACTTTCCTTGAACTTTTGATAATTCTTCTTCGTAAAAAATTTACTTTTTTCTCCCATTGTGCTACCGTTTTCCAGTTGTTGCTCCCCCCTGTAAAGCTCTTGCCGGAACTTTAATTTACAAAACCTGTGTTTCACTGATGCGAAGCTCCTCTGTTTCCCACCTTTGTTTCGCCAATATTCGACGAACTTCTTCTTATAAGTTATTGGGATTAGGCATCGTTCAGCCGTTGTTGTGGATGCAGGATTGGGAGCAACATTTTTGGAGACGAGGTCAAATAACGGTGTTTCAATATTGTCTTCCTCGAAATCAAAGTCATCATCTGACATATCCAATGTGCCATCGAGTTCCACTGTCATATCGGTATCCAAAACCCTGTCGGCAATTAGACCTGTAAAACGGAGACAAGAACGCAATTCCTGTGAACGCTTGTTTTTCTCGTAAAAGTAAATATATATAAATACATTGAAATACTTAAGATATAATTCCAATCCCAAATTCCTTTCATCTTCAGAAAATGGGGTGTCTTTTTTGTCACACTCTGCAAAACAGTTCTGAAGACACGCTACTACATTCCACGGATTGAATGACTTCTGTAGTGGGCGTTTTTTTTATCTAGGTGTAAAAAATCCATTATTACCATACATGGTTAAAGTAGGCCTAAATATACAGTCACAATTCATAAAAATGACTATAAGAACGTCAGATTTTACCTGTCATTTTAAGAACTTTGTCTCATCGGACGACTAATCAATGTGCACCCCTTGATCTGCTTTGACGTTTCTAATCGGGAAGATACGAGGCATGTGCGAAGTGCGGTGTAGTAAAGAAAAGTGGCCGGGAGGGTGGGGCTGGGTGGTCATTCATTCGACTCGAGCGAGCAGCCCGACTATACGCTGCTCACGTCCGCTGCTTCGCTCCTCCCTCCCTCTCCACCACACCCAGATACTCGCGCGTCACTTCTAATTTTACGACTATTTATTTGTTCTATTATGGCTTTTAAACTTTCGCTGGGGACATGCAGTTTTCACCTTAGCATTCTACTGCCTCCCACTAATATTCATACCAAATTTCAACCGAATCCGAGTGAAACACATGTATGTGTTCCCTCGTTAGTAGCGAGTATACTTGGTCCATTGCAGAGCTCAGCACTATATCATCACGTGCCTGATGTGTTTGAACTCATTCGTTTTATTTAAATCTACCGAAAAATATTTGCTTACTTTACTTGATACATCGCACGCCCTACGGTGTACGGACAGCGTTCCAGCGTCTTACCCGGAGGCCCTGGGTATTATTCCCGGGTAGGTCAGGTAAATTCTTCCTGGATCTGAGCACTGGTTCGCGGTCCGCTCAGCCTACGTGATTATAATTGACGAGCCATCTGCCGGTGTGATGACGGCCCCAGTCCTAGAAAACCAAGAATAACTGTCGAGAGGATTCGTCGTGCCGACCACACGACACCACTTAATCTGCAGGCCTCCGGGCTGAGCAGCAGTCGATTGGCCCTTTGGGGCTGTTGCGCCATGGAATGGGGGTACCTGATACATCACACTCCAGGGAACGAGCATAATTTACTGCGCTATTAGAATTGTCTACGTTTTCTTTAACATCCTTGCGACTCATACAATGGTCTCGTAAAGTGACATACGTGAACTAAAATATAGTAAATATCTTCTAAGGAAATAAGGCATTGCATTACATAAAGAAAAGTTAAGTATTAGTGGCCCTACTGAAGACAGAAAATACGTTTACACGCTTACATCTTACTTTGTGTAAAGCTGGATCGGAAAGAGCATAAATGTTTTAAAAGTTCCAAAAATTGCTGACAAACGTACACGATGAGTAACTGATTAATTTCTGTTTGATATCTTTCTTTCTTAATCTGTTTACCCTCCATGGTCGGTTTTTCCCTCGGACTCAGCGAGGGATCCGACCTCTACCGCCTCAAGGGCAGTGTCCTGGAGCTTCAGACTCTGGATCGGGGATACAACTGGAGAGAATGACCAGTACCTCGCCCAGGTGGCCTCACCTGCTCTGCTGAACAGGGGCCTTGCGGGGGAAGGGAAGATTGGAAGACATAGACAAGGAAGAGGGAAGGAAGCGGCCGTGGCCTTAAGTTAGGTACCATCCCGGCATTTGCCTGAAGGAGAAGTGGGAAACCACGGAAAACCACTTCCAGGATGGCTGAGGTGGGAATCGAACCAACCTCTACTCAGTTGACCTCCCGAGGCTGAGTGGACCCCGTTCCAGCCCTCGTACCATTTTTCAAATTTCGTGGCAGAGCCGGGAATCGAACCCGGGCCTCCGGGGGTGGCAGCTAATCACACTAACTACTGCACCACAGAGGCTGACCTGTTTGATAACACCGTGGAAAAATAGAATAAATTGAGTAAAATTAGACAAGTAGTCACAGTTCCTAATGGGCAAACATTGGTTTTATGGGGCTAAAACTGGGGGAGCTAGCGCAGTTTCTAATGGATAAGATAGCGGCCGCGCAATCAACTTTGATAATCTGAGGCAATAGGATTACGTCACCCGTTTCGCTTGCCATTTTCCGGGACTTAAACGTATGTGGCGTAATTGTTTGAGCAGATGACTATGTTGTACTGTAGATGAGTAAATTATTGTTTTTGGATAACCGCTTACTAAGTAGCCTACTTTTCTTTAGAAGGGTGTTGACATTGCGATTTTATATAATAACATTATTGCGCACAATTTGCATATAAGATCAAAATTAGTTATAATAACGTCACGACTAATGCACTCTGCATAATTTTTAGTCCGTGATAAACTCACTAATAGAACAGAATCTGGAGGAACACTTCTGAATATGATATATTTCACACACTTGATCACATAGACTACACACACAGTTTAGGTTTGGTTCACGAAATACCTCCAATGAATAGAAGCCGTCCCTAATGTCCCTCATTTTTCTCTTAGTTTATGCATCAGTTTATTATATGCTGCACCTCCTGGTAAAATAATATCGTATGTCAGGTCCTCAATCAGGAAACTTTCTCTCGCGGGATCGTATACAGTCGATATCTTGTAGTCCTTGATACACTCACGACTCGCTTAAAGTACCAGGATTCCGTTTATTCCAGATCTTCTAATTGCTTCACACTCGTAAATTCCACTATGATCTCAATCCCGTAGGTTAACACTGGTAACACTGTTACTCGAAAGAGCACCATGGCTGTCTCTACTGCAATTTGTGCGATGTTCTCAATGTCATTCATTGCTTTCAGTGCTGCAACCATTCTAGCTCTTAAGTGAATCCTGAAACTGCTGCATGTGTTCTGCAAGGTTACACCTAGGTATCTGAAACTCCTAACTCTGCGAAGGCGCACTTGATTACACGTTATGTGCTCTGCTTCCTTTAGTTTGCCTCCTTTCCGAAATACGACTAGTTCTGTCTTCTCATTAATTTTCATTTCATTCCTGTTTGCCCCGTCCGCTAGCAAGTTCATTGCACGTTGTAGTTCTGTTATGTCTTCAGCCGCAATTGCCATGTCATGAGATAAGAAGTACATTTCACTGTCGGGCCTTTCCTTTATCTCTGACACTACATCTGAGGTGAAAGCGTTAAATAACACAGGGCTGAGTGGATCACATTGAAGAACTCCTATAGTTCGTGACGACCAGTCTGACGACCTAATGTCGTCGTCCACCTGTATATAATTCTCAGCCAGCCGGTTTGATATGAGTGTTGTGACATCAGATGTTCCCATTAACTTCTCCAGCTTATCTATGAGCAGACCTGTTTATCCAATCAAATGCCTTGGAAGAGTCAATGAATGCCACAAATCGTTTGCCCCTTGGCATTTCTAGGTCAATTTTAACAACAACCAACACTGCAGGTTTTTTATAACTATATGAGTTTGAAGGTGTCGCCACTAATTCGGCAGAGCTGCGCTAGGGTTCCTGAGACAAGAAGGTGACTATATATTGTTCTTACGGGACTATGTAAAGGGGTGGTGTAAGAGCTAATAATTAACCATTGCTTACATAGAGCTATCTCTGAGGGTCTTAGAGCTGAGCTTGTAATACTGAATATGATGGCGGCTATACATTTGTTTTATGAGACTACGGAGCAGGAATAGGGGCTAATGCGTATACATTGTTCTATTGGGCTAATTCGGTGGCCTCATCTTCCTGACAGGGTGCCCTTCATAACCTCACTGCTTGGCGGAGAGATGTAATAACTGTGGCATTTCCTTTCTCTGCAGGTGGGAGGGTGGTGAAATACTGCCATAATAGGTGACGAGAGTGGGAATTAGACATTTTTCTGTTGATAGTGTGGGTTGACGACCATAGGACCTCTAGATGAGTCTGGCATTAGTTTAGTTGTATAAACTTCTCTGAATAGAGAAACGAGGAATCTCCTGGGTGGTGGACTTTAGTACTTCTGACTCGAGAAAAATCTTCTACTACAATAACACGCAGTTTCCTATACACAGCAGATGCTGCTTATCCACGTAGAGACAGCTTACTCGGGGACTAGGCACTTCTCTCGATTATAGTGTGGTAAGGTGCTGCCCCGCCTAAATGTTTGTAGGTGAAAAAGCTAATGCATTTTGTATGAGGAGATCAGAATATGTGAAGAGATATATACGACACGCTACACCGGCCTTAACGATGTGCTGAATACAGCCTCACGAATCTAGAGGTAACAGCTTACATATGCAATTTCTACACAATTAGCATTCAGAACTATAATTCTCAAAGACAGACACACACAGCTCACCTAGGTCAATATTTACGTCTCTATCACTTAATTTGAAGATTTAGTGTTCGATTCTTGGGTGGCACGGAGGAAGGCTTTTACTTCCTTAGTCAGAATGGATGAAGTATAATGTTAAACAGCGATTCCGTTCTGTCTAGTTAAAAGTGGTTGACGTTAGGAAAGGCATCTGATGGAAGATCTCGCTACGAAGATTCGTCACACTTCACTGAGGACTAACTTAGGCTGGATGTTGGATGTTACTTTCTGTGTAATTGCTCATATACGGAAGAGTAGAGCGCTGTAATTAAGTCAGGTGGAGATTCGCCTAGTCCGCCTCTGCGGTGTAGTGTTTAGTGTGATTAGCTGCCACCCCTGGAGGCCTGAATACGATTACCGGCTCTGCTACGAAATTCCAAAATTGGTATGAGGGCTGGAAGGGGGTCCACTCAGCCTCGGGAGGTCAACTGAGTTGAGGTGCGTTCGATTCCCACCTCAGCCATCCTCGGAGTCGTTTTCAGTGGTTTCCCACTTCTCCTGCAGGCAAATGCCGGGATGGTGCCTAACTTAAGGCCACGGCAGCTTCCTTCCCTCTTCCTTGTATATCCCTTCCAATCTTCCCATTCCCCACAAGACCCATGTTCAGCATAGCAGGTGAGGCCGCCTGGACAAGGTACTGATCATCCTCCCCAGTTATATCCTCGACCCAAGGACACTACCTTTGAGGCGGTAGAGGTGGGATCCCTCGCTGAGTCCGAGGGAAAATCCGACCGTGGAGGGTCAACAGATAAAGAAGAAGAAGGAGATTCTCCTAAATGTTTGGAAGTGCAACGCAAAGGGAAGTTTGCTTCTGTTAGTATCAGGAGAATAGAACTTGTGAAGAGAATAATTGCCTGCACTGCAAGATCGCTTTGAAACGTGATACTCACTAACACGCGCGCAAGCCTTAACAAATTGCTGACTTACACTTTCACGAGTCTGGAGGTTACAGTGGACATACGTAATTTAGCTTCGGTAGCATTCAGAATTTGTATTCTCAAAGCGAGGACATGCCTGGTTTGCCTAGGGACAGACTTCTGTCCTCTTTCTCTTCAGCTGAAGACACAGGGTTCGATTCTTAGTGGTGGCGGAGAATTTTAGCAGGATGAAGCCACTTATTTTTTTTTAACTCTTGTCTCAATCTGAATGGCCGTAGCTCATAGTGACTCTACAGATTAATGGGAATATGAAGAAAGTTTAACTGTGATTCAGTGCGACCTACATGAAATGAATGAAACCAATATACAGGCGTCATCTTTTTCAGAATTTCAATCTTAGCTCCAAGGCCCTGAGGCATCCCTGCAGAGTTAGTCCTATATAAGAAATGCATGCGAATTAGCTCTTACACCAACTTCTATGTCCCATAATAACAATGTATAGCCATCATCCTACTTCAGGAGCCCAAGCGAAGCTCTGCCATTTTAGTCCCATTAGAGCCAATGTATGCGAATTAATCCGTGCTCCAACTCGTTAGACTCATAAAATCAATATATAGTCCCCATCTTGTTCAGAATTCCAAGCTCAGCTCAAAGGCCCTGAGCTAGCTCTCCAGTGATGGTCCTATATAAGTAATGCATAGTAGCTGAACTACAATGCATACATCTCCTAGCTCCTTTTATAAGTTTTAAGCCTCTAAGGTGGGTGACTCCTTAAAACTCCTACAGTTATGAAAAAAATATCTTGCAGTGTTGGTTGTTGTTAAAATTGCTAGGTCATCACCCTTCTGAAAGGAAGTAGGCTAGTTGGTATCCGGTTATATAGTGGAAAGTAAGCTACTCACCTACGACTTAGTCATCTGCTTATAAACATTACGCCACCTAATTATAATTTCCGAGAAAATGCAGGCGAAACGTGTGACGTCATACTGTTGCCCCAGGATATCTGAGATGGTTGCCACATTGCCCATTTGATACTGCGCCAGCTCCCTCATTGTTAGACCTATAGGACAACTGTTTGCCCATTAGGTAGTGTCAACTTGCCCTGTTATTTCCTACTAGAGTAAAATTGTTGAAGTGAAATTTGCAAAAGTAATGAAGGGCAGAATTACATCAAGAGCAGTGGTAAAGTTCATCGCAGTTGTGCTGATTTTAATATGTCTTGGGAAAAGGGACACGCGCAAACTACTACGATCTTCGTGAGGGGCAAGTATAAATTTACTATGAAGCTTCCTCTGTTTTAAGCACTAATTTCTCATAGCTTTGTTTCCGACAACGTGGAAATAACTCAGACACATGAAGCTATTTTACCAAGGCAGATTTACAGGTGAATTGGCTATTGTAGAAGTTCTTCATTCCACAGGATATTGTGTTTTTATTCAGTATGTCCTTCCAGAATATGGGTTGGAATCCCATGCTATACGTAATGAAATGCACGGCGAGAAGGACATATAAAGACTATCTGAAAAAAAATGAATGAATACATTATTTCTACAGTAACTACACACTTTCACGTCTTCTTCTTCTTCTTCTTCTTCTTCTTTATCTGTTTACCCTACAGGGTCGGTTTTTCCCTCGGACTCAGCGAGGGATCCCACCTCTACCGCCTCAACGGCAGTGTCCTGCAGCTTCAGACTCTGGGTCGGGGGATGAAACTGGGGAGGATGACCAGTACCTCGCCCTCGCGGCTATGCTGCTCTGCTGAACAGGGCCCTTGCGGAGTGATGGAAAGATTGGAAGGGATAGACAAGGAAGAGGGAAGGAAGCGGCAGTGGCCTTATGTTAGATACCATCCCAGTATTTGCCTGGAGAAGTGGGAAACTACGGAAAACCCCTTCCAAGATGGCTGAGGTGGGAATCGAACCCACCTCCACTCAGTTGACTTCCCGAAGCTGCGTGGACCCCCCTCCAGCCTTCGTACTACTTTTCAGATTTCGTGGCAGAGCCGGGAATCGAACCCGGGCCTCCGGGGATGGCAGCTAATTGCACTAACCACTACACCGCAGAAGTGGACTCTTTCACGTGTTCTCTTAGATAAAAGACTACCGGGCGAGTTGGCAGTGCGGTTAGGGACGCGTAGCTGTGAGCTCGCATCCGGGAGATAGTGGGTTCCAATCCCACTTTCGGCAGCCCTGAAGATGGTTTTCGGTTGTTTCCCATTTTCACAATAGGCAAATGCTGGGGCTGTACCTTAATTAAGGCGACGACCGTTTCTTCCTATTCCTAGTCCTTTACCGTCCCATCGTCCGACTCGTTGGCTGAATGGTCAGCGTACTGGCCTTCGGTTCAGAGGGACCCGGGTTCGATTCCCGGCCGGGTCGGGGATTTTAACCTTCATCGGTTAATTCCAATGGCTAGGGGGCTGGGTGATTGTGCTGTCCCCAACATCCCTGCAACTCACACACCACACACAACACTCTCCTCCACCACAATAACACGCAGTTACCTACACATGGCAGATGCCGCCCACCCTCGTCGGAGGGTCTGCCTTATAAGGGCTGCACTCGGCTAGAAATAGCCACACGAAATTATTACCGTCCCATCGTCGCAATAAAATCTATCTGTGTCGGTGCGACGTAAAGCAAATAGCAACAAAAATGTTTTATTCCAAAATGACATCTATTAATCTTAAACTGAGCGTGAAAAGAAGAAAACAGTGAATTTTATTTAAAAATATGCAAGACAAAGCGTAGATTTCAACGATCAAGTTGGCCGTGCGGTTACGGTCGCACAGCTGCGAGCTTGTATTCGGGAGATAGGCGGTTCTAATTACACCATCAGCAGCGCTGAAGGTGGTTTTCCTTTGTTTCCCATTTTCACACAAGGCAAATTCTGAGGCTGCATCTTAATTAAGGCAGCGGCTGCTACCTTCGCAATCCTAGCCTTTTCCCATCCTTCCATCGCCAAAAAGCTTCGATATGTTAGTGCAAAGTCCAACAATATATTAACTTTCATAGGTTAGCCTAATAACGAGTCTACTCTGAATATGGAATAGAGCGATAAAGAGGAAATATCTGTGGCACTGACGATCGATTGTGTCCAATGAACAGCATTCCTGTTAAAAGAGTATGTTTAAAATATGTCAGCGTTGCTGGAGTCCGCGTCCGTAGTGTAACGGTTAGTGTTATTAGCTACCGTCTCGGAGGCCCGGGTTCGATTCTTGGTACTACTGGAAATTTAAGAATGGCATAAGGGCTGGCATATGGCTGAAATGGTACATGCAGCTGACTTCCATTGGTGGTGTGCCTAAAAAGCTCTGCACCACCTCGGGATGAGGACACAAATTTACTTTTTAGCGTTGCTGGGAAAAGTATCAAATCTTATTTCAGAATTTACCAACACTGAAAATAAGGACAAAATGTTAAGGTATGTGGTATGTATCAAAATTATGCACTGAAGTGATCTGATCGGCAACATTGAAAAACAGTAATAAGGCTTTCAAAATATAATCCGCGCAATAGCTTCAGATACTAAACTATGATGATTAATTTCAAGTTTTCATTGCACTTTGACGCTACGTCCTGGTCGTTCACGTAAGGTATATTCTTTAAAACAATCATGAATATTTAATTTCCTACTTTCCAAAGTTTTATTTCAATTGAATATCCTATGTAAACACTGACTAACAAACTCCAAAGCTTTTGGGTTATTAGTTCGGTCAGAAGTATTTAAGTTACCGACATTTCGTTACATGGTGTGACAGGTGCCATTTCGTTTAAGTCAGCCGGGAATTTTTGAATTAATGACATTGAGCAAATACATGTAAGGTTTGATTTTTGTAAATCCTATAACCATTCAAATCAAAGAAGTCATTCACTAATATTTCGCGAAAAATATTTGCAACCAAACTGATTAATTCTGGAAAATGTTCGTTCTACCTGTACTTTGATTCCTTACGATGCACTGCAAAAATTATTAACTTTCAATTTTTGGTTGCTCAAGAAACGTTTCAGTGCTCCTCAAATAGATATCCAGGATTTTAACGATTATATCAGTACTGATTGCTCGGCTTCTCCAGAATGCAAATTTCCTGTCGTTGTAATTATTCTAATCTGTCGTCATGTATATTTCATCAATATTTTTTTGCTCTTATTAGCAGCCTTTGATAGTTGTTATGTTGAAATTTTCAGTACATGAGCCATTGTCAGCATTTTACATGATGTAACTATGATTTGGGGGAAAGCCTGGTATCCCATAATCCGTTCTTTCAAATGGTGACCTGCTTTGAATAGTAACAGGGCTAATTCAAGGAATCACTTCGGCTTTTTACTTTCCTGCGTTGCATTATTTTTTGTTATTCACTGAGCAACTTAAGCTTCTTTTTCGAATTCAGCTATTGACTTCAGATTCACATTCACACAGGTGGTTGAACCATTACCGCCTTTATTTTCTTTCCTACATGCTTCTAATTTTCCAAGGACCTCTGAAATGGATGAATATTTGTTGCGTGGCAATAAGTAACTTTCATAACGTGATTATTCTCTTGTAGATTTTCGCTTGAGTTGATAACAATAATTTGTACCATTCTGAGCTTTCATTGTTAGACCTTTACAATATCATTTTCTGATTGATGTGTACATTCCCTTTTTCAGGTTTTAATGATCCAATCACTTTTACTGTGGGCTTAAATGTAAATTTAGTCAGTGGGCGGATTTCGTGGTTGTGGTACTTATCGTACTTATTTAACTGGCATTTTGAAACCCCTTTTTGGGAGAAAATTATTTTTATAGAGATATATCTGTGAGTAACATTAATAAGAAATGGGGTTTGGCTATATATATTACTAGAGATACAAGATAAATACACTGTGACGAATCTTAAATGTTGTAATGTTGTAATAAAAAGTAAATCCGTATCCTCATCCAGAGGTATTGCTGCTCTTTTGAGGTGAGCTGGACGTACATATTCAACCCCGTACCCGTCCTCCTTCTAGTCTAAAAATTGAGGGCAGTACCGGAAAACGAATCCGGGACCCCTAGGAGAGCAGTTAATAGTGCAAAGCGTTACGCTACGTAGGCGGACAATTTTGTGATGATTTACCGTAACTTGATAGTTTGATTCGTGTAATGTTATAATTAAATATCAAAATGATGTAATGAGCTATGTGTCTATAAAAATTGAATTGTTTTTTTCATGTTTCCCATTAAAGGGATACCACTAAATATGTATGATAGTTTTTACTGAATTAACCTCATTTTCATTTTAGAGTTGAATATTCTTCTGTATATTGTTGTGCGTATTCATTTCGATGTAGTTTATCATGCATACTAGATGCAAGTGACTTAACTTTACCATAATTCCGAGATGCCTCCCACTGTTATGCAGACATTGACATACCGTCTCCCGGGACTAATTACTGAATAAGCCGATAAAATATTTCACACTGCATACCGTTTTTTCGAGGAAGCTATACCACTAATGCTATTTATGAAAATTAAGTTTCAAATTATCAACACGCTGAGCTTTTAACTTCACTTCTGTGTTTAACGGATAGGGTTAACTTGAATCTTATAACTAACAAGGTACGGGCTAAAAAACCCAAAAATTGTATAAATCTTCTGAGTAGCCGAATGCCATAAGTAAACATTTCCTGGTGTTTTAATAATTATTTACACTTTAGGGAATATAAAAACCTCTTATTCTAAAATAAATTATACCTTATGATAAGTAAATATATTCTTTAAGAAAGAAGAAAACGTCTTCTAATTTTCTGTGCTGCTTTAAGTACTGACGAAACGTTTGATCAAATAGAGGATTTTACACAAGCTGTTATTAGAAACAATATATGTGATTGAAAGTGCGACATGATCTAGGCTTGTGAATGACACGTCATTTTGTACCGTTTGGCTTATATTGGGTCACAGTTTGCCGACTACTGCATATCCGTCGTTGACATGGCTTACAAAACTCCATCTTCGTAATCTGCTGAATGTTCACTTTCCGCTCAATATTTACTGTCTTCCACATTGTCCTGAAATTCATATGGGTCGCTATCAATACCAACTAATGTCTTCATTTCGTCCAAAGTAGCAAGAATATTTTGTTCCTCGCGGAAACAGATAATTCCTCTTGAACCATCTACCCTAATCGCTTGAAGTGTCACAGCATAGGGAGAGCATTCTCTATTAAAACATAACCAAGGGAATAAAACAACGATCGTAAAAGGAAATAATCCTCTCAAAAAGTTGAATACTCGTGGTACGGAGTGAATCAAACTAACCTAGGTTCACTACCAACAGACAAGAGGATCCTAAGGAATTTGTTTGAACACTCACTATCATTAGTGGGGGAATCGAGAGAGAGAGAGAGAGAGAGAGAGAGATTTTTTTTGTAACTGGATGCCCTAGGTGTGCAAAACGAAAAAAAAAACATGAAACCCACTATGTGAGCGCGTCATTTATCTCACCCACACCGTACCATTCGAGGGTTAAGTATCTGATCAAAGAATTTAAGTAAATAACATTAAGATATCAGTCATACATAAGAAGAGATCGTTTACATATTTATCGATTTCTACATCGAGTTTGGACAGTTATCAGGAGGTTCAGCGGGCAAGTGAGATGCACTGACAAAGAATTTCTCAGCTAACCTTCTAATTCAGCTAATTGTTAGACTTAGATTTAATTCGACCTCCTGTATACGTACATGAACAGCACATTAAGAGAATTCGATAATAGAAGATATGTGGAAGCAACAACTCACTGAACACTCTTGTATTAGCTGCTAGCGAAGTTCATTCCTCTGCTGAGCTCATGAATTAACTGAGTATCACATTTAGCGGCATGAATTATGGAAACGTGTATTTCCAACTCTAATGAACATTATATTCTTGTTAGTGCTGTATATTATCACAGATGACTATAAACAGGTAAGTTAATACATGTTAATGCTTCGTTTGATGCAGTAAGACCATTTCAACAATGATGCTATAAACAACATCACAAATATACCGAAGGATCACTGTTCATTGATAATAATTACATCAATCTTACATTGAGTAGCGGCACATAAAAACAGTTTTGTATTGATGCAAATTGAGCAATAACGAACACGTTTCTTACTTTCGGCTTCCCATGTTATAGTAGCAGAAAAAATACAAAAAATGGGAAAAAGCGTTTACAAGCTTCGCCTGGACTAAATTCGGAGAAGTAAAGGATAACAATACTTAAAATACACAGGATTTATCCATTGCCTCTCCTATATATATTAAGATGAGAATTTGGCCCACAGTTCTTGCAAGACACATGTGTTCTCAATCGAGCTTCAGTACGAATAAAATTCATGTAACGCCTGAGTTGATGGAAATTCTTCGAGAGGCATGCGATGAAGTAAGTGCTGAAATATAAGGATATTTAATATATTCAATAAACCGCACTTCAGAAATGTAATTCAGAAACCTATTGATTTTGCAGAAAAATATGGTAATGCTGATGCTGTTGACTTTTAAGCGACCTTGAAACGATATCACGCGCCTGTAAGGCCCGATCTGTCGCGATTAAGGAGGAAATAACGCCATAAAAAAGGAGTTCTGGCTGCTACTACTGATTTGTGGGTAGAAGATGATTATATAAAACAGTTCTGACTCTAACGGTTCAGTATATAAATAATTTTCTAAGAGAAGTATATTTTCTTCTGTACCAGTGAGATGGCATTAAGAAAAATATAAGGAACGTGTCAGTGGTAAGTGATAGGAAGCTGTGTTTAATCAGCTGGGAAGGGACGTGACACTTCGCTAAGAATACTGAACTACAACTTCCACATTCATTTTATAACACATAACGTCGCTGTTTGAAAATATAATTGAATAAATAAATAAAAAAATAACTACACTGAAATGTTTTACGCTCAGCTGCTTCTGTTAGCTTCTACTCCACGTTCATACATGTCAGATCACTAGTTAAAAAGAAACTGTATTTGTGGTACAGTTTCCACTTATCACATAGTTTGAAAGCGAGGGTTTCCTTACATCAGCGATCGGACGGGCGATGCCGAGTGGGCGAAGTCCACATCCGTACGCGAGCAATTAAATACGAAGAGTTTTAGGAAGAAATGTATCCCCAGTATCCTTATGCATCGCACTCTTGCAGCTCTCTCTCTGAAGCCATTTCTGATACGCCTTCCACTTACCTTTACAAGCTGCCCTCACATCATCATTCCTTTAGTGTGTTCATCTTTTCCAATCATTACACACAGCTATTCTAGCCATTCCCTTGATGTTTCTACGACAGCATCCCTGTATGCCACCCATTCTCTTTCTTCAGTATATCCTAAACCTTCTGACAATCAATTGTTAAGAAATTTTCATTAATCATATCCATGTATTTCTGTCTAATTCCATTTCAGATCGGATAGTGGTCTGTATCTTCTCCCTGGGTTTATTATTACTATTATTATGTTATTGCTATTGCCATTCTTACTATTATTAATATTATTATTTTATTGGTGTATTAAGGCCATAATAGTCCGGCCCCGCGGTGTTGGGGGCAACGCCTGTCGCCCAGCGGCCCCGGGTTCGATTCCCGGCTGCGTCAGTGGGTATTTAATTGTAAATGATTAATATCCCTGGCCTCGGGACTGGGTATTTGTGTCGTCCTTAACGTTCCTTTCCTCACATTCAACACTCTACACTCCCTCCATTCCAATTACACGCAGGTTCATATCACATGGTGCTAGTAGGGCAAAATATCTCTATAGGTCGTCGCACCGAACAAATAGCATTTTAAAAAAGGTCATAATATTTGAAGCTTGAAGTTCTGCATGTTAGATATTTTTAATTTGTTTTGTACAGAATTTTGGGAAACGCACAGCTATTTCCAGGTTTGAAAAACATTGGAGGGAAACATTATGAATCATACGGAGAGTCCAAATCCTGACCAATGCAAATCCTCATGTAAAACTTAGGGTGTGGTAGCGATAGAGCCACACGTTACCATGGCACCGGGTATCTCTATCTTATGACTGGAGAGACGGACCGGCAGGTACTGAGATATCGAGACGTGGTGTTGCGAGCTCTTTGTGCTTACCTTACGTAATAACATTCTCCCCTTCGAACTGGTACTCTTTTCTCCGTCTGCTGTTACGAACTGTCGGCTTCCCGGCTGCTTGTACTACTGCTGTCACTGCTCGCCTGCATGGCGCATCCACTCTGACGTCACGCCTATAGTATGTTCTCGATCTAACCCGCTCGCATATATATATGGCCTTGTGTCGTTCATTCGGCAGGTCAGTTGTGGTATAACCTTGTTAAAGACCGTGGGAGCTGGAACTCTGCACACGGCTGGACCGTGTCCATTTTACTTGTGAACTTCGTGCTGGACTTCTGTCAAGGGTGAGCAGACACTGTTTCTTTCTATCATTTAACGTGCCCTACCTTGCTATACTTGGGCTTCGCCGTAGTAACGAAAATTAAACTTTGGTCCCTTCAAGACACATCTGAGTATTCGTGCAGCGCAATTGTTCTGCCTTTTGGATCTTTATATTCCTAAAATGTGGTGTAAATGGTGTACTAGACAGCTGATCTAAAATTCTACTCCATAAACATTCCTACCTTCTGAGATGAACTTTTGCATCGCGTCTGTCAGTGCTGGGGACTTGGCGGCTTGATCCTTATCCTATCCCATTCCTCCGTTTCTTATTTCCTTGTTCTATCCTTTATCTTCTACCTATCTTTATTTGTTTTCTTATCCCATCTATCTGTTCATTTTGCGTAAAAATGGTGCTTGCTTAAAAGATGTGGTCTGCTAATTTAATTTGTATGTTCATCCGTTGGCTTCAATTTTATTATCGCTTCTGCGCATGCGTGTGTGTTTTAATCCCTTCTGGGATCATTTGTTAGAATTCCTATTTTTTTTTTTCTAATCTACCAAAAGGATCACTCCCTGGACTGGAGATTGGTTTATTTCAATTCTGAATCTCTTGAATTGTTCGGCATGAGGTTACATTACAATGTCCTATTGTAAACATTGTATCAATTTGTGAGCTTATCTAGCAAGTGTATGACACTACCAACTTTGTATTCTACTGGCACGAGCCTGAAACTTTATTTGATGTACCTCCCTTCTAACGTATTGTGTAATTTAATGCAAAGAAACTGTTTTCAGAATCTATGGGTTCCACCCCCCCCCCCTTCTTTTTCTCTTTCCCCTAACTGAAGTGTTGGAACTTCTCTTTCCCCTAATTGAAGTGTTGGAACATATGTCCAAAGATTGTAGTGATTGGTGCTTAGGAATTCGATTATGACGATGTAATCAAATTTTGTATCACCTACGTGTCTTAAAATCAAACTTAACGCTTTTATTACGCCTTATGCTGGTTCATACTATTTGTTCTGATGTAAAGATAATTTGTTACCCCTTTGAGATTGGTATAATATATTTGTTATTTTCAAACTTGTTTTCCAAAATTCTCTTTCACGAGTTCCTTTCCCCCATTACTTCTGTTTCCACGTGTACCTACCACGGCAATTCTCTTGGGTAGCGGCCCTTTAACTTGTTTTTGCACATGTATGGAGCTCTAAATTGTACTGTTTACGGTAATGTTGACACGATGTATTGAACTGTTATATTCTCATGTTGCACGCTTCTCGGAACTCTGCGCGCTTGTGTACTGTCAGTTCTGAGTACTTTGATATCTTGTTGTCTAGTATCCCGATCAAGGGCACTCTCTTAAAAGCAAATCTCAATTACAACGCAATTTCTACCAAGTTGATAGTAAGCAAAGACACTATCAAGTACAAAGAGCGTTACAGTGGTGGGGAGGAGATGTCTAATAAATGCTTCGTAAGGGTGCGGTCCAGAGTACAATTTACGGAGGACACTTACTGTGAACATTAACGAGTGTACGTTTGATTATGGACGAACGGAGCAGTGTTGTTTGCTTGTCAATACTTATACAACTCTTGTGCTGAGGTACTTATCTTGGTGTTCATAACTTATAGCAACTTTCGTTAATCTATTGCCCGGTTTCAAAGCATAGAAAAACAGCGTGTGTTTGTGCAAGCTAATGTTTCTCTTAAACCA
Organism: Anabrus simplex; assembly: GCF_040414725.1. NCBI lineage: Eukaryota > Metazoa > Arthropoda > Insecta > Orthoptera > Tettigoniidae > Anabrus > Anabrus simplex. The sequence continues at coordinate 580,811,510 of NC_090266.1, read as the reverse complement.
AGTATTGGCATCACCAAAAAAGGTACAGTGTGAAAACCATATACGATGTGTTGATTGCGATAGCCGGCAATTTGTGTTCATATACAGAGACAGTGAAGGGCAATTACCTACATATATATTTATAACTATTGGCAATCGGGCTCGCTAAAAATGTTCTGGAGTCTTCGCTGTCGTTCCCACTGCTTTCTTGTTGTTGTTCTATGTATATAAATATATAAGGAGTCTTCCAGCAGTTTTAAATATTTAATGATTGTGTTCTATCCCATATGTATTGTGTGGTGAAGAAGTGCTTATGTACAGATAATGGTTAAACCTGAGTATAGATTGTTCATTTTCATATAGTGGACGAGTTATTGGAAAACCTACAATAGGTGTATTTCCTACCCGTTTTTTTTCAGACGGTTAGGTAAGGCCCTGTCTTCAGAATACTAGTTTTTCAACTCTATGAACACGACTCGAGTGGAATATTTTATGCTCTACCATTTACTGTTAGTTTTTATTGACATTCTAATTTGAGGGTTCCCATGGTGACCTCTGGCGCCCATTTACCTGTACTTTCGGCAAATTATTTATTATTATCAACATCGTAAATTGCTTGTTTATTAACTCATTTTGAATTTTATTTCGTTGAAAGTCGCCAAGTGATATGTACACTCAATATGGTACTAAAAACTTAATATTATATCAAAGAAATTTTATATTTTATTTATATTACAATGACAATTAGCGTCCAACAGTAGGGTGGATATTTTAAGTAGATTACAATCGCCACCCAACAGTGGAGCAATAGTTAGTAGTCTATTACATTATCGTCGCAAAATCCCCGGAATACCCTCACTTTCCTAACAGATTTCCAGAATTCAAAGTCGGTTTTGATATAATCTAGTAGGGATATGGCGCCCCATCCTCCCATGTGTAGGGGTGAGTAGCCTTATTTTTTAATATGTATTCGTAACTGCTAATATCATACTAGCACAGAAGTAGAGTAAGCGCTTCCCATTCATATTAGCTTCCGTATATTCCCCACATTTGCCCGTGACCTTCATATATGGAGTTAGCAATTGAAAATACCTGAGGAAGCCACTCACGTGTTGTAACAAACATGATCCATGACCAGAGAGCAGCACACGGCTATGTGCAAAACGACTACAATATTTCGACATAAAATCCAGGATGGGCGGAATGTTTATCTCTTAACCGGTTCATTTGATAAAATCTGTAGATATTCACTGAAGAGCAGCCAATAAATGTTATTTTCATGTAAACTGGCTGTCAGGAAGAGCCTGGTACCACACGGTACCGCTAGTCCCTTACGAGAGAAACTTTTGCGACGTTTGGTTACGTAATTACATAATTATTGAATGTGTTCCATACGGACCATATCTGATGAAAAAATAACCTGAAAATGCATTTAAGGGATATATAGGCATAAAAACTGGAAAAGAAGTCATACATGTAATTTGGGCCACATTTAGTTTACTGCATAATGTTATTTCTAAACATCACATAGGTCTGTTTTGTAGAGTGAACTCTAACAACTGTACTATTGCTCCGGTCATGGGATTTTACTATTTGCCTATGAAGCACTCAAATACCTCAGGGCCTTTTAACTGGCAAGAGATCATCTTCAAGGGGAACATCAGACAGTAATCACGTTCGTGGCTGAAAACAATGTCAGTTAGAGTGTGCAACAGCCGTCCTGTATGAGTGTTTACTAAACCGCCTTCTTTTTTCTTGGTCTTTTTTATCACAATCTGCTTTACGTCGCACTGACACAGATGGGTCTTACGCCGACGATGTGATAGGAAAGGGATAGGAGTGGGAAGGAAGGGACCGTGGCCTTAATTATGGTATAGCCCCAGCATTTTCCTGGTGTGAACATGGAAAACCACGGAAAACCATCTTCAGGGCTGCGAACAGTGGGGCTCGAACCCACTATCTCCTGAATGCAAGCTGATAGCTACATGACCAGTACCGCACAGCCACTTGCTCGGTAAACCCCCTTCATCCTCCCCTGCAGAGTACTCATTGAAATATACAGCCGCAGCCAGCGGCTCAGTGTATATGTATCTGTCTTTTACGTTTTTGTCACCCCATTCCTGTGTGTGTAATACTTCGTACAACGTGAGGGCAACGGAGAGTGATTTTCTGGGATTTTCTGAACACCCTGTAGCTATTGAGATCTGTAATAGGGTAAACCTACCTAACTTCGTGATATTAAGGATTGTAAGTAATATATCAGGACAAATACTCGACCTAGGAATTTTATATTTTACATGCTGAGTACCTATACATTATTCTACAAACACATGATAAAGAACGTTCAAAAATGCAAAACATTTGGTGTTATAACATGTAATAAGCGAAGTGGGCATGCTACCTAATTTCGTGATAGCATACCTAATTCCGTGACACAGTATACCTAACTTCGTGATAATGTACTTAACTCTGTGATAACTTTTCTGAGCATTGTTACAGTTCACTTCACGCACTTTTCGCTCATTTTATTATCGGTATTCACAAACACTACACATAAATACAATAGCACCAGATGAATCAATGGACTGACAACTTTCATGGAACCATCGCAAACAGAAGCAACACTGAATCCAAGGACTTTTATTCTTCCCATTACTGTAGCTGTCGTTACAGGTGGCGCAAATGTCATCATTTTTCTGGTTTTACTTCTGTTTTTCCGTAGATACCGGTTTCACTGGAGTGATATGTGTAGGGGATTTTCCGGGTTGATCAGAAACAGGTGTAGTTCGATGTGTGTTGGCAGCTCTGGCCTGATCAGGAACGTGTGGCTGGTATGAGGTGGAATAGTCACAACGATAATTTCATTCTTGGATACAATTTCCAGTACTTCTGGTGTCACGTGACAGACATGGGAATTCATTATCGTTATCACAGGTCTTTCTGCACCAAGGCCTCGAACAAATTCCTTGAACCACTTTAAGAAAAGTTCACTGTTAATCCATTTACTCTGTGACAGGGCTACTGAGGCGTTAGAAAGGCACCATTCGTCAATGAATCTGACATTCTCACTCCTTTAAAAATGATTAGAAGTGGACCGAATTCACCTGCAGCATTTCCAGCTTGCACAATTTTTCACTTCACTGAATGGAAACTTTGTCATTGTTTGCATACTGTTTTTATGGCCATAGCATACGCAACATATCTTATTCGGTTAACGTTCAGACCGATTCCTATTTCCTGCATTTTTACTATGAAATTAACTAACTTAATCTGCAGTTCACTCGTAAGGGCAAATGGTCTACCCATTTTAAAAATACAGTAGACATTTTCTTTTAGAGTACTCCACGGAACGGTGAAATGTTTAGCAGCCTTTTATACAGACCACTTTTCCTCCAAAACCTTCTGAAGCGCTCCCCGAAGGTCAACTGATGAATAGGCTTGTCTTCTTTGGTCACAAGACCCGTTTTTTTGAGTTTGTTGCTGTTTTCCTACTTCACACATTTGCCATTATGTCTGAAATGGACACAAAACGTAAGCATCGTAGTCATTTTCCTAAGCAAATATTTAATTAATAACGCACTTAAATCCAACTCTGACTACCGATATTATAAGTGAGTTCCTTAGAGAATATAAGTGCATATATTTGTCTGAATAATTACTTGATCAACTTACCTTAATAACGTTTTACTACAGGAACAGACAAACAAGTAGCGTGTTTCCATGCACACAACATACAATCAACTGCCTGTCCTTCACCCAGCGGCAATTCCCGCTCAAAATATTTTCTCCGTGTAAAGGCACTCCTGCTATATATTGAGGACTGGTGGAACTCAGTGCAAAAAGTCTACCTTATTTCAGGATCAATAATATGTCGCGTATCACGAAATAAATTATGTCACGAAATAAGGTAGGTTTACCCTACATGTCATACTTATACACTTATGAAACCTAACCTTTGTAATAATGCACTTACTAGTATAAAACAACTGGTGAAGGAAGGCAAGAAGTATCCGAGATGATTCGTTAAGCTGACCACACGACACCTTGTGATTCGCAGGCCTTTGGGTGGAGCAGCGGTCGCTTGGTGGGCCATGGCCCTTCGGGGATTTTGTACCATGGGGTCTGGTTTATATTCTTAGTATAAAAATACAGAAGTAACAGAACAACATAGAATGTCACAGTACAGGACGTGTGGTACCGTAAGGCACCAGCATTTTCATATGCCCCCAGATCAAGCTAACGGAATGTTATAGTATCCATTGGTATATCTGATATTCCTTTTATTTATTACGAAGACATACCACGCGTTTAAAAGTTCATGCCCACTTCCTTGTTCCCTCAATAATGCTACTTATCTAAGACGAGCACTTAGTCTCGTTTCAATAAACGATCTCGTAAATTGAGATCAAGGTTCAGTAAGCGTGGCACACAACACAGGCAGATTAACTGTACTGAATACTTCTCAAAAGGTCTACCTTTTATTCTATGTGTCGAAAGTTGCCATAAAGATGCTGCCCTTTTTCGATTTATGATAAAGTCGATACTAGTATCTGCCAGTTTCATACGGTACTGCAAGTCCTTTCCAGGTTGAACAAATAAAACAATCACACACAACATTTCGTCGTTGCCGGGACAAAACCTCCTATGTGATAATACTTTTGGAGATATACTGACCCGCAGCACATACATTATGAAGAGCGAGAATGCCTTGACAACATTCACACAATATTGCGCCTTAGATGACAGAACCTTACCGGCCAAAGTTCTAAGCTAAAATATTTCACATAGGAGGTTTTGTCCCGGCAGCGACGACTTGTTACAACACGCGCATGACCTTCGGAGATGCTTTCATAATTATGTGGGAACAAATTAACTTAGTGCATTGCAAGAAGCACCAATTTTCAGTCTGTTCCTTTTCCTGTCTAGAATTTGTTCGCTAAAGATAACAGGCGAATCACGTTTAGAGATCCGAAATATTGTGTTAAAAATAATACTTCCGTACATCCTTTAATTGATTGTATCCAAAATTGTCATGAGCCCTTCACCTAACGTTCTGCCTGTGAAAATTGGTTCCTAAAATTCCTTGTAGTTTATGAAATACGACCGGTGGTAATGCTAGGCGGCTCATACTGTATATTGTTTAACTAATAGTGCATGCCTAGAAAAAATTATATTAAGGTAGGAAAAGGCGAACGTCCTGGTCGGGTGATGAAGGGAGGACAGCCTGTAACGTTAAAGAAAGGCGTGTCGAAAATGGTTCCAAAGAAGGACTGACGCTGACAGGGATTTGTACGTAGATGAAAAGAACAGAGAGAAACAAATATGAGGTGACTGTTGTATCCAAGAACAAGTCATGGGAAGATTTCATTATTATCTTGGAAAGGCTTGGCCAAACGGCAGGGAATCCTTTCGGGACAATAGTAATGAATCTTAGACAAAGGGGGAAAGTAGTAATAAATAATGTTTCGGATAAATCAGGTGAATTCACAGTAGATCCCGGGGAATCATGGGACAGGAGGAAGGAATATTTTGAAAATCTTTTCAACGTAAAAGGATATGTCCCACTTGACGTAGGGAACTATCGAACTAATGGAGAGGAGGAAAGTGATGTTAGCGAAATTATACTTCAGGGAGTGGAAAGGATGGTAAATAAACTCCATTGTCATAAAGCGGCAGGAATAGCAGGACTGAATAGCTCAGACGGTAGAGCACTCGCCTTCTGATTCAAACTTGGAAGGTCCGAACCGGACTCAGTCCTGTGGTATATGAAGGTGCTCAAATACGTCAGCCTCGTGTCAGTAGATTTACAGGTACGTAAAATAACTCCTGAGGGACAACATTCCGGCACCTTGGCGACTCCGAAAACTATACAAATGTAGTTAATGGGACATGAAATGGTGAAATATGGAGGGAAAGCAGGGGTACAATGGTTTTATAGAGTAATAAAGATTAACATGAATTGTTAATAAGGTACCGTACATTCTGATTGAAAGAAAGCGGTAATCGCACTCACCTAGAAGCAAAAGAACAGGAAGTATTGGAACAACTGTCGAGGCATTACATTGATAGTACAACAGGCAAGGTGTTCACTGGCGTTTCGGAAGGGAGGCTGCGATAAATGGCTGACAGTAAATTGGATGAATACCATTATGCTTTCAGAGCAAAAATGTGAAAATTAGCATTATCCAGACTAAAGTGATGACAGTAGGGAAGAAACCTACGGGAATTGAATGTCTGGTTGTGAATACAAAACTGGAACATGGAGATCATTTCTAGTATTTAGGATTTATATTCTCCCAGGGTTGTACTAGTCTTTATTAAGTGTGATTCAATCAAGTTGCAGCAAAACAAAAGGAAGTGAGCTCGCAGTCGTGATGAACAGTATTATGTAAGAATGAACCAGCTCCCGGACGAAACTATCTTTACACCAGTAATATTTCAGACCTACTTTGATGTACGGGAGTGAAATTTGGACGTGCTCAAGATATGTTATTCGTAAGTTAGAATAAACGGACATAGGTAGAATTATAGTTGGTGCAAACAAGTGAGGAGGATGGCAGGAGGTTACTCTTAATAAGGAGATAAAGGCTAGTTTAGGAGCAGTACGCTTAAAACGGCTTCGGCGGTGAGTTCATGTAGGGCCTAAGGCAAACGGAGGAGGATTGGTTACATACGAGAATAATTGACTAAGACAATCAGAGGGAGACCAAGACGACAATGTTTAAAGTCGTTTTCCAATAATTTAAAAATAAGAGATATGAAACTTATCGAGGCCACTGAGCTAGTCACATATAGAGGATTGTGGAGGCGTTTAGTAGATTTAAAGGTTTTATTGACTGAACACTAAAAGATATAACAATATACACTGACTGACAGAGCAAATGCAACACCAAGAAGGAGTGGTCAGAACTTTATGCCAATTGCAGGGTAGACTGACGTCACTGAGTAATGCTCATGATGTGAAATGCGCCGCTGTGCAGCGCACGTAGCGAACGATAAATGGGACACGGCGTTGGCGAATGGCCCATTTCGTACCGTGATTTCTCAGCCGACAGTCATTGTAGAACGTGTTGTCGTGTGCCACAGGACACGTGTATAGCTAAGAATGCCAGGCCGCCGTCAACGGAGGCATTTCCAGCAGACAGACGACTTTACGAGGGGTATGGTGATCGGGCTGGGAAGGGCAGGTTGGTCGCTTCGTCAAATCGCAGCCGATACCCATAGGGACCCATAGGGATGTGTCCACGGTGCAGCGCCTGTGGCGAAGATGGTTGGCGCAGGGACATGTGGCACGTGCGAGGGGTCCAGGCGCAGCCCGAGTGACGTCAGCACGCGAGGATCGGCGCATCCGCCGCCAAGCGGTGGCAGCCCCGCACGCCACGTCAACCGCCATTCTTCAGCATGTGCAAGACACCCTGGCTGTTCCAATATCGACCAGAACAATTTCCCGTCGATTGGTTGAAGGAGGCCTGCACTCCCGGAGTCCGCTCAGAAGACTACCATTGACTCCACAGCATAGACGTGCACGCCTGGCATGGTGCCGGGCTAGAGCGACTTGGATGAGGGAATGGTGGAACGTCGTGTTCTCCGATGAGTCACGCTTCTGTTCTGTCAGTGATAGTCACCGCAGACGAGTGTGGCGTCGGCGTGGAGAAAGGTCAAATCCGGCAGTAACTGTGGAGCGCCCTACCGCTAGACAACGCGGCATCATGGTTTGGGGCGCTATTGCGTATGATTCCACGTCACCTCTAGTGCGTATTCAAGGCACGTTAAATGCCCACCGCTACGTGCAGCATGTGCTGCGGCCGGTGGCACTCCCGTACCTTCAGGGGCTGCCCAATGCTCTGTTTCAGCAGGATAATGCCCGCCCACACACTGCTCGCATCTCCCAACAGGCTCTACGAGGTGTACAGATGCTTCCGTGGCCAGCGTACTCTCCGGATCTCTCACCAATCGAACACGTGTGGGATCTCATTGGACGCCGTTTGCAAACTCTGCCCCAGCCTCGTACGGACGACCAACTGTGGCAAATGGTTGACAGAGAATGGAGAACCATCCCTCAGGACACCATCCGCACTCTTATTGACTCTGTACCTCGACGTGTTTCTGCGTGCATCGCCGCTCGCGGTGGTCCTACATCCTACTGAGTCGATGCCGTGCGCATTGTGTAACCTGCATATCGGTTTGAAATAAACATCAATTATTCGTCCGTGGCGTCTCTGTTTTTTCCCAACTTTCATCCCTTTCGAACCACTCCTTCTTGGTGTTGCATTTGCTCTGTCAGTCAGTGTATAATGGAGATGTATGTATGCGTATATGCATGTATGTGTGTATGTGTGCATATATTTAATAAGTATATATTTATGTATGTTAATTCAAATCTGCACTGCATATACACTTAAAATTAACTGGATAATAATAAATCAGTGTCTGGACGAAAATATTTGGACGAAGTGATCTGGACGAAATGTACAATCATTCGAAAATCCTGGGGTGAAAGGTTTGACAACCGTTAAACTCTGACCACAGCCTGTGTTAACATATTCTTGCTAAACATTTACAGTACTTACTCTTAAGCTAAATATAGAAGAAGTTCCCGTAGGCTCACATGAAGTCAGCAATAAGAATAAAAAGAACAAAATTAAGAATAAGTTGTGGAATATACATGTACGATAAAGTTTATGGGGTCAACATCAAAAGCAAATGAAACACAGAAAAGGGAAAAGAAGCTAAGCACTGTTCGTATATATCTTACGGTAAGGAGTAATTAGATTCCTTTACAATTTATGAAACAACAATTGAATAAATAATTGAAATAATAAAATGTTTAATAGTAATACCGGTAATAATGTCAACTTATCATATATCAAAACACGTTTAATCTTTAGGTTCAAGCTTCGAGTAACTACATTTTATACTTGTGCTAATATAAATAATGATGTTTGGGATAAAATTCCAAATTGTAAGTAAACAGGGCCAGATGGATTTAGGAATTCCGAAAATACACAATGAAATTTTGTTCAGGACTTACAAGATATTAAATCGGTTTCTTTCTTGAAAAACTGTATAAGATGATGTTTTCCTGATTTTCTAATAAATCCATCATTTTTCTCCATTGGGAATTCCCAACTGCGTGTTTCTAAAGTGGGTAGAATTAATCGGTGGATTTAAAAACAAAACATGTTTTGTAACAGTGAATGTTTATTGAAAAGGAAGTCAATAAATCTGTTTGTCGCACGAAAATTTACTAACGATTTAACGTAGCTGCGAGCACGTGACAGTAATGTCGTTTTCGTATGGACACACATACAGTATCTCCTTCATAGTTGATGCAAGAAGGTTTCTGCTCCCTTGTGTTTGTTACAGCTTTCTCTTCACTAAACGTGTTTGCGCCTGAGCATAGCGTTGTGAGGATAACGTAATACATACATTTATACAAGTTGCTGGTGTTCTATACCGAACATAAACAGAAACTATGTTATAAAACATCAGCCCTACATACACATACAGCTAGGTTTGCAGACTGTGCGGCTTCCCGGAATCCATTTAATTCAACTGAGGACTTCATTATGACGATACAGAACAAGGCTGGTTTAATTCTTGAATGCTTCACATTCCCGAAATATTAATTTACCAGCACGCGCAGCGCAAGCTAGAAAATGATAAGCAATTAGTCTAGTTGGAATATAAAGTGCAAGGATATTTCACAAGCCTAATAATTGGGTTAGAGTTGAATAGTTAATTACGTTACTTTGTCGTCTGCCATTAATGAGGCCCGACAAAACTCAACTAACTCACTCATTACATTCTTAAATCTTCAATGTGAAGTTGAATACCGTTAGAATTTATCTCGGCTAAATATGAATATACGGAATAATTATGTTGTGGGCTTCAGATGTGTATAAGGGAACATTTGTTTGTGCTAATCTACATTCGTAGGAAGTATGTATGTACCTAAATGACACTTTAAAGAGCTTGTGTTGTAGAACTTGTTCATGTTATTAGGGTACACAAAAGTGCGGTCTCTCTTTCTATGGTTCGTCTTTCTCCCATAACGTTCACTGTACTGTAGGTAAATTATCTATCAGTACTGAAATTGTCCCCACATTAACAGAGTACTCAACGTCGAGACATTATTCTCCTAACATTGATATCTCTCCCCATAGAACTCCTTATACTATTTACTCGTACATTCCGACCTTTAAACATCCAAGCAATTGTGGGACAAAACATTTTAAAAACAATAATCTGTATCACAGTCCGATGAGAAAACATATTTACCCCGAAAATATAACCTTGCTCGTTAACAGGTAACCTCTTCCTTGACCATAAGGCAAATGCAATGCCAACACAAGTTTACAACTCGACATTCAAAACCCTGAAAACTTCAAAATAGAATATTATACATTTTGGTTATCATTATCAACTTCAAATTGTTATTGCAACGTCTTATTTGAGACTTCCTTTCATTCGTCATTCATCTCGGTAAGTAAGTTGCATTGACTGGTGTGGTGGTGAATTTTATTTCCGAATTCCATTTGTGGCCTTCAAGGAGAATAGCGGAATTCATCATTTTAAATTAACAATGGAGTAATAATTCACCAAATTACAGTCCGGTGGTGCATCACGAGGATGATAAGGCTGCGACTGAAATGAAAATTATTGGGTAAATGGAAATTCGCGATAGAACTATACAGCCACTGCGTTTCAAAACACTAATATTATAACATACAGGTTATCTATACTCCTCCATTCTCTTCACAGGATCCTGTGACCGAAGATGATTGATTCATACAGCCTCGTCTAACACGTTCACTCCTAGTATATTTCTATCCCTTCATTGCAAATACCTCCCCTGCAATTGTTTCCACTTACAGTACTTTTATCAGCTATAATTCTCACTACTTCCATGCCTCATCTTTCTTATGAATAATATATCCCGAGTCTACCTGTCAATCACTTCTAAACATCAAGGTTGGTCTGAAATGTGAGGAATAAGCGGAAAATTTCGTAAATTATTTCACTTCCTTCGCACTAAGGTCCTCATGTTGCAGTTATCAGTCTATTGCTTAAAATTTACTGCAACTTTGATCGACATCTCTCAGGATATTTCCATCCTTGCAGAATACCCACCCTATGTACTTAGAGATTTTCACCAAATTCAGTATCATACATTTTACCTAACATTCTGTCCGACTCGTTGGCTGAATGGTCAGCGTACTGGCCTTCGGTTCAGAGGTCCCAGGTTCGATTCCCGGCCGGGTCGGGGATTTTAACCTTAATTGGTTAATTCCAATGGCCCGGGGGCTGGGTGTTTGTGCTGTCCCCAACATCCCTGCAACTCACACACCACACATAACACTATCCTCCACCACAATAACACGCAGTTACCTACACATGGCAGATGCCGCCCACCCTCTTCGGAGGGTCTGCCTTACAAGGGCTGCACTCGGCTAGTAATAGCCACACGAAATTATTATTATACACCTAACATTCTATCTTCTTTGGTTTCTTTCCTACAGGGCGAGTTGGCCACGCGGTTACGGGCGCGCTGTTGTGAGCTTACATCCGTGAGATAGTGGGTTCGAATCCCACAGTCGGCAGCCCTGAAGATGGTTTTCCGTGGTTTCCCATTTTCACACCAGGCAAATGCCACGGCCGCTTACTGCCAACTCCTAAGCCTTTCCTATCCCATCGTTGCCACAAGACGTAACTGTGTCTGTGCAACGTAAACCCACTAGAAAAAATGGTGTCTTTCCTAATCAACGTGGCCTAAGTCTTGTGGATAAAAATATAACTAGGTAAATATCGTACTCTTTCTTTGAACGATTCAAGATATTGCATTTATGTTATTGGAGCATTCTGCGTTTACAGTACTGCCATTTCTCACAACACCCTTCACTAAATGATATATATAAGCTATGTAATAGTCTGTATTGGAAAAAGATTATGGTCTTGCCTTATCATTGTTACTACAACGAAACATTTATGCACTTACTGTAGCCCAATTGTCAAAGTAGGTGCCTTTGAGTGACTCTAATAATTTTTAGGCATATAACATCATTGGCGAATATAAGTAGAAGGGCTGAGTTATTAATAGACCGAAGTGTGAATGACCGGGCGAGTTGGCCGTGCGGTTAGGGGCGCGCATCTGTGAGCTTGCATCCGGGAGATAGTGGGTTCGAGCCCAACTGTGGGCAGCCCTGTAGATGGTTTTCCGTGGTTTCCCATTTTCACACCAGGCGAATGATGGGGCTGTACATTAATTAAGGCCACGGCCAATTCTTTCCCACTCCTAGGCCTTTCCTATCCCATAGGCGCCATAAGACCTATCTGTGCCGGTGCGACGTAAAGCAAATTGTAAAAAAAAAAAAAAAAAAAAAAAAAAAAGTCTGAATGGCTGTTCAGCGTGTTGCGTGATAGGCGTTTTGCTTTCTGATTGTCTCAGGGGCTTGGCTTCTCAGTACGGGGCTGGCTCGTGACGGGCTTAAGAGCGCGGGAGGTTTAAGCGAGAAAAAGTCAAAATGCTGATTGGCTGTTGGGCGAGCACTGGAGACTAAGGCGGCAAAATTACAGTGCAAGAGATTTGGAAATGTGTCCGCGGGCAATTTGAAAATTGGGAGTAACTATTTTTGTTGTACGTGCTAAGATGACGTCATAACCTATCATTGTCTACGTGTGCAAGGCTTGAATTCGACTCCACAGGTGTGCTAACCTTACAGTTCCAAGTTTGACGCTCAGGCTATCTGCATTATAGTGCAAGCTTAACCATACACTAGATAATTCAAGGTCTCGGAGCTGCCGCAGAGCTTCGTTTAGGTGCTATAGGGGCACTTATGGGGATGCTAAGTTGCATATTTTAACATTTTGGAGTGTTACTAGGACTCATACGGAGCATGATTTAGGAACTGTTAGGAGTTAATTTTGGGACCGATTCGGAGCATCGTTTAGGCACTACGGGGACTTTCTTTAGAGGTGACACAAAAATATTTTGGGTATGTCTTTGGCCTTACAATGTTTTTTTTTTTTTTTTGGATATTCTTTGTGGTGCTACGGAGCATATTTTGGGGAATTATTTTATGAGTGCTCCAGATCATCATTTAGGCACTCTGAGGACTTACCTTTGAGGTGCTTCAGAGCATGTTATGGGTACTATAAGACCTCTTTTGGGTGCTACGGGACATCTTACGGGTGTTATACATCTTTCTTTGAACGCTCGTAGATAGGGTAGGGTAGGATGGGGGTAGGTAATGTATGTCGACGAGGTTTACTTATTATATACTAGCAATTACCCGCAGCTTCCCTCACGTAGATTTCATAACTTGATCAAAGTAATCGTTCCTCGGCATTGTACTATGACATTATCTGAAAATTCCTAAAGTATAAAAACTCGCCCATAAATTAAGTTTCATTTACTCCATAAATTCTTTGTAAACCATATTTGTGGTATTACCTTTTGGGGCTGAGACGACGATGCGACATAGAACTGTTCATGTGTGAAACAGTCTTCTCTCAAGTCGAAGAAATAAATACACGTTCCTTTATTTTTAAAGGAGATTCCAAATACCTATTCCCACATCTGTAACACCTCCTTTTGAGATATACATAAGTATCAACATAAAAATTATTCAACCCTTGATCAGTCCTTCCCCCACCCCACCCCTATGTAAGTGTATTTTCCGAAAAAAGTACATGTTTCTTTATTTCTTTATTTTTAAAGGAGATTCCAAATCCTAAGTTTCACGTCTGTAACTTCTTCAGTTTTTAAGATATAAGTCTCCTCATAAAAAATTATTCAACTATTTTTCACTTCATTTCACCCTCCGTTAAGTGCCTTCTCCGAAAACAAATATATTCCTGTATTTTTAAAGGACCTTCTAAATACCAAGTTTCTTGTCTCTGGCATGTTAAGTTTTTGACATATAATGTAGATATACCGGTAATCATTTTAAAACTTCACCCGCTTTTACGATTTTTTCAGCCCCTTAACTGGATTTTCAGAAAACAAAAAATACGTTTTTCATTATTTTTAAAGGAGATTCCAAACACCAGTTTTCATGTCTGTACGTCTGTAACACCTTCAATTTTTTAGATAAACGTATACTCATAAAAAATAATCTAACTTCTTCTTCTCCACTCCTTTCCACCCCTCTTCCGCCTGAAGAGGACTTTCCGAAAACAAAAAATACGTGTTTATTTACTTTGAAAGGAGGTTTTAAAATACCAAATTTTACGTCGGTATCAGTTCCAGGTTTTTAGATAAAGTATCCTCACAAACCAATTTAAATTCCTAATTTACTTATTTTCAACCCCACACCCCTTATGTCTATTTTCCGAAAAAACAAGTGCGTGTTTCTTATTATTAAAGGAGATTCCAAATACTAATTTTCACGCCTGTAACTTCTTCAGTTTTCAGACATAAGTATCCCCTTAAAGGTAATTCAACTCATTTTTCACCCCCCTCCTTCCTACCCGTTAAGTTGTTTCCCCCCTCCCCAAAAGTGCGTATTTCTTTATCTTTAAAGGAGATTCTTCAACGTCTTTAGTTTTGAGATATGATTATCCTCATACAAGGAATTCAACTAATTTTCCAATACATTCACCTCCCTTTTAAGTGGATTTTCCAAAGACAAAAGAACACATGTTTCTTTACTTTGAAGGGAGATTCCAAATACAAATGTTCATGCCTCTAACATCTTCAGATTTTTATATATAAGTATCCTCATAAAAGGAATTCAACTCCTTTTTCACCCCCAGCCCGTTAAGTTCATCCCCCCTCCAAAAAAATGCTCGTTCCTTTAATTTTAAAGGAGATTCGAAATAGAAAGTTTCACATGTGTAACCTTAAGTTTTGGGCCGATTACCTCTATGTTAGGCCCCTTTAAACAACAAGTATAATCAACCTTAAGTTTTTGAGATATAAGTTTCTCCATAGAAAGAATTAAAGTTTTTCACTTCCTTTAACCCTCCCCCCTTAAGTGAATTTTTCGAAAACCAAAATACTTGTTTCTTTATTTTTAAAGGAGCTTCCAGATTCCAATAATCACGACTGTAATATCTTCAGTTTTGAGATATACGGTATGTGTTCTATTAAACAGGAATTAAACTCCTTTTTCACCACCCCGCCCCCAAGTTGAGTTCCCCACCAAAATGCATATTCCTTTACTTTTAAAGGTGATTTCAAATAGTAATTTTCACGTCTGTAACATCTTTAGTTTTTGAGATATAAGTATCCTCATACAAAGAATTCAAATAATTTTTCAATTAATTCTCCCCCCTTAAGTGGATTTTCCAAAGACAAAAGGTTACTTCTTTACCTTGAAGGAAAATTTCAAATACGAATTTTCATTTCTGTAACATCTTCAGTTTTTGAGATATAAGTATCCTCATGAAAAAATCAAGTCCTTTTTCACTCTATCCCCGCCCGTGAAGTTGGTTCCCCCACCCAAAAATGCGTGTTCCTTTATTTTTATACGAGATCCCAATACCAGTTTCCATGTCTGTAACCTTCAGTTTTGAGATATAGGTTTCTTCAGAACAAGAATTCTTTTTACTTCCTTTCACACTTCCACTTCAAGCGAAATTTCCAAAAACAAACAGTAACCGTTTATTTTAAAGAGCTTCCAAATACCAATTATCACGTCTGTAACATCTTCAGTTTTTTATACATACAGTATGTAGCCTAGTAAAAGGATATCGACTCCGTTTTCATCCCCCCATACTAAGTTGATTCACCCCCTCCCAAATGCGTATTTATTTTTAAAGGAGATTATAAATACCAGTTTTCACGTTTGTAACATCTTTAGAATTTTTATATATATATTCTCATAATTCAACTATTTTTTCAATACTTTCATCCCCCACCCCCCGTTAAATGATTTATGTGAAAACCAAAGGAAACATGTTTCCTTATTTTAAAAGGAGATTCCAAATGCCAATTTTCATGTCTGAAACATGTTATGTTTTTGAGATATACCGTAGATATGCTAATTTTAAAAAGTCACTCCCTTTTTCAGTTCTCCTGGTTCGAGCTGCTGGTGCGTTAAAGGACTGAGTAACTGAAAATATTTCACATGTTTCCTAGTCTCTTCCAACCCAGCTCTATATCATTAGGCAAAATACGAACGACGTTTTTAGGGCCAAATAAACGAACCAGTCTGTGAAAGCTATTAAGTATGCAACCTTGCCACATCCAAGGCAACGAGAAAAATACTTGAGTAAAAGTCGAACTCCAAACCTCGATCACTGTTCACTTTCTGATGTCCAACCCCGCCCCTGCCAAATGAGCTCTTGCAAGGCTTGACATGCTGCGGTCACTTCTCAGTTTATGCATTACCTGCTCCTAGTCTGTGTGTGCACCACCTGTTGAAAGGGACATGTTCTTCGAGCCTGTGCTCATTTTGCGGGTTCATTCATTGTACTAAGGAATAGTGGTGTTCGCGATTCCTGCTGTTTTCTATGCTGTAACTACATATCTCGTTAAATTACCCCGGTTTAGTGTGAGGGACAGATGCATTTCAGAATTGCAGTAAACGCGATGGGTTGAGAAACCTAGACCGCAAATGGCGGGTGAACCACCCGGTATATTGATAATGTGCTCTTCTGTGTGTTACCATTTCGTTCTGAAGCATTCAAAACTTCCCGGCTGGCAAGAGCTCTTTTTCATTCCATGTTACTATCTTAATTTAGCGTCGAGGTGCTGGTTGATGTCACTCCGCCCAGTAGCATATTTACCACCCGAGGTATAGGAATCAACCGACATTTTAGCCTTATAATTTGCTTTAGATTTCTCTACTTGTTGTAAATTTTCATATATTTACACTTTTTTAACTTTGTCAGCCGCATGATTCCAAAGAATATCTGTATTCCTCGGAGAGCTAAGGTAATATTCCCAGCACTGACAGCAGCTGTTGTGAAGCCAATATCCAAGAAGAATTATTCGCGTCTACTAGATAAATTCTACGATGGCATGCCCGTATATATGGTGATCATAGCCATGGAACTTAAAGTTTTACCTGAAATCCGAAATATTGGGGAGTTTATTTTCATTTCAAACGTTGTAGCTGAATTATGTGACGTAAATTACATTTACTAAAGTTGTTTGCAAAACCTTGGTTCTTCGTTCGAATAGGCAGTGATTAAATGAACAAATATATGTTGGCTAGATAATTAATTTAAACAAGCCTCCGTGGCTCAGACGGCAGCGCGTCGGCCTCTCACCGCTGGATACCGTGGTTCAAATCCCGGTCACTCGAAGTGAGAATTGTGCTGGACAAAGCGGAGGCGGGACAGGTTTTTCTCCGGGTACTCCGGATTTCCCTGTCACCTTTCATTCATGCAACACTCTCCATTATCATTTCATAGCATCTATCAGTCATTAATAATCAGTTTGGGAGTGGCGACCCCATCGTACTAATAGCCTATACATGATTCATCCATTACATCCCTGACCCGGTCAAAGACTGGAAAACAGGTTGTAGGTTTTCTTTTTTCAATTAATTTCAACAATCTAAAATTTACTCGATGCGTAGGAAAGAACCATAAAATATAAATTATATTGTTGAAAGGTTAACAGGAAAGTGAACTGAATGAAATAATTTGTATGAGAGAAGAATGGCTGTAAATGATAGGTGCTTGGAGGAGAAGAACATCTCTATTGTCATTTTAAAGGCATTTAGTTCTGATACGTTTGAGACATCAGATTAAGTTTTTTTGCGCGTGATTTAATCACATACACCAACACATGTTTGAAAATTTATCTCGTGGTAAACAACTACAAAGCCGAATTCGAAGCTATTATATGAATTCTAATTAGAAAACACTGAGAGTTGTTGATTTGTAAATAAACTGAGTTGTCAAACAGTAACGTTGCACAACCTGTACACAGAAATTATGACCAATATTGTACACTATCGCTTAAAGGGATACACAAAATATTCAATGTTGTGTCTTCATCAAAATTCCTCTTTCTCCTTTTCCTTCATTACGTATTTTCCTTACTTTTATCACAGCTTCTCTTCGTTTTATTACAGGAAATCAACGCCTTCAATATTTAATAATAACTTTTTATTTTAAAAAGCAAACCCCATGGCACTACAGCCCTTGAAGGGCCTTGGCCTACCAAGCGACCGCTGCTCAGCCCGAAGGCCTGCAGATTGCGAGGTGTCGTGTGGTCAGCACGACGAATCCTCTCGGCCGCTATTCTTGGTTTTCGAGACCGGAACTTTTTATTTAATTATTAAATTTATCAACCGAGTACCGTTTCTGAAACGCTTCATGTCGTCGGAGATACATCATTCAAATTCAGCGCTACCAAAAGTCAAATTAAGAACTATCTTCATTTTTTTCAGTCTCACTCAATGTGACTGTTTGAGTGGTCCTTTGGATTATTCACTGCTACGCCATATGACAGTAAAATATACACTAGTATATGTGAATCTTTGGTATTATTTCTAATAATGCTAAAGGAAGATGAATAAGAGACAGAAGCATATTAGTGATGATCTTCTATTTCCCTTCACCTTTCTTCAGTTATAACACGATTACACTGATAGACAAGGGAATTAGAAGCTGTGTGTTCTGATCATCAATCCCTATGACACTGAACTTTACTCATAGGCTGTGATTTAATTCGTTCAAATCACATTTCACCTCTCCAAACCCAGGCTCAAATAATTATAACTATATTCACTACGATATAAATCAGAATATCGTATGCTATCAAACATGTCAAGCATACTGGAGTTACGGATGATCAAAGAAAAATTATTTGAGAAAATTCAATATTTTGGCACAATAGTAGGCATAAAAAGGGTCAAAGTACATAAAAAGAGGAAATCCGAAATATTAATATGTCGTCACGGATATGAAATGTTCACGTAGGAGAACGCAAAATGTTTAATAAAATGCTGGGCTGAGCTGCTCAGGCGGACGAAAACAGACTTCTTGAGCCCATGTTGGAGAATTTAGTCTCCGTGCAGTTCATTGGTTTCGAAGAGACTCAAAATACGCTAGTTTTGCTTGGGAAAATTTACCGACACGTAAATAAACTCCCATTGGACGAACATCTGGGATTTCAGCGCCCCCATAAACCGCAAAAGTAGTTAGATGAAGTAAATCAATAACAAATAAACAAGTACGCATAAATTAAATCGCAA
Source organism: Anabrus simplex (assembly GCF_040414725.1). Lineage (NCBI taxonomy): Eukaryota > Metazoa > Arthropoda > Insecta > Orthoptera > Tettigoniidae > Anabrus > Anabrus simplex. The sequence goes on along the minus strand of NC_090266.1, from coordinate 580,792,374 downwards.
ATGCAACGTACTCTAATTATGTTGAATATAAATTTCAAAAGTAGGTGACGGAATACCGGTAGTTTCCTTTCATCCCCAAGATAACGGCTTCGATACTGGTTGAAGTCGATGGAATTTTGGCGATTTCCATTGCGACAATGTCGTACTTTTTGTTACTGCGAGTACTCACAGGGGACAAATTTCGGATGTTCTTGTATCCTTTCAAGTCTGCTGCAGTTAAAGGAATGTTACACAAATTACATGATTACTAGTTTATGACGTAGCAATTGACAGTAAACTTTATCATACGTAAGTCCCTTCAAGCTACTTGGACGAGCTGCATACTTAAGTTGTGTGGAAATAAACTGCCAAATGCTACATATGACAGAGGGGAAAATGGGTCATCCCTTCTGCAAGGGGTGACTAACATATTATCTAAGAAGCTCATGTTAACGAATGTCACGTTCCTTGTTGAACTCTACATCGATTTAACCAAATATACGTTACTGTAATATATTGTGATGGTTTCTGCCATGCTGATTCTGAGCCGAGCAGATGGAGAGGATATGGCCCCGCCCACAAACGAGCGTCTTCACAGCTGGCCGAGTCTACTCCAGTTGGGTCCTGGATGGGTCTTTTAGTTGGATGTGCCAGCCTCTCTCTGGGATCTCCTTGGGAGCCCCTGGTGATTATCTGAAGCTTTGAGACGATAGGTGGCTAAGAGATTTCTAGGCGTATGCAGCTTTCGGACTGTTCTGGAGCCACTGACTCCGTATTTAAGGTGGGCCAGACGAGTCTGGGTGTGAGTTCAGTCATTTCAGTCTTGGGTAACGCAGTTAGTTCAACCTCAGTGTGAGTGTTGTAGAGGGTGCCGCTGTGGAGCACTTTACTGTGAGAGTTCGAGTTGAGGCTTAGCCTTGGTTGAGGAGGCATCCGTCTGTCAGTCGCTGTGAGTGTTCAGTCCGTGGAACTGTGTGTTCATTCTGTCCTTCTATCATATAGGAGTTTAGTCTCTCCGTACAGCTATCTCAGAAGTGAACGTTGTGCTTGATGGCAAGTTGGAGAGTTCCAAGTGGGATCTCTAAGGGACAGTGAACCAAGTCTGTTGGGAGTCAACGGACAGTGACACGGTTGTGTGCCCACTGTGAACTTGGTAGTTGTGACAGTCACAGCGAGAATATCTGTCGAACTGATTTAGACTGTAAGTGCCAGTTGTGGAAGAGTGCGTAGTGTGATTGTTCTAATTTGTAAGCATTAGTGAACAATTAGGGCGACTGAGCAGTGAAAGTGAAGAGAGGGAGCTAACTGGAGTTATTGTGTGCCTGTGTAGTTCTCTTAGTAATATTTGTGTTAGTTAATAAATAATAAAGTTGAGCGCTACCAGTAGTGTATTTAATAACATGCTGCCTGCGTATACGTCACAATATTCTACGACAAGGGCAAGCCTATGTTGGTGATTTAAACGGAGAATTCTATGAAGTAAATTTGGTAACAGGACAGCAGAATACTAATAAAACAAGCATATGAATTGAATTAACAACGAGCGGATAAAGTGCAGTTTAACCTTTAATTACTCGCGCGGGGTCTTTGAGGCCCCACTCCCTTTTTAAATTGTTATATTTTCCCGAAGTGACTACGTGTGACCTTGACACATGCAATAGCTTTGTGTAGTGGGGAGTGGAGCTCAGTTCAGTAGTTGGCTCATTGTTTCCAAGTAAGGTACTCAGTGGAGAGCAGTGACCAGGCCTAAAAGACCCCACGCGAGTAATTACGTATGAAAATAAAGTAAGGTAACTCTTTTCCTATTCTGGCACATATTGCTTATAACTAACTATTTATTTAGTTTTGATGATGTGAACGTGTAATACACATATTCTGGCCAGCATCTGAACCTCTTGTGATGTCTGGGAATTGTTAATATACAAGAAGTAAGCCTATAATGTACAGTATAAGGAGCTTCTACTTTGACATGAGATGCAGTGCAGCAAATAGAGCGATGTGTTATTGATTTCTCTCATATTTCTGGGTTACTTCGATTTGTATTTCACTTTCAGATGAATATGGCTGGAAGGCACAGTCGTCAAGTACAGGATATTAAGAGTGGCTTTTAGAGGAAGAAGAAGAAGATGATGATGATGTCCCAGTTGCTTCTGATTCTGATCCAGACTGTGAAATATTCAGCAATCACAGAGCGGTAATACTGATATCCAGCATGCATCATGACAGATATAGAAGAGGCTGAGAAGAAGAAATCGGAAATAGTTCTGTTTTATAACAGCACAAAAGGTGGTGTAGACACAAATGACAAGTTATGCCAAACTTACAACGTAGCACGACAAACCAACAGATGGACGCTCGTTGTTTTCTATCATATCTTCAATGTTGTTGGTATCAACGCTTTCGTTGTATGGAAATTCAATACCAGCCACAAGAAATGCATGCCAAGGAGAGTATTATTGAAAGAGTTGGTGAAAGAACTCATTAAACCATGGCTGTTGTTGCGTGCTGCTACACCTAGCTTGCCTAGAAATCTCAAGAAAAGACTATGTACAGATAATGGTGACAGGGAAGATGTAGAGGAGCCAGACAATTCAAGAAAGAGATGCGTGATTTGCTCCAGGTCAAAGGACAGGAAAATAAAAACTAGATGTGAAAAAAGCAAGGAACGTGTCTGTGGAGACCACATGAAGAAAATATGTGAGAAGTGTGTGTAATGTGAGAAAAAGAGCAATGTCATGAACTCAATGTTACTTTATGTGTAATGATTTCTTGTAAACATGCTTTTCAATGTGGTGCAATGTTTGCAGTAAAATAAGATGCAATAGTATTGTAATTAGAGTATTTTTTCAATGAATACTGTCCCGGAGGCCTTAAAGACCCCACGCGAGTAATAAAGGGGGAAAACTGAACGCGAGTAGCTAAAGGTTAAAAAGACTCAAGGGACAAGAAGTATCAGTCGTTCATTAGTTTCAAATTAGTTATTATAAGGACAATAATGCAGATATGAAAAGAAATAGAAAACAAGGCATAAAGCCGTGAATATCATTATATTTCTTTGCCGAGTGCAGGTTTGGACGGAAATGTCGTCATTGCGCCATCATTCATATCTCAGCTCTACGCAGTGCTGACAGCGTGGCAGACTCTACAGTGAGGAGAACAATGGCGTTCGTACTTTGCAGCAGTGGTAATTCCCCTTACTAACTGCGCCTTAGTCTCTAAGTCGGTCGTAAAGACTCTGTATTTCCCGTGTCCCAACGATTAATAATCGAAAGTGAGAGATCTGTTGATTTGAAGGCCGAACGGTAAGGTTCACTGCAACCCACCACCCGATCTCGATACCGGCCATTTGATATTGCGATCAGACGTCCAGTGCAATGGGATGCTGGGCTGTCATGTTAGTAGTACATTCCCTGTCAATGTTACTGAGGTCCAGTCACATAACTCATCTATCCACACACACGGCATATCGATGGTGCGCTAGAATTACCTCGTATCCCGCAATGCTCCTCCTATCCATTATTTTCCTTAAGGGCCGGTATTATAATAGAAGTTTAAACTGTTGATTCGGTTTATCTGTTAGTCATGAATTATAAAACTTAATATTCAGTTTAACTAGAGATTAATTTTACTGTCATTCATCTACAGTTTAATCTGAAGTTTAAGAATACGTAATCTTACAACATGGCAGAACGAATGGATCTCGAATATATTTCTGAGGTATTTGAAGAAATACTAAGCGATGACGAAGAAGTGGTTCAAATTATTGAACGATCAAGGTCAATACGATTTTTCCGAGCAAGGGGCCGTCACTTTCATATATGGAATGAAAAATAGTTCAAAATAGGTTTAGGCTTACAAAACAGACTGTCATAACCCTATTTCAGCAAATTGGTGCTAGAATAAAACATGCAACGAGAAGGTAAGAATGAAAAAATGACTTTTCGAACTGTGTGAATTTCAAAAGTGTAAATTTTAGAAAATAAAGTAACTTCCTTCTATTTCAGAAATCATGCTGTAGAACACCTCAGTCAGCTACTAATAGCATTGGGATTTATGCCTCCCGTAGTATGTTTATTAAAATAGGAGATTTCGAAGGAATTCATACTGCCACTTTTTCACGGACTATATAAATGTTTCTGCACAAGCAATTTTATCTTTACAAGTAAAATTAGGACAACGTTTATTGCTTTTATCCGCCATTTTACCTACAAGAAGTAAACAAAACATAATCGATAGTCATCTTTTCTTGCAAGTCACTGCAAAACATTATCGACAGTAATCTTTTCACGCAAGTCACTGCGACCAAGATCGCATATTTCATTCTTCAGCTCAGTTTAAATTAGGCCGGCCATTATAAGATTCAATATCGGTTTAAACTCAAGTTACAGTTTAACTTAATCTTCAGTTTAAACCCTCATTATAATACCGGCCCTAAGACAGGTAGGCCTCACAGCCATACAAGGATATGCAATCCATCAGAACAATGTTAATTGCGTTCAATTTCCTAAGCCAATATGTATGGGAATAATAACGTTATTGCAGCGTACTGTTGGAATGTACATTTACATGAATTATCTAGGCACTCCTACAGTATAATCCATTTAAGGTTATTTTTCTTCACACATCAGCACAGAAAAATGAGCAAAGCGAAGGTTATTGTGATGGACTGCATGTCCATGTGTGGCTGGGAGGCGTGATTAGTCTCAAGGAGGATAAAATATAGGAAGAGCATTTTGGGATACGAGGTAATGCTTGTGCACTGTCGATATGCTCGTTAACCGGCTCAGGGTAAAATATTTAACGCGATTTAATTCATTTACGTATAAGCCTGAGTGGCACCGTATAGGCCTACGGAAGAAATCAACCTACTATGTTCTGGGTACAGTTGTTCCGTCGACGTGTATGAGCTACTTTTGATTGAGAGTGGAACCCAATGAAATACGGTAGCACAATATCATGCCGAGTTAATTTGGCAATTATAATGCCGATTTTAAAGTAGGAAAGATCATAACACTGAGATAAAGTTGGAATTCTAGATTGGGGCACATGTTATTTATAGGACGAGGAATAAGGGATTAGAATAATTGATCGACGATTGAGTGGCTCAGACGGTTGAGGCGCTGGCCTTCTGACCGCAATTTGGCTGGTTCGATCCTGGCTCAGTCCGGTGATATTTGAAAGTGATCCAGTACGTCAGCCATGTGTCTGTACATTTACTGGCACGTAAACGAACTCCTACGGGACTAAATTCCGGCACCACGGTGTCTCCAGAAACCGTAAATGTAGTTAGTAGAACGCGAAGTCAATAACATTATTTATTATTAGAATAATTGATCAAGGGAAATGTTTGATATATTTCCAAGTTCTATGAATGCATTTAAGAAAATGTTATGTATACAATTCACAGAGAATCTGCCACTTGGGCGGAAGCCGTAAATGCAGATCGTTAATAACTAATGATTTATCTCACCCTGTCAGTCGCTGTGGTAGTTCCAAATACAATACAGTCATCATAGTGTTGGGGAAATAAATGAAATGTATGAGGAATAACAGTGCCATATAGTTCATCCCAGGATACATGAAGTTTAAAGCGTCATTGAAAGGCAGGTAGACTAGCATCTGGTGTGTAGTTACACAAGGAGGCTAATCTAATGAAACTTGAAAAATTTCCCTGAGTCTGGCTGCGATGTCAATCAGTGTGGCTAATGTGAAACGCATGAGGAGTCCGGAGGAAATGGTTGTGGGACATCTGTACAATTCATAAAAGCTATGCATACAGTGGAAGATGTCTGTATTTTCATTCAGCGGAGTTTTTGAGCGCCTGGAATCCTCACGCGAATGAGATTTTCCTTTTTGATTCTCTCATTGCGAATTCCTGTGGCCACGTTCCGTCCAACGGGAGCACTAACATCCCCGGAAGATATGCTACAATCCAGATTTATCAACATTCCAGAACTCACTGTTCGATGAGAACTGCTGGGCCACGTCTTGTCATTGTTGTTTCATAAACTAGGTATTTTAAGAATGCTTGACAAGCTGTACTACTACTTAACATTGTCATTGTCTTCCCTCTACAAATTATACACTTATTTCATTCATAGGATGTGTGTTCCCTTGGATTAAAATATTAATGCCTTATAATTATATACATTTTATTAGAACTATTCGAAATGAAGTAGTGCGTATGTGCATTTTAGTAAATATACAGAATGAAGATATATTATTTTACTTATTAATCCTCGTTTGAACATGTTTACTGAAGTTCAGTTCTGTCAACTGTCCACACGCGTACGTTCGAGGGCATTATATTCTTGATCTAAAGGCGGAAAATAACAAACTGGCACACTCTCTTCACCTCAGAACCTGCACGCATGATATTACCTCAGATATATACTTTATATAGGTTTAACCAGCCAATGGTCGCTAGGATGAAACTAACGCGAGTGGTCGCGCGTTGAGCAAAATGTTCACGGTATGATATGACGTGTTTACATAATAAATACCAACCGATTCCAAGCGTAAATGTACTAACACAATAAATGAACATAAGAATAAATCGCAAATGGTTATAAAGAACACTACAAATTACAAAATATAATTTAAAATAGTAATAAATCTCGAATGGTTATAACTTTATCTGGAAAAAACAATTCCCTACTTTCTAAAATAGTGTGTGCGTCTGTAGCAATGCCCTTTACGTAAGGAGGATGAGTCACTGTATTTTTAGCACAAGTACGTGTACGTGGATTTCTTCTTGGTAGATGTCTGCACCAGTTTGTCACCTTAACTTTCACTGTGTAAACATTATCACTAAACATGAAATTGTCATTTACCTCCAACGTATTGTGACCTTATCGGTCATGTACATATTTATTTATTAATTAAATGGCAGTGAAAAACCTTTGTAAAGCTCCCTCGTACTTGTTACAAAAAGTTGCATTAGGTTGCACCTGCTTACACAACCTTTGTAGCCTGCTAAACACCACTCCGTCTTAACTAAAAGAATACACAGATAGAAAGAGAGAGAGAAGAAAATGTCAAGCCAGAAAAATCGATAATGATACCTTCACCCGTTGAAAAAATGGCCGAACACGATGTTGCCAGCTCGCGAGTTGCATTTGTATGATGAGATTTCGAGACATGCATAATATTTAATATGGGAAACCTCGGGATGTTATATGATTTCATTAAAGACATCTGCCAAAATTCCATTTCTCTATAATATATTAACGTGTGGAAGAATACGCAATCGTTGCATTATATAACACGCTAAGCGTCCTTTGTACGCAGCACCCTCATGGAGGACATTGTAGGGGCATTACTTTGATAATTAATTTTAAATAAATGGCCGAACAAATTAAGGTTCCGCACATAACCAGACTACTTAAGAATCTGAGTCACACGTTTGAGTGTATTACCGATGTCATACGACACGTGGAACTAATAATTTAAAAAAATAGTGGGGATTAGCCACTGTCTCTTGTATGAGTGGGGGAAAGTTTATAAAAGGAATAGCGGTGATGACAACAGTATCCACTTCACGCGAAGGATCCAAAGCAGAACCACGGTTTGATGGTGTTCTGATCTATTTAGTGTTTCAGACTGTAAATATACAGTTTATATCTTCTAGAATATTGTAATTGTCTACAAACAATAGTATTTAAAAAAAAAGGTTGAAGTTATGTGATCGCAAGAACGGTATAATTGTAATTTTTTAAGTGATGCAACAAGTGTTAATTTCATTAAAGTGTAATAATTGTATTTTTTGTGTTAAAGTGACGCAACAAGTGTTAATCTCATAAAAACTGTTATAAGTGTAGAAGATAACCATTGGATTATGAACGCGCTCAGCAGGAGTAGCAATGGACATGAACCCGTGACCAACGTCAACACCATGGAAGCTTAGGAAGGAAAATGAGGGTCTTACCCGGGACCCGAACCTTGGATTGTTACGATATGATGATAAGTACTAAAATGAAATATTTTTTTAATAAATGCGCGGTTATTCATTATGCAGATCACGTAAATTAGGTTAGACATGTAAATTGCATGTATTTTTTTAATTAGAGAGAGAACTTGTGAGTGGTCTTCATATTCATTTATGTTCATTTCATGGAATTAATAGTCTACTCCATGGGCCTAAATATATATATATAATTAACGTAATGCATGTATTTGACGTGATGATAAAATATTAGTTAGTCTGAGAGTGCTTAGATTGGGTAAAAGTAATAGAATGTAGATTTGTTTTGGCATTGAGCCAAACCGTAATTTTTATAATTTATTTACGTGATATCCAAGCTTATTATGATAATGCATGGTGATTATGCTTGTAAAAATGGACTATCGACTGTTAAGATCAGGATAGCAAGGCACTCTTATTTTCACGTAATTTGCATGATAATATTTGTAGATGGCTGTGTTAATTATATGCGTAACTTGTGTCATGCCTAGACATCGAACAGACGCCCTCCTATTGAGATTAGCGTTTTCCTTTAATGTCGAATATTTTCCCTTTCTATATATGAGAATAACGTTATGGATATGTTTAAAATCCATATTTGATTTTATTGATTTGAGTTTAAAATGTAGGAAAAACCTAGGCTGCATTCTGTAATCGGATGGAAGCGAACCTGGTCATTCTAATTCTGAGGAAGTGAATTTGATAAGATAAAAGGTGGCCTGATATTGAGTTAAAGAATTGTGATAATGCAGTGAACTAACAAGCTTTGGAAATCTGATATGAGAATACGTAATGAAATGAGATTATTTAACAAATATGTGTTCCAAGGGGAACGAATTGGTTTCGCCTTGAAATGTAGAAAAGATATTTCTGCCACAACAGGCCATTACTTGCTAGGGCTTTGACGTCCAGATATTTACGACCCCAGGGGACGGAAGAGGGCTTGCCCCTTGTAGAGGATTACTGTATGCTGTATTGTTCGAGCTATTCCACTTAGAATGAAGGCAGTGCGACACCGATTATTGTTTAAAGGATTCTTTTACTTTTCCATGTAAGATTTTATAATAATATTTAACTAACTGAAACGCAGTATTATTATTTATTTGTTGACCCTATGATTAATTAAGAAAGGGAGTTTTTTAGTCCCGTTTGTCGATGCCATCCTTGATATCATCGGTTCGAGTTCTGAGGCAACCATGGATTTTTGTTGTCACATAATTTTTTACAGACAATTGCATGTGTATATTGTTTATTGTTTCTTTTCATATTATTTGTACATATTTTCTTTTTTATACTTTCTTTTAGTCGCGTTTCACTTTTTATGTGGATGACAAATCGAGTTTTATTTTCCTAATTTTTGCCAATGGATTCATTGGGATGTGGGTTCGATTTCTGGACCCGACATCAGTCATTTTATTTTTGATTAGGATTTTATCGACTAGCATTCATTTATTCTTTGTTTACATTTGTAATATAATTATTTAGCTAGGTGACCACTTCAAGTTATCTTCAATTTATTTTGTTGTATAAATAACTGCTTCTTCTGATAGTGAAGAAAGTTCATAATGATAACCGTCGTATTTATAAGGATATTTCTGATTTTTTTGAAGAAAAGTATGTTATACAAATTATAATGCAATATTTATCATCATGTCGGGAAGAAGAAAGAGGTAAAGGAGAAATAAATGTTTGACACCTTACAATGTGTATTTAGTCCATTGGACATTGCATATTCAACATTGATATACTATAAATATTCAGGATCAACCTTTAATTAATTTGATTTATCAAGGCTCAATAAATAGGTATTTAAACTTTTGTCTGCCTGTCATTTTGACGAATAACATTGTATCCCAGGTTTCCTTCCGTTCATTTATGCCTTTAAGCTAGTTATGTGTTATTTTCTTTTATCTTCTGCCGCGAACGCACCATGGCCTTGGGAGGTCGGTGGTTTGATTCTATGGAACGGAAGGGTGCAGTAGACCCTTACACGGTCGGAAGAGCATTTGCTCACCCATCATTCTGAAAAATTTTCTTTTTCATTCCTTCCTGATGAGGTGGCATTTGACTCTAGACTAAAAAGGTCCCTTTCCATCAGGCGCCTTGGCGTATGGTGCTATATGGCGGTATCCCGACTTTTTAGGGATTATCATGCAGTCATTTGGTTCTATGCGGCAAATGGCGTGGGATGGAAAGGTTGCAGTATGTTGTTCGCCAGCTATAGATTTTTCACCAGGTACAGTACCATCAGCAGGTTCTTCTGGCTCTGACTGTTCGGTATCCGTAGTATGTTCACTGTGCTCACTTTCACAGTCCGAGTGCCTGTTTTCGCCCTCTAGTTGGTCACTAGGAATTTCATCCAACCAAGCTAAAATATCACGACTTGAAGCCATCGTTACACATTAATTACACCACACATGAATACAATAAGTTGCAAAGAACTGTTTCAACTATGAAACAACATACAAAAATAGCGAAACTATTACACACACAGAAATTCGCGCAAACGTGACTGGTGGCGCGTGAAGCAAAATACTCACACTTGACGGTCGCTGACAATTCCCCCTCCCTGTCCCTTCTCAAGGTCACATATGTGCGTTTCAATGCATCCGTCCTTCTCTGAAAACTGCAGTGCGAAAGTACGTCAGGGCTCTAGTTCGAAACTACACGCTGTTTAAAAGAGCAGATGATTTTCAATGACCGTGAGCATTTTGCTCATATAGCGACCACTGGCGAGTTAAATACACGTAGAAGGACAAAATTAAATTTGGAAATGTTTCCAGTGAAAAAAAGGAGACGTTAGATCTGTTCATGCCTCTCAGGCAAACAAAGAAACTTCCCTCTCAATGGTATGTCGAAGTCGCTTTGTACCGGTTGTTCGTGAAAATATATCTTCATGTATTCATTGCTCAAACACAGTCTGGCAGTTAATACTGAATTGATCAAGTCATTGGTAATGCGGTGGTCTGCTCAACCTGTTTATCTCTGCTCAAATTGTATGGGATCCTACGAACCGTTTGCTGGCACATTGCAAAGTCTCGTGCCGCTACTGGGCATGTCTATTGCTCATGGATCACGCCTGCTAAATCATATCGTGTGCATTATTCTGAGGGATGTTCACAGAAGTGATCTTTAACGACGTATGTACAGGTTCTCTCATATAAACATCGTCGGAGCAGAGGTTTTACTCTCCGATCTGTATGCTGCAGTATGGGCAAGCAGCCTGCACATGTTCGACCACGTAAGCATCGGTCAACAGTCTGTATCTCTGCTGTTAACATGGTGAGACAATTATCCTTGCAACATCGTATTTTCGTATGTAGAAGTTCTGGTTTAATCTTATTGGTCGTATGAACAGTCATAACTCTCGCTATTGGTGTGCAGAAAATCCTCATAATGTTTATGAAGTCCCTCATTTTAATTGGAAAATTGGTGTTTGGTGTGCTCTTAGTGCAAGACGCATAATAGGGCCAATTTTTTTCGAGACGACAGTAAATGCAGAGAGGTACCAAGATGATATTTCGACGCCGTTTTTCCATCAGTTAATTGAAGGAGAAAATTCACGTGGGTAGTTACAGCAAGATTCAGCCCCTGCTCATAGAGCAGAAGATCCCTTCTTACAATCTCGGAAGTGTTTGCAGACAGAGTGATCCGTGCTAGTATATTTCCCCTTCGTTTTCCAGCTTCACCATTATGTGATTTATACTTGTGGGGTTAACTGAAAAATGTGGATGGAACAAATCCTCACACACTGGAGGACCTGAAAGAAAACACTGACAGAATTGAGAGTATATTCTTGGCATGTGACGGATAAAAAAAATCTTCTTCTGAAAGAATAGGTAAATCACATTCATTAAACAATGCTGAAAACTGAAATCAGAAATATTACAATGTCAGAACTCACTCGCGTCAGGCAGAATGCTACTATAACTCAGGAAGGACGATACTTCAGCATCATTTGTAAGGTAAAATTTCATAAAAGATTGCATACACGCTTAACCCTCGTCTGGCGTCTAAAATATTAAAGGTTGGCTACTCATAGTGATGTATCTTGATATATACTACGCTGAAATATGTATGCATCTTGTGCTGCTCTCTCAGGAGGTGCTGCAAAACTGGATATATTAAAAAGACAAGGCAGGAGTCTACAAGATGGCTGCCCGCATGAACATATCTTGTGTTTCAGACGTAAGTAACATTATTTTTCAAAATAGTTGTACATTACAATTTACAAATGGATGTCACAATATATATTTAAGTAATGAAGCTTTCTGCAATAATTTCAATTATTGTAATCCCACTTCAGTACGGATCATGAAATTTCTAAATATCAAAGAAGCTTTCTACCAATTACCTTCATGGAGTTCTTCTAAATAATTAATTACAATAATTATTTCCGTCTTTGCAAATAGTGTATCTCAGGAGATACATTGCCAAGTCCTGGGAGATTCGTAACTATAACCTGAAATTGTTAATTAGCTAGTTGTTATGGTTATAAATTTATTATTTGAATTTTAATATATTATTTTCAATAAAAATATGTTTAATGAATGTGTTTTACCTATTCTTTCAGAAGAAGACTTTTTTATACGTCACATGCCAAAAATACACTCTCAATGCTGTCAGTTCAAGGGGCAGAATCTGGTACAGAAGAAGATTTAGATGGAAATATATCTTAAGGAAGTATATTTCAAAACTCAGAAGAGGTATATCGTCAGAATTTGAACTTCAGGTTAAAGCACTCGGAAGATGAAATAGGCCAAAGTGATGATATGGACATACGCAATGTCTTTGAATCATAAATATAATTCAGTATTTTTTAATCGTGGTCATTTGTATGATTGTAGGTTTAATTAATCAACATTGTAATATTTTATCGAATGTTTGTAGTATATAAAGCTGCTTTATTTAATTTGGTCTGAAGTTGAAATCACCTTTTTATAGTTCGCTATTCTTGGCAATGTATGTTGTAATATAAAACTCACAGAGTGCCTAAATTTTAAAAATTTCTTATTTTTCACTATATTTCTTGTTATTGTACCTGTTTCCAAGCGCAGAGTACAAACAAAGTGCGTTCCGTCTTAATTTTTACGAAAGACCCGGTACATGTGTATTCTTGCGTAACGTAAATCGTCATCTTCGTGTCTCTCAGTGATGAAGCCATTAACCAATTTTTTAGGATACTGAATACGCTTTAGACGGTACACACAATTTAATTCCAGTCAGTATATACAGTGTCTCACTTCAACACTGGTATAAGTACCTAAAATAAATATAGTGGTGGTCAAGGAAACAACAAGCAGAATCAACTCAACCATTCCACCGGCTTATTTCGCTTCCTGGATGCAGGGGAAGTGATCGAACGAAGTGTACTCCATCATGGTCGAACTGCACCTCGGATTTAGACCCCTCTGAATTAGTCTTAGATAGACTCAAATGAAGACCGCTTAGATACTCAGTGAATTACAATTGATGATTTCATATTTCACCAATTGTGTAAAACGTTTTGTCCGACAACAGTCTGTCAATGAACATTAACAATGACTATGAATATTCCAAAATTAATCACTGAACCGAATGTTTTTTAAAACAGGAGATTTATAAAACGATTTTACTTTATGGATTGATGCACTGATGATGTTCACTGGGAAACTAAAACAAAAACATTCGAGACTTTGTTTATTGTGCACAAGAGGAAGTTTCATTTGTTAACGGTGCAAAATGAACCAGAGCCACCTATTACCCTGTGCACACTCTAGCAAATTAAACATTCTGCGTAATTTGCTGATCCAATTAGAGTATTTTCTCAACATCTGAAGTTCATGTTTGGGATCTCTTCCTCTTCATACCCTTAGTGCAATATTTTTCAATCGTCCCTAAAACGTTAGTGTGTCGTTTATTCCTTTTTGGCTGTTGAAAAACCAACTTCGTAACCTTGATCAACCTCCGGTGCACTAGAGTTAGGTTTGTGCTACATGGAGTGCAAATCGAAATACTGTTGAAAGTCATCCATACTTCGAAAATATATCTTTTTCCTCCAATTACTGAAAGAGAGCATTACTCTATTACTCGATAAATACTTACGTGGAGTTAGATTATATTTATTTCTTCATTTTTGAAGTTGTTAAATTCTCGAAGAAAGTTATATTTCCAAACACGTCCTTATAATGAACTTAATGATCATTCACCTTCAGTAATAATCGTAACAGGATAAACATTGAACATCAGATTAAGATATTGTACAATGCCGACTTATCTACTACACCAATCATTTTGAGCCTGTTGCCAAATTAAATTAATTTTATTTAAAACCAAATTTGAGGTGCTCATACAATGGATTTAAATTGTATAATTATGGTATATTCATAAGCCCTCTTTAAGACAACAAGAAATTATATGAATATATGTTCAAGCCCACGTTTGTTTTTCATGACAAAAATTATTTCTGCAAAGTAAGCTAGGAACACCCGGTGATGGCATCAGAACCGCAGTAGGGGTACTACGCAGTAACAGCGGAAAGTTCCACAGTGCTGAACAAGGATATGTCGGTGCAAGAGAGACAGAAAACAAAGAAGAAGATACCAGAAAGCCCTTGATTTAGGATGGAACCGTCCGAAAAAGTGACGAGCCCTCTCAACCAAAAGTAATTCACCATTCCTATATTTTGAAAGAAGTGGGATAGAAGATTCAACTAATCTGCGATATCTACTAATAATTAACAAGGATTCCATAATATCAGAATACTAGAGTTTACCAGACATTTTTTCGACAAAGTAATTACATTAATTAAATAACCAATAATTAATTACGCACTAAGCTGTGAGACAATACCAGGTGTGAGTAGTTGCCGCCATAACATAGTCAGGAGTAACAGTGCGTGAGAAGAAGTAGTGCAACCCACACCGTCAGTGTTATATAAAATTTTACATACAATTCTGTAATCACACCATATAATTGGCCTGACATGCACTTTCTATAATTAATCAAGTGGTGCAATTAATCAACTGAACATTTATTACGATTGAGAGACGCTCTTTACGTCGGGAATTTCCCTCTGCTAAGTGAATATCCTTCTGCCACAATGCAAGCAAGTCAGAACAGAGCGCGATTCTCGCAAATCAGTTCGTAGGCAGAGTTACCGTCGGGAAGATGTGAATTGAAAATCGCTCCGTAAAGTGAACGAGTACAGTATAATAGAGTGCATTTTTACAAGTCCAAGTGTGGTATTAAGTCCTAATGTGCTGTATATAAGACAGTATAGTTTATATTTTATGAGGGAATTAAACGATATAAATATTAAATTTGTGGAACAGCAATTAATTATGTCAACTGGGGATTTTATGTCTTATAATAATTACGACATAATCGCAGTGTAGTCTTTGTTACGTTCAGTAGTAGTGACAGACATTCCAACAGGCAAGGAACAGTTCTATTTCCAAAGAACACTTTTCTTTTCATATTTTCAGCAGACCAGCTAAGGGACGGTTGTTATAAACATTTATTAATTTATTTAATGCGCACAATGTGCAAAGAATTGATATACAAAATATTAATCTTCGTTAAAAATTTCACCAGTGATTCCGATCGCTGTTTACAAATTAATACATGGTACCTAGTACAGTGTGCACCACACCTTGAACCTACAGAGTTCAATCCTGGTTCATGATAATGCTTTATATTACATAGTTTATAATGAAACCCTTGAACGGAGAACCTTGTCAGCAAGTGTTGCAATTCATATCCACCTTGAACCCACTCGCGATTTAGCATGGCATCGGTAGAGTAGAAATCTTCCCAGATTTGCAGCCTTCTTCGATCGTAGGTCTCGAAGCAGATGTATATAGGGTGTTGTTGCTGGAAGTAACAACTTTAGCCTTAGCTCTTCCACATAAAATCCCTCTCTGCATAGCTCATACACGAGTCGGGAAGGAGAATATTTGGAGAGGAACAGAACCATTTCAAGTAGTTTGCCTTCAACTTCTCGATTTTATCTAACTGTTTCATACTCAAATGTTCCCAAATGTTTTCCAAGCCATATGTTGCTATAGAGCTGATTTTTAGATGAAAGAGTTTTATGGCTGTTTCTAAAGACAAGTTTCTCAGATGCTTAATGTCAGATATTGCTTTCATAGATGCATTTAAACGGTCCATGAGAAGGAGGATGAAAACATTACCTTGGGTTTGAAAAATTACACCCAAGTATTTAAAATGCTTTACGGACATCAGTTCTTGGTCTTCATAAAAGAAGGTTCCACGAGGCCCCTCTCTTCTAAACGTCATGGACACTGTTTTTTCTACATTCAGTTTGAGCTCATTTTTATTAATCCAACCTACTATTTGGTTGAATGATTCCTGGAGTTCCTTCTCTGACGTTGATGTTAAGACCATATAATCAGCATACATTAATAGTTTGACGCTTTCTTGGTTTACCAAATCTACTATGTCTGCTGTCGCAATGATGAATAGTAGTGGACTTAATGGGTCTCCATGTAATACCCCGATTATTTGTTCAAAAATTATGGATTTGGTAATACCATAATCTACTTCTATTGAATTGTTGACATTTACTGTCACTATTATAAGATGTTCTTGGAAGGACAGTCGGTGTGGTATTCCAAGGACGGACAGTAGACCCAGGAGCGGAGACTGCAGGAGGCCGCTTCTCGAGGCTCAAGGGAAGGCTTGGAACGGTAGAATTTGTATCGCCAATAAGAATAATTCGCGGCGCAACATAGGCTAGTGAGTGCGGATATAAGCGGATCAATACTCCAGCGTAAAATGCGTAATATTGTAGTGTAATACGTGTGTTAATTGTAAATAATTAAGTGTTGCAACCCTGTGTTAAATGTAAAATTTAGTGTAAGCAATGTTGGATACATCAAGAAAAATGGAAAAGTGTAATCTTCCCAAGATGAAGTTTTAAATTCACCCATAACGGTAAGCCCCATTGACTACGGGCTGGAGTTAGTTGCAAAAATGTGAGTACATCTCATGACTTTTATAGAATCTAAAACATATTTTAACTGTTAATGTAGTTCCAGTTACGCAAGTCGTTAGTGATAATGTTTAGTTAGTGTGTAGTACGGTACGTAAACGCAGTCAAGTTAATTAGGGATTTTTCTTTGTGTTTTATAGGCATGTATATATTTATTATTATTATTATTTTTATTATTATTATTATTATTATTATTATTATTATTATTATTAGGAGTATGTTGTCAGTTCAGGTTATCAGCGTATCTTTTGACGATCGTGTAAGATTCAATTTTGGTTTAGTTTGGTGCTGTAAGCATATACTTTATAAATTAATTGAGTTGAGAACTATTGGATTAATTTTCATAATTAATTAGTACATTTTTTGAGTAACCAGCGAACCGAGCCAGGATTGAGTTATATAAATTCGATATGATTCAACTAGGAATTTACTGATCTACGGTCATGAAGTCATAACTGTCTTTATAGGAATTTTTACATTTATTATTTAGAAGCAGAATCGGTAATAAACAACCGGGATATTATAAAATTATAGCCTATACATACATACATACATACATACATACATACATACATACATACATTATAATTATAGACTGTTATGACTTTCAGCGTTCAGTCTGCTAGCCTCTGCGAATTTACTAAACGTCGCCACAATCCTCGAATTGCAACTAGTGTTGTGGCCTCCTTTAGGTCTATACCTCTTATCTTTAAATCGTTAGAAACCGAGTCTAACCATCGTCGTCTTGCTCTCCCTATACTTCTTTTACCCTCCAAAGCAGAGTTCATTATTCTCCTAGGTAACCTATCCTCCTCAAATTCACCTCACATTACCCCACCACCGAAGCCGGTTTATGCGTACAGATTCATCCATCGAGTTCATTCCTAAATTAGCCTTTATCTCCTCATTCCGAGTACCCTCCTGCCATTGTTCCCACCTGTTTGTACCAGCAATCTTTCTTACTACTTTCAGGTCTGTTAATTCTAACTTATGAATAAGATATCCTGAGTCCACAGAGCTTTCGCTCCCGTAAAGCAAAGTTCGTCTGAAAACAGACCGATGTAAAAATGGTTTCGTCTGGGAGCTGACGTCCTTCTTACAGAATACTGCTGATCGCAACTGCGAGCTCACTGCGTTAGCTTTAATACACCTTTATTCAATCTCACTTATTATATTACCATCCTGAGAGAACATACAACCTAAATACTTGAAATTATCAACCTGTTCTAGCTTTGTATCACCAATCTGACATTCAGTTCTGTTGAATTTCTTACCTACTGACATCAATTTAGTTTTCGAGAGGCTAAGTTTCATATCATACTCATTGCACCTATTTTCAAGTTCCAAGATATTAGACTGCAGGATTTTGGCACAGTCTGCCATTAAGCAAAAGTAGTCAGCATAGGCCAAACCGCTTACTACATTTCCAAATAACTCAATCCCTCCCTGCCATTTTATACCTTTCAGTAGATGATCCATGTAAACTACGAACAGCAGAGGTGAAAGATTACAGCCTTGTCTAACCCCCGTAAGTACCCTGAATGAAGAACTCATTCTACCATCAATTCTCACTGAAGCCCAGTTGTCAACATAAATGCCTTTGATTGATTTTTATAATCTACCTTTAATTCCACAGTCCCCCAGTATAGTGAACACCTTTCCCCTCGGTACCCTGTCATATGCTTTCTCTAGATCTACGAAACATAAATACAACTGCCTATTCTTCTCGTAGCATTTTTCAATTACCTGGCGCATACTAAAAATCTGATCCTGACAGCCTCTCTGTGCTCTGAAACCACACTGGTTTTCATCCAACTTCCTCTCAACGACTGATCGCACCCTCACTTCCAAGATGCCAGTGAATACTTTGCCTGGTATACTAATCAATGAGATACCTCGATAGTTGTTGCAATCCTTCCTATTCCCTTGCTTATAGATACGAGCAATTACTGCTTTTGTCCAATCTGAAGGTACCTTACCAACACTCCACGCTAATTTTACTACTCTATGAAGCCATTTCATCCCTGCCTTCGCACTATACTTCACCATTTCAGCTCTAATTTCATCTAATCCTGCTGCCTTATGACAATGGATTTTTTTACCATCCTCTCCACTTCCTCAAGCGTAATTTCATCAACATCATTTTCCTCCTCCCCATGAGGTTGGCTATTTGCAACACCACCAGGATGATTTCCTTTTACAATGAGAAGATGTTCAATATATTCCCTCCACCTCTCCAGTGATTCCCCGGGATCTATTATGAGTTCACCTGAATTACTCAAAACATTGTTCATTTCCTTTTTCCCTCCCTTCCTAAGATTCTTTATTACTGTCCGGAAAGGTTTCCCTGCTGCTTGACCTAGCCTTTCCAGGTTATTACCAAAATCTTCCCATGATTTATTTCTGGATTCAACAACGATTTGTTTCACTCTGTTTCTTTCATCTACGTACAAATCCCAGTTTGCCTCGGCCCTTGTTTGGAGCTATTTCTGATAAGCCTTCTTTTTACGTTTACAGGCTGCTCTCACTTCATCATTCCACCAAGATGTTCGCCTTTTCCCATCTTTACACACAGTTGTTCCTAGGCATCCCTTGCTGTTTCTACTACAGCATCCCCGTATGCCACCCATTCACTTTCTATATCCTGAACCTGCTTACTGTCTACTGTTCGAAACTTCTCACTAATCATATCCATGTACTTCTGTCTAATTTCCTCGTCCTGCAGATTTTCTGCCCTTATTCGTTTGCAGACAGATTTCTCTTTATCTACACTAGGCCTAGAGATACTTAGTTCACTACAGATCAGATAGTGGTCTGTATCATCGAAAAATCCGCGAAAAACTCGTACATTCCTAACAGATTTCCTGAATTCATAGTCTGTTAAGACATTGTCTATTATGGGTCTGGTACCCCTATCCTCCCATGTGTAGCGGTGAATAGCCTTATGCTTGAAGAATGTATTCGTAACAGCTAAACCCATATTAGCAGAGAAGTCCAGCAAACGTTTCCCATTCCCATTAGCTTCCATATCTTCGCCACATTTACCTACCACCCTTTCGTATCCTTCAGTTCTATTCCCAACTCTCGCATTGAAATCGCCCATTAGCACTATTCTATCCTTGCTGATGACCCCGACCGCGATGTCACTCAATGCTTCATAAAACTTGTCAACTTCATCCTCATCTGCACCCACACATGGTGAATATACGGACACAATTCTTGTTCTAATTCCTCCAACTGACAAATCTACCCACAATTTTCTCTCATGTACGTGCCTAACCGAAACTATGTTGAGTGCAATTGTATTCCTGATAAAGAGCCCTACCCAGACTCCGCCCTTCCCTTTAACACCCGTCAAGTACACTTTATAATATCCTATCTCTTCCTCATTATCTCCCCTTACCCGAATATCACTTACTCCTAGCACATCCCGATGCATCCTCTTTGCTGACTCAGCCAGTTCTACCTTCCCTCTTCCATAAGCCACATTAATATTGATAGCTCCCCATCGAATTCCATTTCGTTCGCCAAGTTGTTTCCAAGGAGTCCCTCGCCTGTCAACTGGGAGTGGGACTCCATCACTCCCATAGGTCCGAGGCTTGCTTAAAATGTTCTGAGCTCGGTAAATTCATGAAGCAGGATGCTACCCTACTTGCACATAGTCCAAGTGAGGATCTCCCCTCTAACGGGTTATGGACCACCGGTGATTTGTATAGTCCTAGCCGCCTGAGCACAAGGAGGGCCATGACTCAGAATATACCCGAGATGCCCACTCCCATTCCATAGCAACTGGTATCCCGACTCTCAGGACCACTTACTAGGCCACTCAAACGTTGCTCATGGTTCACGAACTAGGACGTGACTACAGTAACCCTCAAACATGAACCATAGTTATAGCCTATAGGAGGAATTATTTTATTGTTATAAAACACGATGTTGAGTGGCAATATAAATCATATATTTTTAATGAGGTCCATATTAACGAATATATATTGTAGTTTGAGAAAGTATTATCATGGAAAAATAGAGGAATTTATATACCGGCCCGAGGTTTGACGGAGAAATAATGCCAGCGATGCAGCTGACAATAATTTGATACCGGCGTTGTGAAGCCGAGAGAATAAAGTTTGTTGAATAAGAAGACATTGTATTAATGAACCAGTTGATCGGACTGAGGAATAGTAAGAACATAGCGATAAAACTGAAGGCTAACAGTGACGCAACATCAGTGATAGATACAGAAACATGAGTAACCATGTTAGATTGCCACAATAATATTATATCACAGTTATTATGATGACTAATAACAATAATTTCATCGGTAATATTTACGCTATTGATTACACAAGTTGTCATGAACTCATTTCATGAGTACATAATTGAATCTTACATTTTGCCAAGATGAGGAGCCACGAGACTGACATATTCATAGTCGTGGTTAACGGTGATTTTAGTGATTTATACTGATTGGGCACTGAAATCAACCAATATCGTCATCATCTAGTTTATATAACCTGATACTTTTTTTGCACAGTTCCGTCTCGAAACAACCTGTTTGTATTTATTTGTGTATAAGTTAATAACAGGATGTCATTGTTTTCAGCTATGTGAATAATTTATGAGACTTTAGCTCATAAGCTATTTATTTGACTTTGTCTCCATTTATAAATATTAGTTTACTTTTTTGTGGTTTTCTTAAGTGGGAGAGTAATTATCCCTAGTTTAGTTTATGTAAAATAAGGATAGGACTCCCGTACAACATGGGAAGAAATGTTTTATATTAAGCAACAACAACAATAAAATTTGAGTGAGTTACTGAACCGGAATTACTGTGAATTAATTTTTGTGAATAATTGAAACTGTAGGTTGATTAACCGTAATGTTATTTTTAGGCAGTTGAGTAACTTCTAGCAAATAAATAATTATAAATTGCAAGAAATATTCTTTATGTAACGGATTTCTCTTTATTTTACACAGTAAAAATTGAAATGGCGTATGGCTTGCAGTGCCGGGATTGTCCAAAAATATGTTCGGCTCGCCGGGTGCAGGTCTTTTAATTTGATTCCGTAGGCGACCTGCGCTTCGTGATGAGGATGAAATTACGATAAAGACGACACATACACCCAGCCCCCATGCCAGAGAAATTAACCAATGATGGTTAAATATCCCGACCCTGCCGGGAATCGAACCCGGGACCCCTATGACCAAAGGCCTGCACTCTAACCATTTAGCCATGGAGCCGGACATTTTTACACAGTGATGATTGTCTTTCTTCCTATATGAAAAATTGTTATGGTGGTTATGGAAAAAAATGTTGGTTAAATAATCTAAGTAATAATTAATGGTAATTAGCAAATGTGTAATGACTCAATTATACTGTGAATGTTATGAGTAAAAAAATTGTTATACACATTGGTAACAATATTAGTTGACATCAGTGGCTATTTTATTATTATTATTATTATTATTATTATTATTATTATTATTATTATTATTATTATTATTATTATTATTATTATTATTATTATTATTATTATTGTGGTATCACAATGGTATAGTTTACCTCTTCTTTACAAGAGTCTGATAAATGATAAGAGCCAAGTTTCTAATAATTAAGAAACAGCGAATTATGCATTTTAGAAATTAATTATAACTTCAATTAATTGTAAGTTCAACATATTTTTGTAATGTAACTTTCGGGAAATGAAATGTCGTATGGCTTTTAGCGCCGGGATATCCCAGGACGGGTTCGGCTCGCCACGTGCAGGTCTTTTTATTTGACTCCCGTAGGCGACCTGCACGTCGTGATGAGGATGAAATGATGATGAAGGCAACACATACACCCAGCCCCCGTGTCAGGGAAATTAACCAATGATGGTTAAAATTCCCGACCCTGCCGGGAATAGAACCCGGAACCCCTGTGACCAAAGGCCAGCACGCTAACCATTTAGCCATGGAGCCGGACGCTTTTGGGAGATTTAATTATTGATGTGATCAAGCTTTATTTCACGATTGCAAACGTCTTGGATACGTTATTATTTGATAGCCACTGCATTTTATTCAGTTAAAACTTATTATTATTATTATTATTATTATTATTATTATTATTATTATTATTATTATTATTATTATTATTATTATTATTATTATTATTATTATTATATTACCATTGCAAGTGTGTATATTCAGCACAAATATTTAATGAGTTTGGGAAACTTAATTGGAATTTAATTAATAACTTCTTACAGTTACAATGTCATAAACAAATTATTTATTTTGAAATTCAATTAACAATGTGATATCAAAATTTCATTTTGATGGTCGATGGTCATGGACACAATAATATTGTTATAGCTATAGCTTTTGATTCTGATTTACATTCTATTCATTGGTATTGGAGAATTATATTTTCTTATTTTTCTTCTTGATTATGATTAATAAATTTTATACAAAATGTCCGTGAATCAGTCTGTGTCAAGGTCTTTTATTTCGGTAGTTAGTTATCCTTGGTTGGGTATTCCCTTATGCATCCATAAATGAACGAAAGGGACTGATCACCAATGAGACGAGTCTCAAGATTTCGGTGAGTATATTTTTTAGGGACAGCCGTGGCAACAGGGAACTTCAAGTGAACACCGAAACAGCTCTCCAAGGGTGCACTACATAGTATAATATTAAGGCGTCCATCTTGTCTGTTTGTCTGTGACGGCTAAACTAGACAACCACTGGATGTGTTTTGACGCGGTTTTTCACCATTTTATAAAGCATTTCTTGAAGAAGCTTCTCCTATTACCTAGGAAGCCGAGCAGCATGGATTTCAGTGAAACGAGCCGAGGGTCGCTTTCTTTAATTTGAACTATCTAAGTCATTAAAGGTACATATAAACTATGACGGTAGGAATTTTTCAGCATTAACAGTTTACAGAAACGTCTGGAACAGCATATCGATGGCTTTCTTTAAAAACCTCGTAAGTCCAAATACTCTTCCTATCCATTATATTCCTTAAGACTGGTCACGCCTCCCAATCTCATATTTATATGCAGTCCAAAAGAATAATTTTCGTTATGGTCATTTTCCTCTGCCAATGTGTAAAGGAAAATGAACCTTAAATACATTATACTGCAGGAATGTGTAAATTTGCCATGCAATCAACATCCCTACAATACGGTACGGTAAGGTCCATTTTCCTTCAGACATTAGCAAAGGAAAATGAACACAGCGAAAATTATTCTGACGGACTGCATACAAATATATGACCGGGAGGCGTGACCAGTCTTAAGGAATATAATGGGTAGGAAGAACATTTGGACATACGAGGTTTTAAAAGAAAGCCATCAACATAACTATATCTTTAATAAAACGCCCACATTAACTGTTTTTATGTTACAGTTTGCAGTAAGAACGTCATCATTAAAAACGAACTTTTTTTATTAATCACTTGAACCTTATAAAATTAACTCTTCATGCAACTCAAGTAACTAATGTAGAATAAAATGTCGTTAACGATATGTAACCATTATACTTTCGGAGACATGGTCGTTTTCATTTTAGCACGCAATATCCTTTCTGAAATAAAGAAATATAAATCACTAGCTTCAGAGCGAATAGGAACATTGAGAGTCTGTGAGAGTTCCTCTCAGCCACACTATCAACGCCTCCAGTCAGCAGCGAACGGTCGAGTTAAGACTTCATACGAGAGTGGATGCGTTGCGAGTTTAGCTACGCCTATTAATTCGATTCACCTCGCCTCTTCCGTATTCCGTCTGTGAACATTTCGTCCCACAGTCTGTTTGGAGATTCTATCGTAATATTATGCATCTCGGCTTTGCTTCGTTCAGTATTTGAACATTTCGTTCCGCTGGTTATACAGTCCAGTTGATATTGGGGGTAGGGGGATGTGATTGGAGTTTCCGAGGTAAATTGATGCACCTCTGCTTATTTTAATTCCGTCTGTGTACATTTCCTTGCACAGGCTAAACATTCTAGGTGACATTGGGGGTGGGGATGTGTTGGGAGTTTTACTGTTTATTTCATACACCTCTGAATGGTAACATTAGGTCGTAATACACTGCATTCGAAGAAACTGCTTTATCACGTAGCAATGAAATTGACCGACAGTATGATTCTCCATTTTCACAGAACAGGGAAAAATTACTTCACAAACACAAAGGACGTAATCTTTCTCCATACTCACTGCCCAGGTTCAAGCATACTAATAACTAAACACAGCAGTCGATAGTGCAGAAGCTGCTCATTGCCTACAGAATTTCAAACTTCGTTTCATTCTTACGGCTTGCCGCTATACAAGCTGACATTGAAAGTGGGGTTGCCTATTATTCTATGCAGTGGGACGCGATTGGTAGTGAAAACTTTGAAAAACTGTTTATTTGAAGCTACTATTCAACTAACTGCGGCGCAGTAGAAACAGTTTTAGTACCGAGAATTTCATGATTCCTTCAGATTTGCATTTTGATTTCAAACGAGTCCAATTCCCGGTAAGGGTCTGCTTTGACATGACAATAAACAATGCTCAGGGTCAAACATATAGAGTGGCTGGAGTAGATCTCAGTGGAGAATGTTTTATCTCACGGATATCCTTATGTGTCCCTCTCGCGTGTTACGTCAAAGCGAAATATTTTCGTGATAACTGTTCGAGTAGAAACGACTGATACCATAGACAAGAAAATCTTATAAGTCCTCGGTTAAAAGTAGCCCATCGCCTCAAATTCATAACTGCTCCCGTGTGAAGCCACGCCAGTTAGCTAGCTGACTTACGTGTAAGATTTATAAGAAATGATAAATTTATGTGAGACATGCTCTAGTATTTTGGTCTATACATCATCCATTTAGTAAAACGTAAAAACAAAATGTTAGTATTCTAATGAGTACAGGAACATTCTAATTGTGTGCTGGTGTTTCTAACAAATGTGAGAAGAAATAACGGCCAATAGTATTGTGACAGTGTCCGGCATTTTGTTGTAAGGCCTAGGTGAGAGCAAGATGTGTTGGATCCACAGTGGGAACCACTGACGATACTACCGAGATGTGATATCCTCACAGTGAACCAATCAGGAACAAGCCAGGCACGTAAGGCCAGGCTCAATCTGCCACCATTCTGTCATCTCACTAACGGCCTCCCGACGGTTTGAGAACGACTAGGAAAGTAAACTAGAGCATTCCGAATCTAGAGAACTCTAGAGATTTCTGCATTCGGGAAGTCTCTTGTGTGGCCAGCACCCCTATTTAAGGTGGGCCTGACGAGCTCAAGCGTTTTCTCAGTCAGAATTGAGGATCAGTTGAGTATTGCTGTGCAGAAGTCTGAGT
Source organism: Anabrus simplex (assembly GCF_040414725.1). Taxonomy (NCBI): domain Eukaryota; kingdom Metazoa; phylum Arthropoda; class Insecta; order Orthoptera; family Tettigoniidae; genus Anabrus; species Anabrus simplex. The sequence goes on along the minus strand of NC_090266.1, from coordinate 580,766,113 downwards.
GTTCTGTCCTTGGAAATGAGCTTATCATTCTGTTCTCTCTGCCGTCGATGAGTTGAGTCTCTCGTGTCCAGCTGCTGTAGAGTGAGCGTTGTGTCTCTGGAGCAGCTTGGGAGACATCGACAAGGGTGCGACTAAGGGAGAGTGAACGAAGACTATTGTGAGTGTACAAACTGTGTACGACGTGCAGAATTGTGTGACTGAGATATGCGCAATGTGTGAAGTAAGTGGCTGTGATAGTGCACAGCGAGATGTGAACAGTGTTGATAGCCTGATTGTTTTACTTTGTAAGCGGTAGAATGAACAACCAGTGTGACTGAGTTAGGGGGAGTAGATGGAGCACAACAAGGTGTACCTGCTTGTCTGTATAGTGTGTAAGAATTACTGGTAAGTAAATCTTAGACATAAAATTTAACGCTATAATTTGTGTACTTTGTTCGCTCAAATTTTTCCCGCCACCAATGCCATGTTACGGTACATTATACAAATTAAAACAAATCGTTATTAGTGTGTTTATATAACTTCTTAAAGGTGACTTGCATCGATCCTTCACTGACAGGCACAACGCTGAAGTGGTGAGAAGAACAAATGAAGCCACTGTTTATATACGTATAAATGATGTCCTATAGCCCCCAAAATCTGTTTGTAATGGTGTAACGTAAGAATGCCAGTCATACTGAAATTCAAAGACTTAGCCAATTTCAAAATCTACCTTAGTAGTACTGGGATATAAGACTCATAAAGGCAATTTGTCTGTCGAATGTATACATTAAACTTACGAGTGTCAGGCTTTAACTTTCAAGAAAACTTGGAGGAGAGTTCTTCCTTCTCGAAATATTTAAAAAAGTGACCTAACGGGAATGCACATTTGATGATCATCAGTACGTAGTCAGCAGTCTCACTATTACTACTATTGCCATCAAGTTCTGTAGTCATTTAAAATATTATCTTTTACATTGCTTACATGGATTATGAGGAAAAACAAATGAAAATTATTACTTTCAGTAAGAGATACAGTACTATTATATTCAAAATTTGACAGCAAACAGAATATTCTAGTTCATTAATATGTCACGACCCTAAAATCATACGATGTGTATGTTTCTCAATTTATTTCGGTGACCGAATATATTATTAAAGATTGGTTATTCGAAATCACCGGGAAGAAATAGCTGTGTACGTAACTGTTTACTGAAGCAGTCTGAAAGGATTTATCAACCAATCTATCAATACTGATCTCCATTTAGGGCAGTCGCCCAGGTGGCAGATTCCCTATCTGTTGTTTTCCTAGCCTTTTCCTAAATGATTTCCAAGAAATTGGAAATTTATTGAACGTCTCCCTTGGTAAGTTATTCCAATCCCTAACTCCCCTTCCTATAAATGAATATTTGCCCCAGTTTGTCCTCTTGAATTCCAACTTTATCTTCATAATGTGATCTTTCCTACTTTTATAAACGCCACTCAAACTTATTCGTCTACTAAAGTCATTCCACGCCACCTCTCTGCTGACAGCTCGGAACATACCACTTAGTCGAGCAGCTCTTCTTCTTTCTCTCAATTCTTCCCAACCCAAACTTTGCAACATTTTTGCAACGCTACTCTTTTGTCGGAAATCACCCAGTATTAATCGCAAACCAGTAATATTATTTTGTATTTTGTGATATTCTGTTTTCTGGCGTTTGGTAGAATGACAGGTCCTTGTAGATAGATCATAAGAAGATACTGGCTCAACCAGCATTTGAGCCCAGGCTTAATTACGACTGGGTGTTGAAGGGCTGCGACCAAACTTCCCGTCACTTTCACCACAACATGAGAAGTTGGCACTGAGCACGTCGCAGCCATCTGGACCACAGACCACCTCGACTGCGGCTCTTTAATAAGGTAATTACCACAGTATACCAACAACTCAACAAGTGATCATATCTACAGCGTTAAATGGCCACGTAGAACCCAATACAATTTAGCATGTCAAAAAACAGTGAAAGCATCTGATTTTCGTGGTCAGCTGTAATATTTCATTAGTATTGGATTAGCCTGATTAATATTCTAATTTCGAAGGACATTTTTAGTGGAAGAATCCCGCGACCATAAAATGCAGGTTAATTTCAGCCAGTTGCCATTGTTATAATATTCCAAAAGTAATAACTTATGCTCTGATGATCTTTACCTAAGAATTTTCGAAGAGTTAGTAATCTGTTGTCCAAAGGCATCTCTTGGACTCAGCTCTACAGTATTTTTGAGATGGGTCACACTCAATACGTTTTTCGCGGTTTATGCATTGCACGGGGAAGCCTGTATCAGACCACATGATAAAATTATTATAATTTGTTGCATAAGTTGCTTCTAAGGAACATTTGCTTTCTAGCAGGATGAATATATTCAAGAAAAAAATTTCCGCAGCTGGTTCACCCAGTATGTCGGTATATTCTTAAGAAGGCACATGTAGACATGATACAGGCTTTTGGACTTACGCCGTGTCAAGAAAATAAGGAAAAATTCTTCACGTTTCGCAGAGAACTTTGCTCTGCGTCCCAAGAAAACTATACCCAATTATGTAGAATGGAGTCCAATTCCCTTATCATTTGTATGAAATGTTACTGTAACAGTACATTACAAATCATATACACCCGTGTAGCTGTTGGTAGAGATCTGTGACCCTGATTGGTCCAAGAGGTCTTTTTTTCTGATAGAAAGGACGGTCGTGGTATGTTATACCCAATTAGAGACGTGTCAAATTTCCACCATATTTTTACAGTTTCATCACATCGAAGTTGATAGGAAAGTTTTTCAGGTTATTTCAAAATGTATTGCACATAAATTGTGAGCAGCAAATGTGACAGCTAAGGCCATGTAATTATAACCGTAAGAGCTTTCAAAAAAGCTTTAAAACCTGGACATACGTCTCCAACACATCGGCCATTCTTCGAGGCGAGAACATTCGCTCTGCTCGTAAATACATATTTATTATGCTTAGACTTGCATTCTTGCAGTAACTGTGTGGACTTATTCATGGAGAAATACTTGGCTTCTCAGAGCAGTGAGGGTTCAAAGCTACTTTACTCTTGCAGATTTTTTTTAAAAAAAGAATTGTACTTTAAGAAGACTTGACTTTTGTGAATTCTCAAAATATCCTGTTAAGGAAGTTGTGAAAAATAAAATAAACATGATAAATATCGCCACGTGAGAACCAAATACGTATAAACGCATTATAATAGGTACGCGTAGGGAATGTTTGCAACTATCTAGGAGTAAGGAAGACATGCTTCTTCAGAACACTGTGGTTTATGCATTAAGGCCAGCCTGTCTGCACATTCGAATCATAGTTTTTGTATAGATAACTACTATGTATTCGAGTGATGAGTTCGTAGAATTAATATGAATCTACGGAGAAGCTAAACGTAAAGCCCGGGAAGCATGCCGCTTATACCAAGAATTATTATATGGATGAAGACTACTTTTCGAAAGGCTAAAAGACGTCGAGTGGGACGATGTCCGTTGGAAGAGAACCAGCTATTCGGGGTACTCAAATGACAACGAAAAAGCTGTGGATAATGCAACTGAGACCAACCCAAATGCTAACTTACAAGTAAGTTAGATTGTTAGAAAATTCCATATGTTAGGACCGATGTAAATCTTAGTCTGTGTATATTTTTAGTGACGTCATGTTCAATCGATAACCTTAGTTAATAATTTAATCTAATGTTCAATTTTCTGATAGGACTTCAGCCAAATGTATGTTAATTGCGATTGATATTTTGTTTATAACAACCTTTCAGTTAATTAATTTGAGGGCACGAGCACGGGAATTCATAGAGTATAATAATTTAATTTTGTACAGAGAATATTATTCTATATTTAATTTACTTAAAGTCTGAGGATATAAATGAGTGTATGTTAAAAAGAATGACGACTTAAAACTAATTCCAGGTGTTTGAGGTGTTAAGGAAATCTGTCTAATACTCACTCGGAATGCATTTTATAATTTATAATGATTTAATTATTTTCTAAGAATCATATTTCAGCAGAATCATATTTCAGCACAACTTCATTAAATTTTTAATATAGTGATCCCATGTCTGGTTCTTATATCTCTGTCCTGTGATGTTTTCCCATTTTAATTCCCTGACATCTATTTAATGGATTCACGAACGGAGCACCCCACGGGATCCTCGTGATTCTCCGCTGGAGTTGGACGGGCGCAATATGAATTATGATTTTTCAGGAAAGAGCCAAGACAAATATTAGGAATTTCTGTAACAATTTACTTGTAATAGGGCAATAATAATCACATGGCATATTACAATTGTCTCAACTTCATTAGAAAAATTTAAAAAAGGGGTTTGGAAAAGTGCAAAAGAACGAATTATACAAATGAAAAAAATAAATTGTACGTTTGCAATAAGTTTGTATGACACTTAACAAGATAGAACAGACAAACGCGAACACAGAGGATAATGTAGTCTTCCTACTGTTAGTGTTGGTATGACTGGAAATGTTCGCATGTATTTATCCGAGCACTACGCAGTAGTAAATGTGTGGCGGCCGCAAGAGTGGCAAGATTATGTCTTACGTACTCTGGAGTGGCGTTGACGCTTCCCGGTGATTATGGCTCAACCCCACGTCAGTTGTATACACCGTATATATCGTGTGAACCCACAAAAGATAATCTAAGGGTCAGAGATATGGAGACTCAGATGGTCACCGTTCGAGGCACTCAACGACCGATCGATTGATCTGGATACCTCTATCTTAGCAGTGTGGTTACGGAGCCGGTACAGTGGGCTGGTTCATCTTGATCTACGTAATGCTAAGGAGAAGTCTTCGCGCAAGTTCGGCAAGTCATTTCTCACATGCGTTTTACCGTAAACCCCCAATTTGGTCAGACTGCCATCAATAATAACAGGACCAAAACGATGATTGTTCCTCTTTCCAGAGATCGCCTTAATTTTCAATCTGAGTCGATGGTCAGTCCCATCTTCTAATACATCTAACATTCTCTAATGCCTATAAATGCACATTATGTAAGTTGTACGTTCGATCGCTTATGAATGTTTCCTTATTCTACCGCCAGTCAATGGATTTCCAGTGAGGAAAAACATCCGCGGGTTTCAGATCCTGAGTAGAGTAATCAATATAAGTATAAACGCTTCATCGAACATTATTTTTAAAACAGCCGAATTACTAAGTCTAAAACTTGTGGCACTTTGTCGAATCGTGAACTGTGGATTGTCATCGAAGATATCGATAAGTATGGGCCTTATTTCTGCAATTCATTCTGGTAGCGCTTATTTATATTGACCGTAAGAAAGGTAAACCATCCCCTACATCACTATGTGTACGTGTAAATACACTTTGAGCTGAGAATCTACGGCCTGGAAAACGTTCATAATAACCCCGTGGAGCAGTGCAGCACTACCATTGCGGAATATGTACAAGAACACATCATGAGCGAATTCCTACTGAGAGTACATGAAACATTTTCTCAATTCTGAAGTAATTAATCTATTGGTGTTAATGTCCGTAAACGAGGCAAGTAATCCCCATTTAATACAGTATTAAACAGCGGAGATCAATAGTACTGCGCTGTACAGACATCCCTAACGGAAGTGTTTGGTTTAAGACTGAGAAGGAGATTTCAATAGCGAGATCAGTTTATTTGTAAGCACAGACTGAATCGTCATAAAAATCAGCCAATTTGCGAAGAATGTAAACACTGATGCAGCCGAATACCTCGCTTGAGATATCTGCGACATCTATGTCTTAACTGTGAGGGTTTAATTTAATTACCCCTCTATTTGAGTGTTGCCAATATGACAAAAACAGGCCTAAATAAGTACCATTGCTAATCTACAGCATAAAAATTACAGGATGAATAATTACAATGCGATTTACGTTGTTTACAAATGCGGAGTTAAGGAATGATTTTTTAGGAGTATGAAGAGAGTCTTTCAGTGAAAGTAAACCTACGTCCTGAACTGCTGGTTTACGTGTACCAAAGCGAACACGAAAGGCTCAGAATAACATGGAGAATGTTCCCCTTCATCCCTAAAAGTAACAGTAATGTCCCAGAGGTTGTTCATGTTTTAGAAAAAATCTACGTAGGCTCATAAGTCTTCTTCTATTCTTCATTAACAAGTGATGCCTGAAAGTTATGGGGTTCGAACCAAAGTGTGAAATCAATGAATAAGCCTGATCTCGTACGAGAATGTACCGTGATTTTGTGAATATTCACTGATATCATGTTCGTCACTATGGGCATCTTATCTACGAGGGGAATTACAAGATGAAATAATAATAACGACAACAACAATAATGATAATTTTGCCTTTTTAACGATAGAGGTTGCTAATCGATGACATGGATAATTGAGATCATGTGAGATGCTTCATAATGAAAATCCAAGTTGATCGGAATACTCCCAAACTCAGTAGATTAAACGAGATGTGGATATTCCAATCTACAGCTGATATGTGTGAATGGATGAGTCTAATGTATTGACAGATTAAATTTAGGTTAATTAATAAGATATTTCAATAATTAACTGGGCGGAAGAAGCAATTAACATGATAATAATACAAATTAATAAGCAAGTAGAAGTTTTCAACGTTACAGTTGAAAGCTACACATACGTTTAATTACTGCAGTAAATACTGTTTTTAATCATGCAGTGTCGACTTCCATGACAGTGCAGATTGTTACATATTCTCACAAGAATGTTCATTCCGTCTTATTGTATAACGTCAGACATATTAGACGAAAATAGAAAGCTGAAGCATACAAACGGACTTAGCTAGGAAAATGAGCCTTCAAAGAGTAATTCTCCAAGTCTTGCTTTAGATTGGTTTGTTGTCACAAAAGTTGGAAGGAACAAAGGTTATATTAAAGTGCGACACGAGTGACAGCGAGAAATAAGCAAATACAATATCATATGCGATGTTTATTGAAAATGCATGTAGGGAATTGTAATATTATTGTGTATACATTAATATTAATAAAATATCAATTAAGATGTGTAGCCTATTTATCTAGAACTGTGAGAAAGTCATTGCGACAGATACGAATTACCTTGTTAACACTACCTATTTGAATTCACAGCTACGGAAGGCATGTTCATGTATATTATCATCCAGGAGCATTCTACTAACACAACGAGCCAGCATTAAAGACAATCCAAGGCCTAGGAAGATGGGCCAGTATTTGACGGTGGATCCAGGCTAAATGTGAGATAAAATCAAGGATGAGTCCAGGGATAACCTAACAGCACCACAACGATGTATCCAGCCAAGGTCGTTCAATTGGTTCTAAAACGTCCAATTACAAATAAGTTTAAATGTCTCTGTTCTTTAAATATATGCCATATATTTATTTTCAAGTTTTCAAGTAGCACTCAATTTGTCCTTATGTAACCTTTCTTTATTTTCAAGTTTAATTTAGAATATTATTCATGTTGATTACATTTAACCTATTTACTTGAATATCAGTAACATGGGACTTAGGATCTTTAAAATTAATCTGAAATGAATATAGTGCTTTGGTTTTCAAACACTTGAATTAATTTATATAAGCCAAAGTATGAATTATATAAATAATTTCAATCCCTAATACATTATGATAACCTTAAATGAAGGAGAGACAGTCATCTAAACATTGATATACTACCTATATTATGGTGTTATGTCAAGAAGATATTCTGTGGTAGTGGAATTACCTAAGGTCATGTCAAATAGCTTAGTGTCTTCACATTCTAACATAACTTATATCAAAAGATAGATTTGAGAACCAGGTAGTTAAAGTTGAGGATGTTAGGTTGGAGTCGTAGTAACTATTAATATGTGATGTTCGAGATGTATATGTAGGAAATGTGATATTTTATGGAAGTAAAGAATCATATGGAGGTTTATAGTCGTCAGGTATGCAAGGGCAGTCTTCATGATAACAGTGAATACCTATGATGTCTTGTGTATTGACGATGCAGATCTGATTTATTTGGGAAGTAGCTTTCATGTTATGAGTGATAAAGAGATGAATTCTGACGAAAATTGCAAGAGAAAAACCGTACATTTATAGTACACCACAAGTGAGTTACAGTAGTGGATGGCAGTGTAATGAGCATAGGAAAACCTCATGGTAGGTAGACCCATAAATGAATGTAGATCTTGCAGGTTCTTAATACATATTAAGGAAACTAAATGGTAAATGACTGATGAATATTTTCAAAACATGAGCGTTGAGTGAGAATGCATATTAATTACCCACACATTGAAATACACTGAATAATTAGGTGGATTCAGATATTAGGGAAGTGAGAGTCATATACAGGGTTATTCACCTAAGACGTTACACGGAAATAACTTCTAAACCATTAAAGATAACGGCATTCTGTTTTCATATTCGTAAATGTTACCCATGTAAATCGACGCGTTACTTATTCTGATGGGTGATTAATAACCGAGATATTGATACTAACTCCATATTCTTAAATGGAATGGCAGGAATGCATACAGCTGGCCTAAACGTTCAACTGCGTACAAGTTCAAATATGTAAGTATATTCAAAATCGGACAGTAACTTCTTGAGGTATCAATAAGAATGCATGTGGGCTTTTGCGTGCCGCATCAGACAGCGTATGGTTGGCCAAGGACGTATTGTCACGCATGCTGTTTCCTGGCATTGATTCCAGCCACAGAATGGATACGAGGCATGTACTGTAAACTATCGTACACATAATATGATGTACCGTAACATACCCCGGATGTGTAACGTTGTTGTATGACTGGCGAACACACAGCGGGGAAGAGAGATAATTCGGACATTATTCATTTTCTTTTCTAGAAGGAGCTCTTCCGGTGTCCTGCATTATGTTTAATTCTCAATTCATGCAGTAGTTTCTACTTTACGCTCAAACCAGTGAAAATAATAGTTTTCGTTATGTTCCTTTGAAGTGAAAGTAATAATTTTATTCATTTAAAAATTATCACACCTCCCTATTCTATCACGAATTCGCCTGTCATACACAGTTTGCAAACCCGTCACATGTGTATGATATGCTTATATTCCTGGTATCCATTGTGTGGCAGGAATCACACCAAGGAACTGCTTGCGCGTCAATATGTCCTTGCCCGACTTCACGCTGTCTGATGCGGCATGCAAAACAGCGCATTCTGTTCTTATTGATATCTCAAATAAAACTAAAAGTCCGATTTTGAAAATACTTACGTATTTGAACTTATACACAGTTGAACTTTTAGACCAGCTGTATGAATTTGTGCCATTCTATTTAAAAGTATGGAGTTAGTATCAATATCTCGGTTATTAATCACCCCATGGAAATACGTACCACACGGGTTTACAAGCTCCTGGGTACCATTTACGAAAATAAAAACATAATGCCGATATTTTTAATGGTTTAAAAGTTATTTCCGTGTAACATCATAAGTGAATAACCCTGTATTTACGTTAACTGTGATACTTTGATCTTTTTCAGGCATTCATCATTGGGTGATACATTTATGTTTTTATTTCAGAGTTCCTGAGAAGATATTGACTTCCTACACGTAGAATTAATTTTAAGGTCTTTCTCACTTGCATTTCAAACTGTGTTACGTAATCAACGTTGTCATGATAGGAGGTGGTATATTTTTCAACTTGCTGATATATTTTAAATTATTTTGTTTTCTTTACTGAACGGAGTAAATAAGAATTCGGGGAACAGCCACATTTAAGCTATATTATATCCATGGGAGGAACTGATTGTATTTCTCATGATTTATACATTAATTACTATATACATAAATTGTAACACCCGTCATGATTTTGCAATTACGTTTCGACAAAATTTTAATCCAAATCTTTCATTTTAAAATCCAATATCTGGATAATTTGAAGTAATTATTGGCGTCAATCATGATTTCCGAAACTGGATAGACGTTTCCATCGGCTTTTAATTATTATTTTTAAAACTGAGTCAATATCAACAATCTGAAGAACGGCATTGATGTAACCTAAAGACGTATTACCATCTTAATGTTTATATTCAATATACTTTCTTTTGGAAAATTCCTCTCTCAAGTGAATCAATGATTTTTAACAACATATTTGCTTAAACTTCAGTTCGACATTAGTTGACATTATTGAATAAAGAAAGAAAAAAATATCCCGTCCTAATTTCCCGTCCTGCAGAATCATTACCACGCCCATGAGAGGTAAGTATCGTGACTCGACGACTGACAGAAAACCGGAGCAACGAAGGGAAATTTGGAGTGTAATAATAATAATAATAATAATAATAATAATAATAATAATAATAATAATAATAATAATAATAATAATAATAATCGTATGTCCATAGCCGCCTGCTAGAGGCATTTTCATTTGGCATCTTTTAGTCTGTCTGCGTGTCATTTTTAAAGTACTATTTTACTGTACCAGATGCTAGAGATGCCTGAGGTCTAATTAGATTGTCGGGTAAACACCCAACGTAACACTAGAAATATTTTGCATGCCTACATCATCCTACGTGGAGTGCGAATAGACTTATTCCACCCTTCAAAAATCAACTTCCTCTGCCGGAATCGACCTCACGATCTATGGAACGAGGCTGTACTACTGATCCACAGAGGAAGCTAACAAAGTACAGTACATACAGTATTACGAAGTTCACCGAAATATATTTTCTGTCCTGTTTTACTTGTTTACTAATGTTGTAACACGTTATTAATAGACAAATAATGTTATTTTATTTATGTCTCACTAACAATATTTTCATGGTTTTTGGAGATCCCAGATGGGAGAATTGTGTCCCGCAGGAGTTCCCTTATGTGTAACACGTTGTTGCCAATAGATGAAGAGCTGAGCGTTTGTCGTCATTTGTATCGTATTAAGTTGTAGTTTTGCCGACCGTTGTTTACTCTTTACAAAGTAGACCTACAGTTCACTAGTATGAGTAATGTGACTATAATTATATTTTATAACATATCCAATTTCAGAAATCGTCACCTCAAATTTTAAAACCTAGGCTTGTTAGTTCGTAAACTATGAGAACGCATAGAAGTCAGGTAGTGTTAAATAGGCTAGATGTAGAAATGTACGAGGAATAAAGCTTTCAAATGACGGGCTTTAACAACCAATCAATTACCACCAATCTGCATTTAGGACTGCTATCCCACTAACTATATTTACATGTTTATTTTGGAGATCCAAACTGCCAGAATTTTTTCCCGAAGGAGTTCCCTTACGTGTAACACGTTATTGCAAACATATGAAGAGCTGAGCGTGTGGTTTTTGTTTGAGTCATCAGACATAGAACGGTTTGATACAGCTTCCATGCCATCCTATCATGTGCTAACCTCTTCACTTCTACCTAGAGGAATCTTCACTCGAGATTCGATCTATCCATCTCATCTTCAGCATTCTTCTGTAACAAATTTACAAATCTAGGCTTGTTTGGTCGTAAACTATGAGAACACATAGAAGTCAGGTAGTGTTAAATAGGCTAGATGTAGAAATACACGAGGAATAAAACTTTCAAATAATGGGCTTTAACAACCATTCGAATAAACGTATATTTGACCCAATTAGTCCCCTTGAATTCCAACGTTACCTTCATATTATGAAGCTTACTACATTGGAAAACACCATTCACTCTTGTTCCTCTGCTAATGTCATTGCACGTCATCCCTCCGCTGAGAGCATGGAACATACCGCTTAGTCCAGCATTTGACCCAATTCGTCCTATTGAATTCCAACTTTACCTTCATATTATGATGCTTACTACATTGGAAAACTCCATTCACTTTTGTCCCTCTGCTAATGTCATTCCACTTCATCTCTCCGCTGACAGCGCGGATTATACCGCTTTGTCGATCATTTCACCCAATTAGTCCCCTTGAATTCCAACTTTTCCTTCATTTCATGATGCTTACTACATTGGAAAACTCCATTCACTCTTGTCCCTCTGCTAATGTAATTTACGTCATCTCTCCGCTGACAGCGCAGGACATACCGCTCAGTCGAACATTTGAGCCAATTAGTCCTATTGAATTCCAACTTTATCTTCATATTATGATGCTTACTACATTGGAAAACACCATTTACTCTTCTTTGTTGTTGTAAGGGGCCTAACATCGCAGGTCATCGACCCCCATTCACTCTTGTCCCTCTGCTAATGTCATTTCACGTCATCCCTCCGCTGACAGTGCGGAACATACCGCTTAGTCGAGCATTTTGTCTTCTTACTCCCAATACCTCCCAGCCCGAAGTTTGTAACATTTTCGTAACATTACTCTCTTCTTGGAAGTCATCCAGAACAAATCGTGCTACTCGTCTTCAGCTCATTCGAAGTTCTCGAATCACGTAATTTTATGAGGGTCCAACACACAGGAACTATACTATAATGCGTTTCTTACAGTGAATTATTCACCCTCTCCTTCACATCTTTACTCCAGTCCCTAAATAACCTCATAATAATATGAAGAGATCTGTAATCCTTATTTGCAATCCCGCCATTGTGATTGCCCCAATGGAGATCTCTCCTTATATACTGGCGGACAAAAATACCAATTACCAGAAACGGGTTGTGCTAGGTTAACGAACATTGGTAGGCGTGTTTATAAATCTGAAATATGACGTTTATTAACATTTCCCGCAAATGCATTAGCGTGGCGCTAGTAGCGGTCCTATGACATTACACATCAGGTTTATTTTAAATACGGGCTGTACTGTGCGAGAGCGTTAGTTACTTGTGAGATTGGACGGGTGACTATGAGTGAGTCAAGAATAACTTTACGATGACAAAGAGGCCAGTATCAACTGCACACTGCGGTTGAAGGAGGCCGTATAACAGGGCTACGTGAAGGTGGATTTTCCTTCCGCGCTATTGCAGAACGACTTGGAGGAACATCTCCACTGTGCATGCGTGCTGGCAGCAGTGGTCACGAGAAGGTACGCTCGCAAGAAGACCGGGCTCCGGACGTCCTCGTGGCACATCCGAGAGGGAGGACCGCCGTATTCGGCGTATGGCTGTGGCGCAGTGGACTGTGACTGCAGCAGAAATTCGAGCGGCATTTGGCACCACAGTGACGCAACGAACTGTTCGAAATCAGTTACATGATGGACAGCTCCGAACCAGACGCCCTGCGGCGTGCATTCCACATACCCCAAACCATTGCCGCCTGCGACTTCAGTGGTGTGAAGCAACAGCTCATTGCAGGATGGAGTGGAGGCCCGTTGTGTTTTCCTAGGAAAGCTGGTTCTACCTAGGTGCCAGTGATTGCCGTGTGTTTGCTAGAAGGTGACCAGGTGAGCGCCTGATTTCCACCTGTCTATGGCGTGGACACACCGCACATACACCGGCAGTTCTGGTCTGGAGAGCGATTTCCTATACAAGCAGGAGCATTGTCGTGGTTATCCCACGGACCCTGACTGCAGACGTGTACGTCCGTATGGTGATTCAACATGTTGTGCTGCCTTTTATGAACAGCATTCCCGGAAGTGTTTTCCAGCAGAACAGTGCAGGCCCCATGCCGCTGTTGTAACCTAATCTGCTCTACAGAATGTCGACATATCCCCCGATCTATCCCCAATCGAGCATGTATGAGACATCATTGGACGACAGCCCCAGCTTCATCCACAACAGACATTAACCGTCCTTGTATTGACCGACCATGTGCAACAGGCATGGAACTCCATCCCGAAAACTTATATATAGCACCTGTACGACACAATGCATGCTCGTTTGCATGCCTGCATTCAAAAGTCGGGCGATTAGACCGGTTATTGATGGGCCAGCATGGCATATTTGAGATGGCCTTTCTCGCGCTGATATTAGGCTAACCTGTTATCTTGTACCTTTAATCAAGCAGTATGTTGAGAAAGTTGGACGTGCTACCCACTGTTTTTTCAGATCCCTCTAATTTTTCTCTCTACGTGTAACTGTGTTGCCTGCTCTGTTTTCTATCTCCCCTTAGAATGGTTAACTAGTGAAATGTGGTTTTACGATATTGCGTAGGTGTAAGAAAGAACATTCCCACAAAGCATATCCTAACTCTTAATGTTATTCCTAAATCATCGACAAATATACACTGACTGACAGAGCAAATGCAACACCAAGAACGAGTGGTCAGAACTTTATGCCAATTGCAGGGTAGACTGACGTCACTGAGGTATGCTCATGATGTGAAATACGCCGCTGTGCTGCGCACGTAGCGAACGATAAATGGGACACGGCGTTGGCGAATGGCCCACTTCGTACCGTGATTTCTCAGCCGACAGTCATTGTAGAACGTGTTGCCGTGTGCCACAGGACACGTGTATAGTTAAGAATGCTAGGCCGCCGTCAACGGAGGCAGACAGACGACTTTACGAGGGGTATGGTGATCGGGCTGAGAAGGGCAGGTTGGTCGCTTCGTCAAATTGCAGCCGATACCCATAGGGATGTGTCCACGGTGCAGCGCCTGTGGCGAAGATGGTTGGCGCAGGGACTTGTGGCACGTGCGAGGGGTCCAGGCGCAGCCCGAGTGACGTCAGCACGCGAGGATCGGCGCATCCGCCGCCAAGCGGTGGCAGCCCCGCACGCCACGTCAACCGCCATTCTTCAGCATGTGCAAGACACCCTGGCTGTTCCAATATCGACCAGAACAATTTCCCGTCGATTGGTTGAAGGAGGCCTGCACTCCCGGCGTCCGCTCACAAGACTACCATTGACTCCACAGCATAGACGTGCACGCCTGGCATGGTGCCGGGCTAGAGCGACTTGGATGAGGGAATGGCGGAACGTCGTGTTCTCCGATGAGTCACGCTTCTGTTCTGTCAGTGATAGTCACCGCAGACGAGTGTGGCGTCGGCGTGGAGAAAGGTCAAATCCGGCAGTAACTGTGGAGCGCCCTACCGCTAGACAACGCGGCATCATGGTTTGGGGCGCTATTGCGTATGATTCCACGTCACCTCTAGTGCGTATTCAAGGCACGTTAAATGCCCACCGCTACGTGCAGCATGTGCTGCGGCCGGTGGCACTCCCGTACCTTCAGGGGCTGCCCAATGCTCTGTTTCAGCAGGATAATGCCCGCCCACGCGCTGCTAGTATCTCCCAACAGGCTCTACGAGGTGTACAGATGCTTCCGTGGCCAGCGTACTCTCCGGATCTCTCACCAATCGAACACGTGTGGGATCTCATTGGACGCCGTTTGCAAACTCTGCCCCAGCCTCGTACGGACGACCAATTGTGGCAAATGGTTGACAGAGAATGGAGAACCATCCCTCAGGACACCATCCGCACTCTTATTGACTCTGTACCTCGACGTGTTTCTGCGTGCATCGCCACTCGCGGTGGTCCTACATCCTACTGAGTCGATGCCGTGCGCATTGTGTAACCTGCATATCGGTTTGAAATAAACATCAATTATTCGTCCGTGCCGTCTCTGTTTTTTCCCCAACTTTCACCCCTTTCGAACCACTCCTTCTTGGTGTTGCATTTGCTCTGTCAGTCAGTGTATATTGCCAAAAT
This sequence comes from Anabrus simplex, assembly GCF_040414725.1. Classification (NCBI taxonomy): domain Eukaryota; kingdom Metazoa; phylum Arthropoda; class Insecta; order Orthoptera; family Tettigoniidae; genus Anabrus; species Anabrus simplex. Next base: position 580,750,617 of record NC_090266.1, on the reverse strand, counting down.
TGTCGCATTCTACATTCCATATATATCATGGTGTTTGAATATTTTTTTCGCCAGTGTATTAACACGTAGGTATTTACAGTGATCCCCATAAGGAACTGTCCCTCAAATGTAAGAGGATGTTTCTTCTTGGTGAAACATACAACTATTCACCAACTTTACCATCATACCATTGTCTGCTGTCCAGATCTTATTGCACCCATTCACAATTCTGTATCTTATGTATTACTCTATAAATTATAATATCGTCCTCATCCTACTTTAATAATGTGGGGTCTATTTTCCAGAAATGTAGCTAGTCGTTCAATCACTCTTTTTTCTAGATCAATAGCCCCCATTTTTGTGACTTTTCTCCCATGACCTACCCTATTAAAAGACCCTGGTAGGTCAGTAGATATCGTCGTTGCCGGGACAAAACCTCCTACATGGAATATTTTAGCTTAGAACTTTGGCCGGTAAGGTTCTGTCATCTAAGGTGCAATATTGAGTGAATATGGTCAAGGCATTCTCGCTCTTCATAATGCATGTGCTGCGGGTCAGTGTATCTCCAAAAATATTATCACATAGGAGGTTTTGTCCCGGCATCGACGATATGCAAGTCCATTTGACCTCCTTAATCTAAAATATTTGCTGGAATACTATAAGTTAAGCCTCGAGTTAAGCCAAAATGCATTCTATCAAAACAGTTGGTAATTTAGCAGACATGTCTAATATAATCAGATAGAACACTTTCCCAGAGCTCGCATGCAACACATGTTAAGCTGTCTGCCCTGAATTCGCTTTATGTATACCAACATTTACTTTGTACACTGGTGTTACTCTAGCAACTCTCAATTCATTTGCCATAGCTCTTTCATTCAAACAGTAACCAAATAAGTTCTTAATATATTGTACCACATGCCAACATATTACCTTTAGTATGTACCCCTAAAAATTTTCAATTCCACATTTTTTAAAATTTCTTTATCATTTTGTAAAAATCTTCATTATCATACGTAAATTTTACTGCTTCTCTAGAATTAGTCACTTCCTCTTGCTAGACAGTGCACTTGTATCCAACTATCATAACATGGGGCTGACTAAATAATATTCTGTCTTATATGAAACCTCACTTGTACAATCTCATTGTTCATCAATGATTCCCGAAATCCTCTTCCTGAATTGTTTCTGACTAAGTATTCTAACCTTCTGCCGGAAACAGTCGTAGACCAGGAGACATTCAAATGGAGTCCGGTCTAATATCACTGATAAATATGAACGATTTCGAGGAATTTACATAATACAATAAAGCCATATACTTGGTTTAAGACTGAAACAAATAACAAATATATTTTTAAAAATCGGTCTTTCTGCCTGGTTACGATAATGAATTACGATGAATTTTAACGAATTACTTAACTTTACATCTTAAAAATCTAGCAAACAAATGGGATATTACTGTATAAATTATTCCTAATCACTTCTAATAAATGACAGCCGTATACCATTGGTTATTAAATTATTAAATTGTGAATTTTGAAATTACCGTCACGTTAGTTTTTAAATACTCTTTTTACGGAAATTAATTTTAAAGTATCAATTTGAAATCAATGTAACAGATTAATTTTTAACAAGTTCCCCTCTGTGGTGTAGTGGTTAGCATGATTAGCTGCCACCCACGGATGCCCGGGTTCTATTCCCGGCTCCTCCACGAAATATCAAAAGTGCTACGAGGGCTGGATCGGGGTCCACTCAGCCTCAGGAGGTAATTAAGTAGAGGGATATTCGATTCCGAGCTCAGTCATCATCGAAGTCGTTTTCCGTGGTTTCCCACTTCTCTAGGCGAATGCCGGGATGGTATTTAACTTAAGTCATCTGCCGCTTCCATCCCTCATCTTGTCTATCCCTTCCAATGTTCCCATCCCCCACAATGCCCCTGTTCTGCAAAGCAGATGAGGCCGCGTGGGCGGGGTACTGATCCTCCTCCCCAGTTGTACCCTCTCGACCCAATGTCTCACGCTCCAGGACACTGCCCTTGAGGCTGTAGAGTTGGGACCCCACACTGAATCCGAGGGAAAACCAAGCCTGGAAGGTAAAGAGATTAAGAAAGGGAGAAAGAAAGAAAGATAGAAAGTTTGAACACATTGTAAAATACTATTCAAACAACTAATTACTGAAATGTCCTTGATTTTTGATTTTCCATATATGTTGTTTGTTGTTGCTGACGAGATGAATGGACATAATAATTTCACATAGTTTTCCTTTAGGACGTAACAGATATATTTTCCTGTGAAAGAAAAATAATCAAATCTGAAATATTTCCGATCCATTGCAAATAATACAAAGTTGGTTTAAGACTAAAACGCCGTTGATCTCTGCAAAATAGAACCAACAACGATACGTAATAATCACCACAGGTCTGGATAATACAAGACGAAAGTAACATAAAATACCACAATCGAACTTATCTAGAGTCGAAACATCTAACCAAAGAAATTACACAAACACAAATATCACTCAAAGCACACGCGAAATATTGGCGTGTATTAAATCATTCTCATTGAAAAAACATTATTATCACAATTATTTACAAGTCAAAACCGGTTTAAATCTTCACAGAGAGTTCATATACGACTGATATCATAACCACACTACTCATTCAAAGCGAACAATTTTTGGTTTGTGACTGTATTCACGATCTGGTCACTATTAGGTCTATGAAACACATATAATCTGAAATTAGACACTCGCTGATGTGCTATTAAAGAAGGTGACATGAAATTAAAAGGACTCTGAAATATCAAATTTACAAATGTATGGCACTAACCACATGAAATATCAGAATTATTAATATCATTCTATAAAAATGAAATAAATCGGCGTGTGGCTTTTAGTGCCGGGATGTGTCCGAGGACTTCGGCTCGCCAGGTGCAGGTCTTTTGATCTGACGCCCGTAGGCAAGCTGTGCGTCATGATGAGCATGAAATGCTGACGAAGATGACACATACACCCAATCCCCATGCCACGGGAATTCAAAAATTATGGCTAAAATTCTGAATTCTGCAGGGAATCGAAACTGGTACCCCTGTGATCAAAGGCCAGCACGTTAACCATTTAGCCATGGAGTCGCACGTTCCGTAAATACGTACTGTTTTCATTCATTGTTATGAATTATCTAAGTCTTCTTATATCGATCATAAGTGATAATAAATTCAAGACGAGTCTCCTATATCTACAACACCACAAGGTAATATGTTCGTGAGCTAACGCAATATACTTCAAAGACCATCCAAATAAACTTTCGTGACGATTTATCACGTTTGCGAACAATTAGTTACCCCAAATATAATTCCGATTTTCTTGACATTATTGTTTTCACCTTCCTATTCTTCTTTATCTCTTTACCCTCCAGAGTCGGTTTCTCCCTCGGACTCAGCGAGGGATCCCACCTCCACCGCCTCAAGGGCAATGTCCTGGAGCTTCAGACTTTTGGTCAGGGAATACAACTGTAGAGGATGACCAGTACCTCACCCGGGTGGCCTCGCCTTCTATGCTGAACCAGGGCCTTGCAGGGGTATGGGAAGATTGGAAGGGATAGAGAAGGAATAGGGACGAAAGCGGCCGTGGCCTTAAGTTAAGAGAAGTGGGAAACCACGGAAACCCACTTCCAAGATGGCTGAGGTGGGAATCGAATCCACCTCTACTCAGTTGACCTCCCGAGGCTGAGTGGACCCCGTTCCAGCCCTCGTACCACTTTTCAAATTTCGTGATTGAACCCGGACCTCCGGGGTGGCAGCTAATCACACTAACCACTACACCACAGAGGCAGACAGCCTGGTAATTTAATATTGATATTTTACCTTCAGTGAATATAGGTCGATAATATTATGAGTTGGTGGCCTTGGTCTTGATCCAACCAATCACAGAACAGAACTCAAGAAGCACATCGCTCCAAAATCGAACCGATTTGATTATTGAAGGAGGAGCGGAGAGAAGAGGGATGAGTGAAGTGCGGGCATATACGCCACTATTGAAATATATGGGTTTGTTTTGCATCTCTCAGTTTCCTGTGTAAAAGGAAAAGAGTGATGAGCGCTGAGTGAGGAGTAATCCTCCCGGCATGTTCGTACCCTTAGGCTTCATTGGTGTCAGTTCTCCCGTTAAAGCTGCCATGGCGGTTGCGTTGAACTAAGAAGGAACTATCTTCAATCACGAACATCCACTGGCCAAACATGTTAAAAAGTTCCATATTTCCTTCTAATGCGATGATTTATTGATATAGATCTCCAATTATCAAGCAACATGAAATCTGTAAATAATAAATCAGACAAGGGCTTCACTATTCTTCAACATGTGCAGCAGTTACACCATACTCAACTTAAGGTGACGAGACGATCCGGCAATTAGCAAGGCCTGAGCACTATGAAACATGCACGTTTATTTAACCACCGACTTTACAGGTGGAACATACCTCAATTCATCATCATCATCATCATCTGTTTACCCTCCAGGTTCGGATTTTCCCTCGGACTCAGCGAGGGATCCCACCTCTACTGCCTCAAGGGCAGTGTCCTGGAGCTTCAGACTCTTGGTCGTGGATACAACTGGGAAGATTGACAGTACCTCCCCCAGGCGGCCTCACCTGCTATGCTGAACAGGGGCCTTGTGGAGGGATAGGAAGATTGGAAGGGATAGGCAAAGAAGAGTGAAGGAAGAGGGAAGGAAGCGGCCGTGGCCTTAAGTTAGGTACCATTCCGGCATTCGCCTGGAGGAGAAGTGGTAAACTACGGAAAACCACTTCCAGGATTGCTCAGTTGACCTCCTGAGGCTGAGTGGATCCCGTTCCGGCCCTCGTACCACTTTTCAAATTTCGTGGCAGAGCCGGGAATCGAACCCGGACCTCCGGTGGTGGCAGATAATCACACTAAATACTACACCACAGACGCGGACACATACCTCAATTGACGTTTTAAATACACACGTGTTATTGTAGGCGTACATTTTGGATTTCCTGGTTCCAAAATATACGTTTTAAAAAATTACACGGATATCACTAATTAAATTCATTCACAATTTAATTATTTTATTAATTAATCACGCACGCACACGTAAATATTTTCTTTTCCAAGCGGGAGATGTTTTCGAACTCTGGTCAAGTATATTTCCGTGCATACTGTGTCCCCAAATTGTTCAATGTTCTGTCTTCCAAAACCAGGTGTTATAATTCTATTGTGGCTCGTTCAATACTTCACAAGGCCGTGTGACATCTTGCCCAAGTGTATAATACGCGGCAGATGAAACAGTCTAAGACAAAGTTGATACCACTCGCACACATGTAATCGAGCATAGTACCTACGCATACAATTCAACTTTTCGCTAAAATTCATCATCATCATCATCTTCTTCATCATCATCTGTATCTGTTTACCCTCCAGGTTCGGTTTTTCCCTCGGACTTAGCGAGGGATCCCACCTCTACCGCCTCAAGGGCAGTGTTCTGGAGCTTCAGACTCTTGGTCGGGGGTTACAACTGGGGAGTATGACCAGTACCTCGCCCAGGCGGCCTCACCTGCTATGCTGAACAGGGGCCTTGTGGAGGGAATGGGAGATTGGAAGGGTAGGCAAGGAAGATGGAAGGAAGCGGCCGTGGCCTTAATTTAGGTACCATCCCGGCATTCGCCTGGAGGAGAAGTGGGAAAGCACGGAAAACCACTTCCAGGATGGCTGAGGTGGGAATCGAACCCACCTCTACTCAGTTGACCTCCCGAGGCTGAGTGGACCCCGTTCCAGCCCTCGTACCACTTTTCAAATTTCGTGGCAGAGCCGGGAATCGAACCCGGGCCTCCGGAGGTGGCAGCTAATCACGCTAACCACTACACCACAGAGGCGGACGCTAAAATTTATATCACTGCCAATTCATTATGCTTGAGATCATCTTTTCCTCAGTTGACTTCTTTGCTTGCTTCAATTTCTTGGCATGTTCCTTCAATTTCTCCGTACTTCCACAACCATTGCTAACTTCATGCACCTCGTTCTCATTACCTTTATATCTGTTGTATTATCGTGGAGTGAGTCTTTACTCTTCTTTACCACATTCATAAGTACATACCTGTCTTCACGCATCTGAATAATTGCTTTAAACCCAGCCCATAGGCTGTTCACATTTTTATTTACCGTTTCCTATGGATCAAAATTACATTTTAACATCTCCACACAGTGAGCCTCCGTGGCTCAGACGGCAGCGGGCCGGCCTCTCACCGCTGGGTTCCATGGTTCAAATCCCGGCCACTCTGTGTGAGATTTGTGCTGGACATAGCGGAGGCGGGACAGGATTTTCTCCGGGGACTCCGATTTTCCTTGTCATCTTTCATTCCAGCAACACCGTCCAATATCATTTCATTTCAAACATTGCCCCAGAGGAGTGCGACAGGCTTCGGCAGCCGGCAGAATTCCCTATCCTCACCGCTCGATGGGGGCTTCATTCATTCCATCCCTGACCCGGTCGAATGACTGGAAACAGGCTGTGGATGTTCATTTTCATTTCCACACACCTGTTTTATCAACCATATAGTACTGCCTATTACACCTACTTTTGTAACCTTCTGACCTACTCACAGATGTGCGACAATATGTGACGTGCTGGGTCAACTTAATTTTAATATAAATACATACTTGCTCATATATTTCTCCATAAGCAATATCCCATGGGCGCCATACTTCAAACTTATGGCTTGAAGACGATAGTTGATAAATAATAATAATAATAATAATAATAATAATAATAATAATAATAATAATAATAATAATAATAATAATAATAATAATAATAATAATAATAATAATAATAATAATATGTAATGAGACTCTAAATACTCCCAGAGGTGGGGTGACGGAACACTAACCATTAAGTACACACTAACTTGGATATTAAGGATCGTTAATAAGAATATCTATATTATCCAAATGAATAACTCTTTATTAGGAAGAAAAACGTGACGGCGTATTTACGAACTCTGAACTTACGGAAGCAAAAGAAAAATGCAATGAAATAAAATTTAATAACTGAACTGTTGCGCGAAGACTTGCAGTAATTTATGCCATTAGCTCATCATTTGTAGACTCTGTTATCTGGACACGATCTATTTAGCAGCTGATGTTTGTTGGACCTCTCGTGCTGGCGTCGTCATCTCTCGTTGTAGGTACCAGTCCTATTTCTCATTCGTGCATGACTCACTTATTGAACAATGGCTTTCCTGACTTTAACACATCCCACAGTACTCCTTACATAAAGTTGTAATGAGTCCTAATTTCAATAGCAAAACCACCTTGGGTTACGGTCATGGAGAGAATACACTTGTATTCTTCCGTATTACAGAAATGTAGCGTAACTAAATACATAACAAAATTTCTCCTGTCCTATACCAGTCAAAACCGGTCTCTCGTTGACTTTAACTCTCGTCATTGAGATAAGCAGGTATCAATGAGAGTAATTATGAGTAGTGCTCTACTCAGATGCGAAGTGAACTAAGTTAAGATCTTCAACAGTTAAGACCTTCTCCGATGTCAAGACGTACAGCCCTCCTCCTATGTAATGGCAGAATATATTAGAATTGATCGATGGACGCTCTCAAGCTCTTGTCGTTGATGTATATAGGCTCTAAAATCTCCCTCCATGTACCATATCACATGGTCCAGTAAGATCTGATGTACTATCCCTTCTCCTATCCATCGTTGTATATCCATCATCTTGTTCCATAACGTCCATTAACATAGGTTGAACTTCCCCGGGCAATCAAAGCGTCATGTAGTGAACTTCGAAAAGTATGCGTTAAGAAGGCTTTAACTGTCTCTTCAGAGTATAGAAGGGACCAGTAGCGGCGACTAAGGGGGGCGAGGGGGCTGCCCCCCATTTAGTAGAGAAAACATTACAATTTTATTCCATTTTAACCGGCTCAAACTAGGAATTATAGGAATTATTAAAAAAACAATTTGTGCAAATTTTTAATTATTAACAAAATTATAATCGAAAATACGCACAAAATGTCATTTTTCGCGGCTAACCGATTTGTATAGCGCCACAGCAAGTAGTGGGGACTTCGCAAATGCTATGAGGAAGGGTAACAGGGGTATAGTTTTTGCCAAGGTCGTGGACAATGAGGTATGATTCGCCTGCTTGCCGAGTGCATTCGTCAGTCTGTTAGTTTCTTACAGCGTAGTAAAATAATAAATGATTTTTTCATTTTATAATCACGCCTCACTTATATTTAATTATAATACGTGTGTAATATTGTTTCCTTGGCGAAAGTATAGTATTGAATGAAAATCTTAAAAAACAACTTAAGTTAGTAAACTCTCAACCTTTACCTTCCTGTCGAAACTCGCTCAAAGAGTATCAAAAACCTACCATTTTGTATGTTTTTTTGTTCAGTTTTGATGTGTATAACCCCCCGCCCGCTATATCCCTCAACCCGGCTACTTTCTGTTATCTGTATATGTCTTTGCCCCCCCCCCCCTCCTACTTTTAATCCCCAATCGCCGCTACTGGTAAGGACTCTTGCAAGCTTGATGAAGTCTTTTTCCTGGTAATGGGCTAAAATTAGTATGTTGAGTCCGGTCACCTGACCTTGGCTACTGGAAATTTACTGCAAGCTGTAAATAAGAGTGATGTTGTAATACCTTACTCAAGAAGCCTTTCGTTCAGAATACGTTATAGCCGTGATGCAAAGAAATGATATGATGATGTGAAATGGATGACTAAAAGCTCTCTATATATACACAATAATTAAAAATGACCTACCACTAATTAAATATATATGTATCTTTCCAATTAATTACACAGTTCGGTAATTTTGTACATGCTGTGATGTTCCAAACATCACAACATTTCTATCGCATTTATGTTCATCTACGACAAATGCTTCGTGATCGCTTGTACAATCCCTCACTTCTGTTCCTCTGTAGAACTCATTTGAAGAGTGTCCATTTCCTTGGCTGAATGGTCAGGATACTCGCTTTCGATTCAGAGGGCCCAGGGTTCGATCAATTCTCGGCCGGGTCTGAGATTTTAGCCGTAAATGGTTATTACCTTTGGCTCGGTGACTGCGTATTTGTACTGTTCCCCACATCCCTGAAACTCACACACCACAGAGTCCGACTCGTTGACTGAATGGTCAGCGTACTGGTCTTCGGTTCAGAGTGTCCCGGGTTCGATTCCCGGCCGGGAAGGGGATTTTAACCTTCATTGGTTAATTCCAATGGCCCGGGGGCTGGGTGTTTGTGCTGTCCCCAACATCCCTGCAACTCACACACCACACATAACACTATCCTCCACCACAGTAACACGCAGTTACCTACACATGACAGATGCCGCCCACCCTCATCGGAGAGTCTGCCTTACAAGGGCTGCACTCGGCTAGAAATAGCCACACGAAATTATTATTATTATTATTACACACCACAGAGAACACTATCTTCCACCACAAAATCTAGCAGTTTCCATACAATGCAGATGTCGCGAACCCTCGTTGGCCTTACAAGGGACGCACCAGGCTTGAAATTACCACACGAAATTTGTGTTATTATTATTATTATTATTATTATTATTATTATTATTATTATTATTATTATTATTATTATTATTATTTGAGGAATGTCTGTTAAAAATGCGATATTTCCACCATGAGAATGTTGTGGAAAATGCAAGAAAAATATAATAATAGAACGTAACCGTGACTGGGTATGGTGCACTTTTTAAGGAATTACATCTTTTTTTGGCCTGGGTTTATCATGGCATTCAATATGTGGTATTCAGTTACCGCAATGCATGTGAACGAAATACTTTTTTGGAAGTGGAAATAACACCATTTGAACAGACTCTCCTCATTTGGTTTTATCAGAACCACGTCTAGAATACTCTTCCTTTCAGTTGGTTCCATAATTTTCTTATTAAATTGCCCTTCCCTTATTAACCACTTTTTTGTCTTATTCTCTGTCATTCGCATTAGCATTTCGTAAATTGAGATCACCCGCTACAATCACGTTACTTTCTGAGTCGTTCCCCACATAGGTGGTTACCTTATTTGTGCCAGTCTTACATCTTCCACCTCTAAAATATCAAGTTGCATTTTATCTTTAGAGGTGAAACTTACACCTGGAATGTCATGTTTCCAGTCCTTAACTTCCTCAAATTTTACAAATTTTTCTTTCACCAGTATGAATACTCCCTCTGCTACTTTTCCTATCCTGTCCCTGTGATAAACATTCCATTTCCGACATTAAGTTGTGAACAACCCGCAAATTTGTGTTTATGGATCTTGAATACATTCTAGTCCTTTTCCAAGACAATACTGTAATCTATATAAATAAAATTGTATCTGTTTGTCTGTTTGTCTGTTTGTCTGTTCCACCATCACGTCGAAACGGCTGGATAGATCTCAACCAAACTTCATATTTAGAGTATACTCATCCCGGGGAAGGTTTAGATACGCATATAATTTTAAAATCTTTGAATACACGGGGGGTTTATAAGAAAACCAGAATGGTTTTTCCACCATCACGTCGAAACGGCTGGATAGATCTCAACCAAACTTCATATTTAGAGTATACTCCTCCCGGGGAAGGTTTCGATATGCATATCATTTTAAAATATTTGAATACACGGGGGGTTTATAGGAAAACCAGAATGGTTTTTCCACCATCACGTCGAAACGGCTGGATAGATCTCAACCAAACTTCATATTTAGAGTATACTCCTCCCGGGGAAGGTTTAGATATGCATATCATTTTAAAATCTTTGAATACACGGGGGTTTCTAGGAAAACCAGAATGGTTTTTCCACCATCACGTCGAAACGGCTGGATAGATCTCAACCAAACTTCATATTTAGAGTATACTCACCCCGGGGAAGGTTTCGATATGCATATCATTTTAAAATCTTTGAATACACGGGCGGTTTGTAGGAAAACCAGAATGGTTTTTTCCACCATCACGTCGAAACGGCTAGATAGATCTCAACCAAACTATATATTTAGAGTATACTCCTCCCGAGGAAGCTTTCGATATGCATATCATTTTAAAATCTTTGAATACACGGGGGGTTTATAGGAAAACCAGAATGGTTCTTCCACCATCACGTCGAAACGGCTGGATAGATCTCAACCAAACTTCATATTTAGAGTATACTCCTCCCGGGGAAGGTTTCGATATGCATATCATTCTGGAATCTTTGAATACACCGGGGTTTATAGGAAAACCAGAATGGTTTTTCCAGCATCACGTCGAAACGGCTGGATAGATCTCAACCAAACTTCATATTTAGAGTATACTCCTCCCGGGGAACGTTTCGATATGCATATCATTTTAAAATCTTATAATACACGGGGGGTTTATAGGAAAACCACAATGGTTTTTCCACCATCACGTCGAAACGGCTGGATAGATCTCAACCAAATTTCATATTTAGAGTATACTCATCCCGGGGAAGGTTTCGATATGCATGTCATTTTAAAATGTTTGAATACAAGGGGGGTTTATAGGAAAACCAGAATGGTTTTTCCACCATCACGTCGAAACGGCTGGATAGATCTCAACCAAATTTCATATTTAGAGTATACTCGTCCCGGGGAAGGTTTCGATATGCATATCATTTTAAAATCTTTGAATAGACGGGGGTTTATAGGAAGACAAGAATGGTTTTTCCACCATCACGTCGAAACGGCTCGATAGATCTCAACTAAACTTCGTATTTAGAGTATACTCCTCCCGGGGAAGGTTTTGATATGCATACCATTTTAAAATCTTTGAATACACGGGGGGTTATAGGGAAACCAGAATGATTTTTCCACCATCACGTCGAAACGGCTGGATAGATCTCAACCAATTTTCATATTTAGAGTATACTCCTCCCGGGGAAGGTTTCGATATGCATATCATTTTAAAATCTTTGAATACACGGGCGGTTTATAGGAAAACCAGAATGGTTTTTTCCACCATCACGTCGAAACGGCTGGATAGATCTCAACCAAATTATATATATTTAGAGTATACTCCTCCCGAGGAAGCTTTCGATATGCATATCATTTTAAAATCTTTGAATACACGGGGGGTTTATAGGAAAACCAGAATGGTTCTTCCACCATCACGTCGAAACGGCTGGATAGATCTCAACCAATCTTCATATTTAGAGTATACTCCTCCCGGGGAAGGTTTCGATATGCATATCATTCTGGAATCTTTGAATACACCGGGGTTTATAGGAAAACCAGAATGGTTTTTCCAGCATCACGTCGAAACGGCTGGATAGATCTCAACCAAACTTCATATTTAGAGTATACTCCTCCCGGGGAAGGTTTCGATATGCATATCATTTTAAAATCTTTGAATACACGGGGGGTTTATAGGAAAACCAGAATGGTTTTTCCACCATCACGTCGAAACGGCTGGATAGATCTCAACCAAATTTCATATTTGGAGTATACTCGTCCCGGGGAAGGTTTCGATATGCATATCATTTTAAAATCTTTGAATAGACGGGGGTTTATAGGAAGACAAGAATGGTTTTTCCACCATCACGTCGAAACAGCTCGATAGATCTCAACTAAACTTCGTATTTAGAGTATACTCCTCCCGGGGAAGGTTTTGATATGCATATCATTTTAAAATCTTCGAATAGACGGGGGTTTATAGGAAAATCCGAATGTTTTTTCCAGCATCACGTCGAAACGGCTGGATAGATCTCAACTAAACTTCATATTTAGAGTATACTCCTCCCGGGGAAGGTTTCGATATGCACATCATTTTAAAATCTTTGAATACACGGGGGGTTTATAGGAAAACCAGAATGGTTTTTTCCACCATCACGTCGAAACGGCTGGATAGATCACAACCGAACTTCATATTTAGAGTATACTCCTCCCGGGGAAGGTTTCGATATGCATATCATTTTAGAAACTTTGAATACACGGGGGGTTTATAGGAAAACCAGAATGGTTTTTTCCACCATCACGTCGAAACGGCTGGATACATCTCAACCAAATTTCATATTTAGAGTATACTCATCCCGGGGACGGTTTCGATATGCATATCATTTTAAAATCTTTGAATAGACGGGGGTTTATACGAAAAGCAGAATGGTTTTTCCACCATCACGTCGAAACGGCTCGATAGATCTCAACTAAACTTCATATTTAGAGTATACTCATCCCGGGGAAGATTTCAATATGCATATCATTTTAAAATCTTTGAATAGACGGGCGTTTATAAGAAAACCAGAATGGTTTTCCTGCATTTTCTCTTATACTATTGATTTTCTGTAAACTTCGTTTACCGTACGTGAAACGTCTCTTAATTATAAACAACTTTCGTTATGTTCATAATTTACCTTACTCTTTACATGACGGAGAAATTTACAATTTTCTGCTGGTACCATGCTCTGCATTGAGTGACCGACAGACCGACAACGAACCTACAGGTTACCATGGCAACGTCTCTGACTGCATGTCAGCAGGGAAGTAACGTATTGCCATTTTCCTCATCATGCTTTTAAATTCGTGGTTGTTCCTTAGGTAGAAGGCAAGAGAGGCGTCAATCGGCCTATCTGCGGGATATTGGCGGAATATCGTTGGATGTTATAACCGCCTTCGAATAGATTAAGTAATAACACCATTAGTCATCTTCTTATTATTTGTTTACCTAGGAATCAATGGACCTAAATTTCTCCTCTGTTACCGCTTTATTATATCCATAACTCACACTAGCATAATTTATTGAGGGACATTTGATTTTCCAATACATTAACTTGGCATTTACATATTTGTCGTTTTCCGGCTGCCCTCAATTATAATCCATTTTCTATTACTTTCAACTTTCTTAACTGTATTATTTCTTCCTTAATTACGCCGTATGTACGCGAGTGCTACAAACTACTGGATGTATTTCCACCAATACTCATATTTAGAATACACCTGTCCTTGATAGGTTTTAGGGCAAATATTGTTTCTAAATCCCTGAACTGACTGGGGGTTTATACGAAACCAAACAGTGATTTTGCACTTCCACAAAATATACACAACCAACGTTAATTTAAATCTACCTGCCTCGGTAGAAATTAATTTCTAAACCTTTTTTCTCATGTGCATCATTTCGATACGAGGATTAATAAGGGAGATATCATTAACGGACCGTTTTTTTGTACAAGTCCCATCGGAATTAACTCACGAGCGGGTGCGTGTAAAGCGTATTCCTTACAACTTGAAAACTACTGAAGATATTCGAACCAAAATTCATATTTAGCATCCACCTGTCCAAAGGTAGGTTTTAAACGTAAATAACATTTCATGTTCCGGAATGGACTGGCGGTTTATAGGGAACCGAAATGGTGATTTTACTCTTCCACAATATATAGAGAACAAGACCAACCTGACTGGAAATCGACCAAACGTGATGGAATTCCACCTCTAAACCTTTTTTCATCTGCATTTTTTCGTCAGGAGGATTAATAAGGGAGATATCATTAATGGTCAGTTTTGCAGGTTAAGTCCAGCGGACATAGCCAAAAAGGTGTTTTACATGGAGCAGATTCCTTATCTACATAAATCAAATCGTAACGACTGTGTGCCTCTACACTGACTATTTTGGCGAAATTTTCGTACAGCTTTCCGTTTAAGGGGTAATAATGACCATCTGCATAATTTTTGGTTTAGTTTCCTGAAAGTCCTAATTTTTACCCGCCTCGCCCAAAATCCAGATTGCGGCATAATCTGCCAGAAGAAAAAGAAGATAATTGAAATTTGACAAAATTATACGTTTTAGACTGTAACGAACGGAAAACATCCAAGATCATTAAATTTTTCACTTTTTATCCCCGAAGAATATCGAAATATGCAGGCAATTTTTATGATGGTGCAGACCTTCGGAAATTCCTATCACATAACAGATTGCACAATCTCCGTTCAATTTGGAATGATCTACAACCTTGGTCTTATGACTTTTTGCCGTATCTGTATCACTTTTACGTTTTATTTTCCTCTATTAATGGATGTTAAGTCAATTTGGAATTTTCACTTTGCATAATTCATACCTTCGATTACTTCTATGAAATACAGAATCATCAAACTCTTCACGAAAATTGGCCCACCCAGTAGCCATATATGAGCCAAATGCTATGTATGTAGCCGTCACATAATTATTCGAAAATTAATGTAATGTGAGATAATCTTACAAGAACGTTACCCTGTTCCACGTTTCTAACTCAATCTGACCCAAGAATAGATTACATATCATAGGACCAGCCATTTAGGCCACTAAATCCGGCGTGTCTTATGGTATAATCCTTTGTCGATATGACGTACGTTTAGTAGCAGTTAATCTGTAAATGAAGGTCTTCAATATTGTAAACACGCATATACTTTCGTATGTCGATCTATATATATTCACTGATGTCGATTTGTAGCGATCGAGAAAGGGTGGGTCTGCTATTGTAATCAGTACTCCTCACACCGACTTTGACTGGCAGTATGAAAGGGTTCCTTCTCCAACTCCTGTGTAACTGTCATTAGTAAGGAAGGTCTACAATTGTAATGAATAGTTCACTTCTCGATTTGACTTGCAGAAGGCAAGTGAGCATGCAGTTTTGTTTAAAACTCCCCTACCCGATTGTGTTTGGCAGTAGGCAAGGGTGCCCGCCATTATAAAGAAATGTCCTCATCTAAAATGTGACTGGCATTAGGCATAGTGGCCTGCTATTTTGATGGAAACTCAACAACTTGGTGTGACTGGCAGTAAGCTGGCTGAAAGTAGGAAAATGGGCCTGGCATTATAATGATAACTGCACAACTCATTTTCGAGTGATAGTAGGATAATTGCCTGCCATTATAATAAAAACTGTAATCTGTCTGGAAGTAGGAAAGGGGGGCTGCCATTTTAACGAAAACTCTCCAAATCGATTCTGTCCTCATAGTAGGCAATGGGGCCTGAAATTATAATGTAAACTTCCCAACTCGATTGTGAATGGCAGTAGGCCAGTGAGCCTGCCGTTATATCAAAATCCATAGCAAACACTTTACATTGGAAACAACGTACGGGTACCTCCCCATGCTCTTCCTCGGATAACGCTAAGAGACATGCAATTTTAAAACAATCTTATTGACTGCATGCACACTATTTACTTCGATATTCGAATACAATGTAGAATACCGTAGCGAAGCACGGGTACATTCGCTAGTATGGCAATATTACTACATTTTACATCGAATAAATTCTACTGATATTACTAAGGGGCCAGGCACAGATTCAAATCCAGGTCATCCGGAGCAGGGGATCAGATACACCACTTGGTTAGTTTGGTGAACCCGACCGCAGTGAGTGTCAGCATCGATCCGTGGGACAATCTGCTGCCAGACGAGCAGCTAAGCTAGTCGGCATCCAGTCTACAGGCAACGTTCGATTACGTTGGTGAGAGCGCATCAGAGTATTCCAGCCGAGACTATTTCCCAAACGTTATCCCATCAGGTAGTTAAGGATCTTATAGTCAATGGATTTCGTGCGGAGCTGTATATCAAACACGCTATTTGACTAATATCTATTATATAGATATTTTCATACTAGTTCAATGATCACATTTGTGTATTGGGAAAGTATTTTCCCAAATTCCTAGTAGTTGTGTTACCATTATCTATGAGTGTAAATTCTCAGCATGCCTTCCGTGTACTTTATGTTCAGCAATTACGTAATTGTTTTGATTTAGTACGTACGTAAAGTATCTTCAAAGAACTTTCCCAATTTACAATGTGTTTCGACTCATACGGAGACGTGATTGAGATCGTAAAGGTTAGGCTTCATAAAGACAGGCAGCTATAACCTGCTCCAAATTTTCACATGCTCTGTTTCGCAAATCATGATTTGTATACCACCAGTAATCTCCCACATTTGTTTTTCTGAAAGTTTATTGACAAGCTGTCCTGGTATTCCTGATATCGCATTGCTCTAATGCGTACTATATCACATTATTCGAAGCTATCTCTAAGTTTCACACACTGGCACGTACAACGCCCCTCTCGACGTTCTGATGGTTCCATTCAGATTGAAAATCAGATTACTCCACAAAATTGTGCTTCAGATAAGTAGTACTTAACCCTTTCCACCCCAATGTTATTTGACCGAAGGAAAGAAGAATTATTCTTGAAAATCCCCTTCCAATAGGTATTTTTTTTTAATTTTGCTAGTTGCTTTACGTCGCACCGCCACAGATAGGTCTTATGGCGACAATGGAACAGTGAGGGGCTAGGAGTGTGAAGGAAGCGGCCGTGGCCTTAATTAAGGTACAGCCCCAGCATTTGCCTGGTGTAAAAATGGGAAACCACGGAAAACCATTTTCCATCTTCAGGGGTGCCGACATTGGGGCTCGAACCCACTATCACCCGAAGACTGGAAACTGCCCGCACTTAAGCGACTGCAGCTATCGAGCTAGGTCAAATGGGTATGGATAATGTTTCTGTAAAAATCCATGCATTTTTTTAGAAAAATAAGGAAAACGGAAAAGTGATTCCAAGTAGGGCCGCTTCTGTGGTGTAGTGGTTAGCGTGATTAGCTGCCACCCCCGGAGGTCCGGGTTCGATTCCCGGCTCTGCCACGACATTTGAAAAGTGGTACGAGGGCTGGAACGGGGTCCACTCAGCCTCGGGAGGTCAACTGAGTAGAGGTGGGTTCGATTCCCACCTCAGCCATCCTGGAAGTGGTTTTCCGTGGTTTCCCACTTCTCCTCCAGGCGAATGCCGGGATGGTACCTAACTTAAGGCCACGGCCGCTTCCTTCCCTCTTCCTTCCCTCTTCCCTCCAATCTTCCCATCCCTCCACAAGGCCCCTGTTCAGCATAGCAGGTGAGGCCGCCTGGGCGAGATTCTGGTCATACTCCCCAGTTGTATCCCCCGACCAAGAGTCTGAAGCTCCAGGACACTGCCCTTAAGGCGGTAGAGGTGGGATCCCTCGCTAAGTCCGAGGGAAAAACCGAACCTGGAGGGTAAACAGATGATGATGATGATGATGATGATTCCAAGTAGAATCAAAGAGGAATACGAATGCGAAAGGTCTGAAATAACAGGCAATGGGGAACCTAATATTATGTAATGTATTAGACAATAGATTAGGTGCAAACTATATCAGAGTATGTTCTAAACATGTAATAGCGTACGATAGTATGTTATGAAGAGTGAGGGAAATATTAAAATGTGAATATCAGTTACATTATGCAATATGCAGCGTACAACGTTATTTCGACATGTCACCTAGCTCGACAGCTGCAGTCGCTTAAGTGCGGCCTGTATCCAGTATTCGGGAGATAGTAGGTTCGAACCCCACTATCGGCAGCCCTGAAGATGGTTTTCCGTGGTTTCCCATTTGCACACCAGGCAAATGCTGGGGCTGTACCTTAATGAAGGCAACGGCCGCTTCCTTCCCACTCCTAGCCCTTTCCTGTCCCATCGTCGCCATAAGACCTATCTGTGTCGGTGCGACGTAAAGCAACTAGCAAAAAAAAAATCGACATGTCACCTGAGCACACACAACTTACAAGGAGGCATTCCCTACTCGTCACCATCGATTTCTTTAAAATTTATAAAACATGCAGGTCTTGGCTAGAAATGAAATTGCCCAAAGTAGGAGCTCCAGATAGCCAAGTGTATAGAAAATAAAAATATAAATTAAAATGTTGACGCGGCTCTCGCACCGTATAAACCACTTACGTTAATGAATGCGTAGGAGAAGTTGGCGTAGCGGTAAATGGTCGGACTAGTAATTCAATCGTCGTTGGCTCGGCTCTCCGCGTGGAGAATATTTTTTCTCAATTTTCTATTATTCTTTTATTTTAATTTATTTTATTTATTTATATGCAAAAGGCATATGGGACGTCATTTTCTTAATGACCGGGCGAGTTGGCCGTGTGGGTAGGAGCGCGCGGCTGTGAGCTTGCACCCCGGAGATAGTGGGTTCGAATCCCACTGTCGGCAGCCCTGAAGATGGTTTTCCGTGGTTTTCCATTTTCACACCAGGCAAATGCTGGGGCTGTACCTTAATTAAGGCCATGGCCGCTTCCTTCCAACTCCTAGGCTTTTCCTATACCACCGTCGCTAAGAGACCTCTCTGTGTCGGTGCGACGTAAACCCACTAGCAAAAAGAAAAAGAATTAATGAGCGCACAATTGTAGAAAATTTGGAGTTACGGACTTTCCCGACGTGTTCAAACAGAAATTCTTCATTTTTCTCCTTTATTCCCCTCCTCGGGGAATGTGCCATAAACGTGAATAGTCGTTTCGCTATAAGATTCGTTTTCATCTGACAAGTGAAGGTTGCTCCTGGCGGATGTACACAAACAATAGATTCTTGGCGCAGGTAGAAAAAAGTCTGACAATGAAATACCAATTTTTACCTTTTCTATGCCTTTTGCTTATAAATAAATAAATAACATGAATTATTCACCTCTTTGCGTAATTGGAAATGAATAACATAAAAGTTGACAGGAAAAGCCAGTCACCTCACGGGGAGTCGAACCCACGACCGTCGACTTACCAGTCCGAGCTCTTACCGCTAAGCTAACAACTGCTCGGCGTGTCCAATAACGTAAGTGGCTTATACGGTGCGAGAGCCGCGTCAACATTTGTATTTTTATTTTTATTTTCTATACGCTTGGCCATCTGGAGTTCCCACTTCGGGTACTTTCATTTCTAGCTAAGCCCTGCATGTTCTGTTAATTTGAGCAAAATCGGTGGTGACGAGTAGGGAATGCCCCCTTTTAGAAATGTGCGTAATTTGTCACTTCTCGTCCATATTGACAACGTGCTGGAAGTTCATTTATTCACATGGAAATCTTTGAAACTTTTTTTGTCCGAATGGCAGAGAGCAATTCGACATTTTGAGAGTCGTAACCTTGAATAGGACTTGATCAACAGCTTACACTTGTTCTTTTGCTTCGAGTACTCAGTCCAGTGACCAATCTGTTCAAAGCGCGTGTCAACTAATGGAAGGTTTGGAGCAGGTGGAGATACCCGATCTCAGGACGGTTGCCCTTTTCCTTTGATTCCATTTCTCCAGCAGTCATCAATGCAGACGCTATATAAGCCTTGAGCTCAAAGAAAAACATGACCTTGTTACACTCTTTTACTTGCAATGTCCCCGGTAAAGAATCAATGAATCGACAGCACACACATCCAAGACGAAAAATACAACTCTTATTCTCTTATGACAGAAAGAAGTCATTGAGTTTGACATCACTACATGTACATAATCTAGAATACCACACACCAGAAAAGCCCATCGATTCCAATTGGAATCACAAACCCTTTGATCAATATATCGTTCCCGTTTCGATATAATGGTCACGTAAGATGGTCTTCGGGGAGCCTCCGTGGCTCAGGCGGCAGCGCGCTGGCCTCTCACCGCTGGATACCGTGGTTCAAACCCCGGTCACTCCATGTGAGATTTGTGCTGGACAAAGCGGAGGCGGGACATGTTTTTCTCCGGGTACTCCGGTTTTCCCTGTCATCCTTCATTCCAGCAACACTCTCCATTCTCATTTCATAGCATCTATCAGTCATTAATATATATCACTTTGGGAGTGGCGACCCCATCGTAATAATAGCCTATATATGATTCATTCCATCCCTGACCCGGTCAATGATTGGAAAACAGGTGGTAGGTTTTCATTCATTCATAAGATGGTCTTCATAAAAATGAAGCTGCAAATCACATATAAGTATTTTTTTTCTAGCTTCATAGAGATAAGGTAACGTGTTGAAACACCGGATCGCGTGAGATCTCCGAAGTTAGGGGGTAAGGGAATGGAGGAGCGGAAAGGAACTGGCCACCCTACCGCACGTAAACTCCGGCACAGAAGCACCTCTGCGGAGGTTCGGACCTGCCTTCGGGCAGAATAACCCTTACCTTTACCATAGAGATAATATACTGTATTAACTGAAGAAGAAGCGTCGAACATCACAAATAAAGAACCAGTAGGTAACCTTGACGTAACACAACAATCACTGGCATTACTAACAGCTTGACCCACCTCTAATGAAACCAAAGCTTCCAAGGAATGAAAGATATCTGGCAAAGAGGTACTTAGTAAAAACACAGAAGCTGTGAAAGTTAGTGATTCTAATTGGAATCACTGGCCTGGGGAGGGTTAATTTGTAAGCAAGGTGAAATTTACAGAAACCTTTCATGTAGAAAGTAATAAATGATTTTAACATATACCATAAGAGTTACAAGGTTTGATTGCGCAAGATGGCTTCGTGGCACGGGTTGTAGAACTAGAATCTTGCAGTCGACAGATGCTGCATTCATACTGTTGGTAGACATGAGTAAGATTTCTCATGGCCTCCCATACTACCACCTGACAAGTACCGGACTGTACATTAATTAAGACAACGACCCCTTCCTTCCCTACCTCATTTCACCGTGGCCGAAATATTACCTGTGATAGAGTTAAGTTTTTTAAAATAATAATGTTATTGACTTTACGTCCCACTAACTACTTTTACGGTTTTCGGAGACCCCGAGGTGCCGGAATTTTGTCCCGCAGGAGTTTTTGTTCGTGCAGTGAATCTACCGCCACGAGGCTGACATATTTGAGCACCTAAAAATACCACCCGACTAAGCCAGGATCGATCCTACCAAGTTGGGGTCAGAAAGCCAGCGCCTCAACCGTCTGAACCGCTCAGTCCGGCAGTCTTGTTTCTAGCAAGCTGAGCTGAGTGACTTAAACACTATAGTGCCGGGCTTCTGAGTCCAAGGTCGCAGTTTGATTCCGGCTCCGTCCGGGGGTTTTTAGACGTGGTCAAATAAGTCAGCCTTCAGTCGGTTGACACGGCAATGACAGTAACTTACGCGGAAAAATTCCAGC
This sequence comes from Anabrus simplex, assembly GCF_040414725.1. Taxonomy (NCBI): domain Eukaryota; kingdom Metazoa; phylum Arthropoda; class Insecta; order Orthoptera; family Tettigoniidae; genus Anabrus; species Anabrus simplex. The sequence continues at coordinate 580,728,754 of NC_090266.1, read as the reverse complement.
ACCTCGGTGTTTATGAATATACTAAAAGTCATTAAGAAAATGTTAAACCTATATTATTATTATTATTATTATTATTATTATTATTATTATTATTATTATTATTATTATTATTATTATTATTATTGTCCGACTCGTTAGCTCAATGGTCAGCATACTGGCCGTCGGTTCAGAGGGTCCCGGGTTCGATTCCTGGCCGGGTCGGGGAATTTAACCTTCATTGGTTAATTCCAATGGCCAGAGGGCTGGGTGTTTGTGCTGTCCCCAACATCCCTGCAACTCACACACCACACATGACACTATCCTCCACCACAATAGCACTCAGTTACCTACACATGGCAGATGCCGCCCACCCTCATCGGAGGGTCTGCCTTACAAGGGCTGCTCTTGGCTAAAAATAGCCACACGAAATTAAATTAGCAGTAGTAGTAGTAGCAGTGGGAGTAGTAGTAGTAATACGTGTAACATTGGACTTCTTGTAATATAATCTTAATTTTGGGTGTAATATTCTGTTACTACATCACTAACTGACTGATTGACTGCCTGACTGATTCATCATTGCCGAGCCAAAACTACTGGACATACAGAAATGAAACAAAAGAAAGTAAAGATTTCTATTATTGTTAACCTCAGCATTTTATGGAAAAGACTATTTACCTCTACTTCTCATTGGCGTGTTTCTCCTAGTGTTCGAAAATTCGGTGTGAATGGTGTTGATGAAAACCACAGCATTTCCTATTTCAGATTACGTTGCTGCAATTTAGAGTGATATATCAGAAAAATATAATACAAAATTCCAGCGAGTTGGGAATGCATCTTTGCGTTTCGTCTTCAATATTCATAATGATATTCATGTAACATCTTACAAAACCGAAGAGCGGGACAGAAGATTATACTCAGCTGCTTGCTTACTACTGAGAATTTTGAAGTGTATTGCTTCCTCGTATTTTGCCACTCTATCTATCTATATCTATATATATAAAATAGCTTGTCCTGACTGACTGACTGACTGACTGACTGATTCATCATCGCCGAGCCAAAACTACTGGACATAAAGGAATGAAATTTTGGGCATAGATTCATATTAAGATGTAGGTGCTCGCTAAGAAAGGATTTTTGGATATTCCTTCGCTAACGGGGTGAAAAGGGGGTTGGAATTTTAAAATGAGTGTATATATATCTCAAAACTTTGAAAGTTTACAGATGTAAAAATTGTTATTTAGAATCTCCTTTAAAAATAAGGAAATACGTATTTTTTTGTTTTCAGAAAATCCCAATAGGAGGGGTGAAAAACGGTAAAAAAAGGGGTTGGATGCCTTTAATCAGAATACCGGTACTTATATCTCAGTAACTGAAGATATTACAGACCTGAAAATTGGTACTTTTGATCTCTTTTAAAAATAAAGAAACACGTATTTTTTTGTTTTTGAAAAATCCAATTAATTGGAGGGTGAAAAGGGGGGTGAATTTTTAAAAACAGTGCATCTATATCTCAAAACTTTTAAAGTTTACAGATGTAAAAATAGGTATTTAGAATCTTCATTAAAAATAAAGAAACACGTATTTTTTTGTTTTCGGATAATCCCAATAGGAGGGGTGAAAAGGGGTGAAAATGGATTGAATGCCTTTAATGAGGATACTTATATCTCAGAAACTGAAGATATTACAGACCTGAAAATTGGTACCTTTGATCTCTTTTTTAAAATAAAGAAACACGTATTTTTTGTTTTTGGAAAATCCAAATAATGGGGGTGAAAAGGGGGGTGAATTTTTAAAATGAATGTGTCTACATCTTAAAACTTTAAAATTTACAGATGTAAAATTGGTACTTGGAATCTCCTCTAAAAATAAAGGAACACGTAATTTTTTGTTTCCTTAAATCCCAATAGGAGGGGTTTAAAAGGGTGAAAAATGGGTTGAATGCCTTTAACGAGGATACATATATCTCAGAAACGAAAGATATTACAGAACTGAAAATTTGTATATGGGATCTCCTATAAAAATTAAGAAACACGTATTTTTAGTTTTTGGAAAATCCAATTAATGGCGGTTAAACAGGAGTGACAAAATGGGGTGAATTATTTGAAAGACTATATCTATAGAATATCTTGGAAACGTAAAATGTTACAGACGTAAAAAGTGGGTGTTTGTAATCTCCTGTAAATGTAAAGAAACATAGGTGATTTGTTTTGGGAAACTCCACTTAAGGGGAACTCAAAAGGGCTGAAATTTTAAAATGAGAATTTTTACAGTATATCTCAAAAAACTTAACATGTTACAGAAGTGAAAAATGGTATTTTTTATCTCTATTAAACATGAAGAAACGTATATTTTTAGTTTTCGGAAATACCACTTGGGTGGAGCGGGGGGGGGGGGGTAAAAGTGACTGAAAATGGCGTTGAATTCATTTAATTAGGCTACTGATATATCAAAAATGAAGATGTTACAGACGTGAAATTTGATATTTAGAATCTGCTTTAAAAGTAAACAAACACGTACTGTCGGAAAATCCAATGAAGGGGGGGGGGGTGAAAGAATTGAAAAATTAATTGACTTAATTGTATGAGAATACATACATCCAACAAAACTAAAGTTGTTACAGACGTGATAATTCATATTTGGATCGCCTTTAAAAACAAAGAAAAACGCGTTTTGGGGGGTAACCATCTTGCAGGGCGGGAGTGTAAAGGAGTTGAATTCCTTTCATGAGGACACATAAATCAAAAACTGAAGAATTTTGAGTCGCGATAATTGGTATTTAGAAGATCCTTTACTATTAAAGAAACAAGTATTTTTACTGGAAAAATCACTTGGGAGGGGGATGGAGGAGTGTGAAATGAAGTGCAAAATGTAAATTATTTTTATGGGGATACTTATATCTCAAAGCTGAAGGTAATAGACGTGAACATTGGTGTTTGGAATCTCCCTAAACATAAAGAAACAAGCCTTCTTTTAATTTTTCTTGGGGGGGGGGGCGGGAGAGGTGGCGGTAAATAAACTTAACGGCGGTGGGGTGTGGATGGAGGTGAGACCAATTGATTTTACTGTTCTTAATGTACTTATAAGGATCCTCCGTTGCTCAGGCGGCAGCATGCCGTTCTCTCACAGCTGGGTTCCGTGGTTCAAATCCCGGTTTTTCCATGTGTCATTCGTGCTGGACAAAACGGGGGCGGGACAGGTTTTTCTCCAGATACTCCGGTTTTCCCTGTCATCAGCCATTCCAGCAACAAATAATAATAACAATATGAATAATAATAATAATAATAATAATAATAATAATAATAATAATAATAATAATAATAATAATAATAATAATAATAATAATAATAATATTAAGAATAATGTTCCGGACCGTCGTCAAATGTGCGGACCGCGCTGGAAACGGCTCCTGGACGGGTAATGACTAAGAATGCAGCCCGGTCGCGGGTTCATTGCCGCCAAGGCATCCAATATGACACCACGCCGGATCTCCTGAAGGATTTTATCCATATTAAAAATGATTATAGGAAAAGATGGCACAGATTTACGGACCCAACTGACCGGGCGGAATACCTGAGCCTAACCCGGGAAGTACGAAATCGATTGCTGAAAAGGAAGATTGAAAAATTGGAGGAAACGTGCCGTAAAATAATAGAAAACGAGTCAGATCGGAAATTTTGGTGGATTCTCGCAGAAAACGAGTCAGATCGCGAATTTCGGAGGATTGTATATCTAAAACAATAAGCATTCAATTATAAATTTCAGTGTAATACCGTAGCGAAGCACGGGTATCTTGCTAGTCTATATATATAAAAGATCATGTCCTGACTGACTGACTGACTGACTGACTGACTGACTGACTGACTGACTGACTGACTGACTGATTCATCATCGCCGAGCCAAAACTACTGGACATAAAGAAATAAAATTTTGAAGATACATTTATATTACAATGTAGGTGCCCGCTAAGGGAGGATTTTTGGATATTCCGTCGTTAAAGGGTGAAAAGGGGGGTGAATTTTTCAAAGGAGTGTATATATATCTCCAAACTTTAAATGTTTACCGATGTAAAAATTGGTATTTAGAATCACCTTTGAAAATAAAGAAACAAGTATCTTTGGTTTCCGAAAAATCACAATAGGAGGGGTAAAAAAAGGATGAAAAATCGGTTGAATGCCTTTAATGAGGATACTTATATCTCAGAAACTGAAGATATTATACACCTGAAAATTGGTATTTGGGATATAATTATAAAAAAAGAAACACGTATTTTTGTTTTTGGTAAATCCATTTAATGGTAGTTAAACGGGAGTGTCAAATTGTGGTGAATTTTTAGAAAGATTACAACTACAGTATATCTCAGAAACGTAAAAAGTTACAGACGTAAAAACGGGTATTTGGTATCTCCTCTAAAAGTAAAGAAATATAGGTGATTTCTTTTTGGAAACTCCACTTAAGGCGAACTAAAAAGTGGGGTGAAATTTTAAAATGAGCATTTCAACAGTATATCTCGAAAGCTTAACATGTAACTGAAGTCAAAAACAGTATTTTTTACCTCTGTTAAAAATAAAGAAACATGAAATTTTGTTTTCTGAAAAACCACTTGGGTGGAGGTGTAAAAGTGTCTGAAAATGGAGTTGAATTCTTTTAATTACGATACTGATATCTCAAAAGCTGAAGTTGTTACAGACGTGAAATTTGGTATTTGGAATCTCCTTTAAAAATAAAGAAATACATATTTCTTTCGAAAATCCACCTAAATGGGTGAGGGAAATTGAGAAATTAGTTGAATTATTTGTATGAGTATACTATTATTTCAAAAACGAAAGACTTTGCAGACGTGAAAATTGGTATTTGGAATCTGATTTAGTATTAAAGAAACAGGTATTCTCGGAAAATCCAATGAAAGGGGGGGGGGGATTTGAAAGAATTGAAAAATTAATTGAATTAATTGTATGAGGATACTTACATCTAATAAAAAATAAAGATGTTACAGACGTGAAAATTGGTATTTGGATCTTTTTATAAAACAAAGAAAAAAGCGGTTTTGTGGGAATCATCTTGGTTGGCGGGGATGAAAAGGATTTGAATTCCTTTTATGAGGACACACATATCAAAAACTGAAGATGTTAGATGGATTGGAATAACTTATGTTCAAAAATTTTCCAATTTCTTTGCGATTATTTAAGAAAAGGCTAGGAAAACCACAGGTAAGGAATCTGCCACCTGGGCGACTGCCCTAATGCAGATCAGTAGTGACTGAATGAGTGATTGATTGTCGTGATAACTGGTATTTACAAGATCCTTTACTATTAAAGAAACAGGTGTTTTTAACGGGAAATCCACTTAAGGGTGAGGGGGAGTGTGAAAGGAAGTGAAAAATAGTGAATTATATTTATGAGGATACTTATTTCTCAGAACTGAAGGTAACAGATTTGAACATTGGTATTTGGAATCTCCTTTAAACATAAGGAAACGCGCCTTCTTTTTTAGGGCGTGGGGATTAAATCAACGGCGGCGGGGTGAAAAAGGACTTGAGACCAATTGATTTTACTGTTCATAATGTACTTCTTCTGATCATCAACTGATCATTTTTAATCTTTTCTGGGTTCGTTTTCAAGAACCATCTTTTCCTTTGGAGAACATAAAGTTAAGTAATTTAAGTAATTTAATAGATATATACTTACCAGATATTGTAATAGGAGTTGAATCATGGCTGAGAAATGGTACAATGGATGCAGAAATTTTCTCACGGAACTGGAGGGTGTATCGTAGAGATAGGATAGGAAAGGTAGGAGGGGGAGTATTCATTCTCGTGAAAGAAGAATTTGTAAGCTACGAAAAAGTTAAAGATGACAAGCACGAAATTCTAGGAGTAAGGCTCATTTCTAAAGATAATAGGCAACTAGATGTCTTTGGAGTGTACAGACCAGGAAAGGGTAGCGCAGATGCTGATTCAGAATTATTTGATAAGATAATCAGCTATGTGGGAAAAGATAAGGAAAGGAACGTGATCGTAGCGGGTGATCTCAATTTACCAAATGTCAATTGGGAAGGTAATGCGAACGACAGGAAGCAAGACCAACAAATGGTAATTAAGTTAATATGGGAAGGGCACCTGATTCAGAAAGTGATGGAACCAACTAGAGGGGTGAATATTCCGGATGTGGTGCTGGTAAAACCAGATGAGTTCTATAGAAAAACCGAAATGAGAGATGGTATTAGTGATCACGAAGCAGTTTTTGTGGTGATTAAAAATAAATGTGAAAGAAAGGAAGAGATTAAAATTAGGACTGTTAGGCAGTATAGTATGGCTGATAAAACAGGCACGAGGGAGTTTTTAATAAGCAACTATGATAGGTGGAAAACGGTAAATAAAAATGTAAACAGACTCTGGGGTGGGTTTAAAGCAATTTTTTTTGCTAGGGGATTTACGTCGCACTGACACAGATAGGTCTTATAGCGACGATGGGATAGGAAAGGCCTAGGAGTTGGAAGGAAGCGCCCGTGGCCTTAATTAAGGTACAGCCCCAGCATTTGCCTGGTGTGAAAATGGGAAACCACGGAAAACCATTTTCAGGGCTGCCGACAGTGGGATTCGAACCTACTATCTCCCGGATGCAAGCTCACAGCCGCGCGTCTCTACGCGCACGGCCAACTCGCCCGGTGTTTAAAGCAATTGGTGAGGAATATGAAAATAGGTTTGTAGCTTTAAAGGTGGTAAGGAATGATAAAGATCCACTATATTATAACAGGGACGTAAAGAGACTAAGAAGGAGGTGGAGGTTGGAAAGAAATAGAGTTAGAAATGGCTGCGGAAGTAAGGAGAAATTGAAGGAACTCACTAGGAAATTGAATCTAGCAAAGAAGTCAGCTAAGGATAACATGACGGCAAGCATAATTGGTGACCTCACTCATTTTATTGAAAAATGGAAGAGTATGTATAGGTACTTTAAGGCAGAAACAGGTTCCAAGAAGGATATTCCAGGAATAATTAATGAACAAGGGGAGTGTGTATGCGAGTATCTTCAAAAGGCAGAAGTATTCAGTCAGCAGTATGTAAAGATTGTTGGTTACAAGGATAATGTCCAGATAGAGGAGGTGACGAATACTATAGAAGTATTAAAATTTACCTATGACAGCAATGACATTTACAGTAAGATAAAAAAGTTGAAAACTAGAAAAGCAGCTGGAATTGATAAGGTTTCGGGGGATATACTAAAGACAGTGGGTTGGGATATAGTACCATATCTGAAGTACTTGTTTGATTTTTGTTTGAATGAAGGAACTTTACCAAATGAATGAAGAGTTGCTATATTAGCCCCTGTATATAAAGGAAAGGGTGATAGGCATAAAGCTGAAAATTACAGGCCAGTCAGTTTGACATGCCTTGTATGTAAGCTTTGGGAAAGCATTCTTTCTGATTATATAAGACATGTTTGCAAAATTAATAAATGGTTTGACAGAAGGCAGTTTGGGTTTAGGAAAGGTTATTCCACTGAAGCTCAAATTCTAGGATTCCAGCAAGATATAGCAGATATCTTGGATTCAGGAGGTCAATTGGACTGTATTGCGATTGACTTATCTAAGGCATTTGATAGGGTAGATCATGGGAGACTACTGGCAAAAATGAGTGCAATTGGACTTGACAAAAGGGTGACTGAATGGGGGCTCTGTTTCTAGAAAATAGAAGCCAGAGAATTAGAGTAGGTGAAGCTTTATCTGTCCCTGTAAAAATTAAGAGGGGAATTCCTCAAGGCAGTATTATTTGACCTTTATGTTTTCTTATATATATCAATGATATGTGTAAAGAAATGGAATCAGAGATAAGGCTTTTCGCAGATGATGTTATTCTGTACAGAGTAATAAATAAGTTACAAGATTGTGAGCAACTGCAAAATGACCTCGATAATATTGTGAGATGGACAGTAGGCAATGGTATGATGATAAAAGGGGATAAAAGTCAGGTTGTGAGTTTCACAAATAGGAAAAGTCCTCTCAGTTTTAATTATTGCGTTGATGGGGTGAAAGTTCCCTTTGGGGATCATTGTAAATACCTAGGTCTTAATATAAGAAAAGATCTTCATTGGGGTAATCACATAAATATGATTGTAAATAAAGGGTACAGATCTCTGCACATGGTTATGAGAGTATTTAGGGGTTGTAGTAAGGTTGTAAAGGAGAGAGCATATTTGTCTCTGGTGAGACCTCAACTTCAGTATGGTTCCAGTGTATGGGACCCTTACCAGGATTACTTGATTCAGGAACTGGGAAAAATCCAAAGAAAAGCAGCTCGATTTGTTCTGGGCGATTTCCGACAAAAGAGTAGCGTTACAAAAATGTTGCAAAGTTTGGGCTGGGAAGACTTGGGAGAAAGGAGACGAGCTGCGCGACTAAGTGGTATGTTCCGAGCTGTCAGTGGAGAGATGGCGTGGGAGGACATCAGTAGACGAGTAAGTTTGGATGGTGTCTTTAAAAGTAGGAAAGATCACAATATGAAGATAAAGTTGGAATTCAAGGGGACAAATTGGGGCAAATATTCGTTTATAGGAAGGGGAGTTACGGATTGGAATAACTTACCTAGGGAGATGTTCAATAAATTTCCAATTTCTTTGCAATCATTTCAGAAAATTCTAGGAAATCAACAGATAGGGAATCTGCCACCTGGGCGACTGCCCTAACTGCAGATCAGTAGTGATTGATTGATCGATAGCTTACAGTGGATTCTCCTGGCATATAAATAAAAATGTAAACACATTTGAAATAAACGATAGGAATGAAACTGACCATGCAATTGCTCAACTCTATAATAAGGTAAATAATGCACGGAAGTATATCATTCGTGTCGCCAGAAAACTCGCTCACTTGCCTACGCGCGACGATGGTGCTGGTCACAATGTCAGCAATGATAATGGCAGCAGATTAAATTTATCGGCAAGTAGTGGTCTTGTATTTTGCTCTCGGTTCCAGACCATCAATAATAATAATAATAATAATAATAATAATAATAATAATAATAATAATAATAATAATAATAATAATAATTAAATAATAATAATAATAATGTTCTGGACCGTCGTTAAAATGTGCGGACCGCGCTGGAAACGGGTCTTGGCCGGGTAATGACTACGATTGCAGTCAGGCCGCGCGTTCAGTACCGCCAAGGCTGCCAAGACGACACCACTCCGGATCTCCTCAAAGATTTGATCCATATAAAAAAATGCTCATAGGAAAATATGGCAAAGATTTAGGAACCCAACTGACTGGGTGGAATACCTGGATCTACCTCGGGAAGTACGAAATCGATTGCTGGAAAGAAAGATTGAAAATTGGGAGGAACTTTGCCGTAATCTCTCAGAAAACGAGTCAGATCACGAATTTTCGCGGATTCACTCAGTAAACGAGTTAGATCGCGAATTTCGGTGGAATATATATAAAACAATAAGCATTCAATTATAAATTTCATTATAATACCTTAGCGAAGCACGGGTATCTTGCTAGTTGTTCATATGAGTCATGTGCATGATCGGGAAAACAGGATTTCCCTTCAGTTTCTACAGCTTTGTACGGTAATGTGCAGTAAGTCTTTTTTGCTCTTTGCTTTACGTCTCACCGGCACATATAGGTCTTATGGCGACGATGGGATAGGAAAAGCCTAGGAATGGAAGGAAGCGGCCATGGCCTTAATTAAGGTATAGCTCCAGCATTTGCCTGATGTGAAAATGGGAAACACGGAAAACCATCTTCAGGGCTGCCGACAGTGGGATTCGAACCCACTATCTTCCGGATGCGAGCTCACATCTGCGCGCCTCTAACTGCATTGCCAACTCGCCCGGTAGTAAGTCTTTTACTGTCGCTGGCTCTAAATTTCACAATGACCCTAAACTAAGCGAAATACAGCAAATTACTGTCAAAGCTCAGAAAATATCTCAAAAACCGCCACCTTAATATTTATTAACCCATATAAGTAACTTTTTACCAAATTAAATTAAATATTTGGAAATGTTATAATCACCTAGATATATTTGAAATGTTTAGTTTTAATTTTACTATGTCCTCGGCATTAAAACGTATCTTAGGTTCATTTATTTATCTTCTTTGTTATTTTTATGTATGTTCTCTGATGAGACAAAATGAACTTTATTGTCTCCTAGATATATCCTAGATGTTTAGCTTTTAATTTTAATTTATATTCAGTATGAAAATGAATCATACGCTCTTTTATGTGTTCCCTTCTGTGTTATTAGATTTTTGTATAAGTTATTATCTGATAAATTTTGGTTAGATTGGCAGTTATAGTCAAATGGACCTCGGATCCTATTTGCAAATTAACTTCAAATTAATTCATTTCTATTTCTGTATCCTTGGCACTGAACACCTGGGATGTAATAGAAAAAAATGATTGAGTATGATCCATGTCTTGACATTAGAGATGAATTAACCAGACTATACTCTAATAATATGTTTCTTCGTTGGACGCGCTAAGGAATGGTCGACTGTTGAGAGTACATAGGTCTTATTGTAGTGATAAAGTAGTTGAAGCAATTGAAATTTGGTTAATTTTGTGCGTGCCTGTGATCTGTTTAGTGCTTCTTGGTAGAAATAAAGATTAGCCATATTTATTTAGTCCGCCTCTGTGGTGTAGTGATTATTTTGATTAGCCACCCCCTGCGGAGGCCCGGGTTCAATTCCCGGCTCTGCCGCGAAATTTAAAATGTGGTACGAGAGCTGGAACGAGGTCCACTCAGCCTCGGGAGTTCAACTGAGTAGAGGGGGATTCGATTCCCTCCTCAGCCCTCCTCGAAGTGGCTTACCGTGATTTCCGACTTCTCCAGGCAAATGCTGGGATGGTACTTAACAGAAGTCCACGTCCGCTTCCTTGTTTATCAATTCCAATCTTCCATCATCCCACAAGTCCCCTGTTCAGCATAGCAGGTGAGGGCGTCTGGGCGAGGTACTGGTCTTCATCCCGGTTGTGTTCCCCGACCCACAGTCTCATGCTCCAAGACGCTGACGATGGAGAAACCAATCCTGGAGGGTAAGCGGATTAAGAAATTAAGAGGAAAGGAATCTGTTTAAAATTGTACATCAAGTGCTTCATTTGGAGGTCGGTAGGATACGTGCTCTATGTTAAGTGCGTAGGTTTGCTTTGTATCGAATGGAGGTTGGGGGAAATATGAAATAATATTCACTTTTTATTTAAATATCTAAATATCTGTAGCTTCGTTGGTAGATTATTTACTAATAGAGATTATTATAAGGAATTGTAACTTCAGTAACGTTTATATTTGTGTAGGCATTAGACAAGGTATTTCTTGTAATTATTCAAGATCCGTGCATACTGCCATGAAGGTAATACTTTATTTCATTGAATAAAACCATTCGCCTGTACACTTTATTTTCAGAAAGAAATAACAAGCTCGAGAGAATATTCGGCATTTCACTGGCGAAAGAGTAAACTGTTCTTGGATAGTTGCCGGGTCCGCGGTGTAGGGGTAGCGTGGCTGCTTCTTACCCAAAGGCCCCGGGTTCGATTTCTGGCCAGGTCAGGGACTTTTACCTTGATCTGAGTGCTGGTTTGAGGTCCATTCAGTCTACGTAATTATAATTGAAGAATTATCTGACGGTGAGATGGTGGCCCCGGTCTAGGAAGCTAAGAATAACGGCCGAAAGGATTCGTCGTGCTGACCACACGTCACCCCATAACCTCCAGAACTTCAGGCTGAGCAGCGGTCACGTGGTAGGCCAAGGCCCTTCTGGGCTGTAGCGCCAAGGGGTTTGGTTTGCTTTTGGAGAGTTTCCGATAGTCTGATGCTCTTTGTATTAAAATATTGCATTGCTGGCATTCCGACGAGAGCAAGGAGTATAGGGTAGTCGAAGAAACGAAAGTAATAATCTACTGATTACTGTTTTACTATTATTTGTACGGTATTTCAGAGGCTCTTGCGTACTTTGTATTTTGCACCTTCAATCATACAGTATTTAAAAGAAACGTAGAGTAGTTTTAATTTCTATTACTATATAAAACTTCAAAATTTTAATGAAGTGTTTAGTATTAACAACATTTCTGTTGTTTCATTTAACGTATTGTTCTTCTTGATTTTTATCTTTTTACTCTCCATTGTCGGCTTTTCCCTCGGACATAGCGAGAGATCCCACCTCTACCGCCTCAAAGGCAGTGTCCTGGAGCTTCAGACTCTGGGTCGGGGGATACAACTGGGGAGGATGACAATTACGTCGCCCAGACGACCTCACCTGCTATGCTGAACAGGGGCCTTGCGGGAGATGGGAAGATTGGAAGGGATAGACAAGGAAGAGTTGAGGAAGCGGCCGTGGCTTAAGTTAGGTACCATCCCGGCATTTGCCTGAAGGAGAAGGGGGAAACCACGGAAAACCACTTCCAGGACGGCTGAGATGGGAATCGAACCAAACTCTACTCTGTTGACTTCCCGAGGCTGAGTGTACCCCGTTCCAGCCCTCGTACCATCAAATTTCGTGGCAGTGCAGGGAATCGAACCCGGACCTCCGGGGGTGGCAGCTAATCACACTAACCACTACACAACAGAGGCGGACTTAACCTATTGTAATTACGGTTTATATAAGTAGTATGGAGCTGTAATGTAGTTAATTATGCGATACGGTAGTATATTCTTCGCTTTCTTTACTGTTGTTTAATTCTTGTGCATTCCTCCCGATCTTCGGTATATAACGGCAGTCTTAATTTCCGTCAGGGCACAGTTGATTAAAACATAATATGCATGACTCTTACCCAGAGGACTCGGATTTGATTCCCGGCCAGTGCAGAGATTTTTAACTGGATCTGAGAGCTGGTTCGAGGTCCACTCAACCTACGTGATTATAATTGAAGAACCATCTGACTGTGAGATAGTGTCCCCGCTCTAGAAAGGGAATAGTAAGGGCCGAGAGGATTCATCGTGCTGACCACGCCTCAACTCGTAATTTGGAGGCCTTCGAGATGAGCAGCGGTCGCTTGGCAGACCATGGCCCTTCGGGGCTATTGCGCTATTTTGTTTGGTTTGGTTTGCTTAATGTCATAGTCCCCTACCACTAGGAACAAATTTTCTCCTCGGTACTCTGTCATATGCCTTCTGTAGATCTATGAAACATATATACATCCTGTAGCATTTTTCATTAACTTCACACATATTGAAAATCTCATCCTGATAGCAACTCTGTGGTCTGAAACCACACTGGTTTTCATCCAGCGGGCAAAGAGGCCATAGGTTTAGGGGCGCGTAGCTGTGAGCTTGCAACCGTGAGATAGTGGCTTAAAAACCACACTGTCGGCAGACCTGAATATGGTTTTCCGTGATTTCGCATTAGCACACCAGGCAATTGCTGGGGCTGTACCTTAATTGAAGCCACGGTCGCTTCCTCTCCACTTCTATGCCTTTCCTATCTCGTCTTCGCCATAAGACTATTTGTGTGGGTGCGACGTAAAGCAAAATATTGAAAAAGTAATTTTCATCCAACTTACTTTCAACCGCTGATCGCACCCTCCTTTCCAAAATCCCAGTAATAACCTTACCTGCTATACTGATCAATGAGATACCTCGATAGTACTTGTAATCCTTCCCGGTCACTTATTTACCGGGCAAGTTGGCCAAGCGGTTAAGGGCGCGCTGCTAGGATCTTGCATCTGGGAGACAATGGGTTCGATCCCCACTGTCGGTATCCCTGGAGATGGTTTTCCGTGTTTATCCATTTTCACACAAGGCAAATGTTGGGGCTGTACCTTAATTAAGGCCACGACCGCTTCCTCCCCTACCGGGCGAGTTGGCCGTGCGCGTAGAGGCGCGCGGCTGTGAGCTTGCATCCGGGAGATAGTAGGTTCGAATCCCACTATCGGCAGCCCTCAAAATGGTTTTCCGTGGTTTCCCATTTTCACCTATGCTGACGACTTGCTTTTAATGGCAGATTGTGCCGAAAGCCTGCAGTCTATTATCTTGGAACTAGAAAATATGTGCAATGAGTATGGTATGAAAATTAGCCTCTCGAAGACTAAATTGATGTCAGTAGGTAAGAAATTCAACAGAATTGAATGTCAGATTGGTGATACAAAACTAAAACAGGTCGATAATTTCAAGTATTTAGGTTGTGTGTTCTCCCAGGATGGTAATATAGTAAGTGACATTGAATCAAGGTGTAGTAAAGCTAATGCAGTGAGCTCGCAGTTGCGATCAGTCATATTCTGTAAGAAGGAAGTAAGCTCCCAGACGAAACTATCTTTACATCGGTCTGTTTTCAGACCAACTTTGCTTTACGGCAGCGAAAGCTGGGTGGACTCAGGATATCTTATTCATAAGTTAGAAGTAACAGACATGAAACTAGCAAGAATGATTGTTGGTACAAACAGGTTGGAACAATGGCAGGAGGGTACTGGGAATTATGAGATAAAGGCTAATTTAGGATTGAACTCGATGGATGAAGCTGTACGCATAAACCGGCCTCGGTGGTGGGGTCATGTGAGGCGAATGGAGGAGGATAGGTTACCTAGGAGAATAATGGAATCTGTTATGGAGGGTAAGAGAAGTAGAGGGAGACCAAGACGACGATGGTTAGACTCGGTTTAAAATGATTTATAGATAAGAGGTATAGAACTAAATGAGGCCACAACACTAGTTGCAAATCGAGGATTGTGGCGACGTTTAGTAAATTCTCAGAGGCTTGCAGACTGAACGCTGAAAGGCATAACAGTCTATAATGATAATGTATGTATGTATGTATGTATGGACATGGAAGAATTATGTTTTTCTTAAATTTACATATTACACAAGATGATAAAAAATCAAGGATTTTAGTATATGTCAATGTTTATCATCATTCCCTTCGATTCCTCGTCCTCGCGTGTAGGATATCTCGACAGACCAATACTTTCTTCAGCCACTGTATATTTAGTGTCGGAGTTACGATTAATAGAATTCTTCACCGCCTACTCCTTTTGTGGGCCTCCCTGCTCCGTAAGGAGCATTGCTTTACTTAATACTATACCTATATTCTCGCTAACAAGGAAAGTAAAGCACTTTGAACAAGTGGCGGGAATAGAAATTAAACAGAATGTGTTGAACAGTCATTCGACTCTGTTCCAATGAGTCTGGTATCACTACATGCCCGGAAACTCATAGTGAAGCCACCATCGCTCTCCGTTCTGTGCTAATAATGCAGTGTAATGCGTCTAGGATGCATACGTTTTGTGAAGTGACCTTCCTCACAATGTTGATCGACAGGTTTCCTGACGCTGCACGCATCTTTGACAATACTATCGTTATAATAGTTATCGCACGATTACGTCCAAAGTGGTCCACCCCTCCTGGATGTTTAACATTTTGTGTCAATGAGTGTACTATCATTTTAATAATTGTTATTACCGGGCGAGTTGGCCGTGCGCGTAGAGGCGCGCGGCTGTGAGCTTGCATCCGGGAGAAAGGGGGTTCGAATCCCACTGTCGGCAGCCCTGAAGATGGTTTTCCGTGGTTTCCCATTTTCACACCAGGCAAATGCTGGGGCTGTACCTTAATTAAGGCCACGGCCGCTTCCTTCCAACTCCTAGGCCATTCCTATCCCATCGTCGCCATAAGACCTATCTCTGTCGGTGCGACGTAAAGCCCCTAGCAAAAATGAAAATAATTGTTATTATTGACCGTAACATCTTATGGAAGAGAAAATTTACTATCATTATAAGAATATAATAATATGATTTAAGAATTAAGTTATGAGATTGATATTTTATGAATTTTTTTCTATTTGCTTTACGTCGCACCGACACAGATATGTCTTATGGCGACGATGGGATAGGAAACGCCTAGGAAGTGGAAGGAAGCGGCCGTGGCCTTTATTAAGGTACAGCCCCGGCATTTGCCTGGTGTACAGATGGGAAAACACGGAAAACCATCTTCAGGAATGCCGACAGTGGAGCTCGAACCCACTATCTCCCGATTACTGGATACTGGCCGCACTTAAGCGACTGCAACTATCGAGCTCGGTTTTATGAATTGGAGAGGAAGGAGGAATTGCACGAAAATAAGGAAACTCTCAGTATACTAATAATTATCAGTGACTGGTTCTGATATCAGTTATTTTATATGTAAATATATGAGAAGTGTTATGTATAATTATATACAGTAGCAAGTCTGGTCAGGTGCCAGTTTCTTACTTAGATCAATTTTCACTCCTTTTCCGCTGGTCATTTAATTTCCGTATTTCATTCATTACCAGTATCCAGCTCTGCTGATCCGAAACATGTAATAAAGAATATCATTCCGTCCACATGGAGGACTCTTGCGAACGATACGAAGGGTAAGGACGTGTATATGCACAATTTTACGTCTATATCAACGCAGTAAACAAAATGTTCTGTTCATTTCATAGAAATCCAATATTTTATTTACCATTGCTGATATATTGCAGGGAGTCAGAAATAAGAATAAATATTTCTCTTGCGTTTTTCAACTGATTTTTTCGAATGCATTGCAGTTTTCTATGCGAAAAAGTGAAATAAACTCTTTATATAACTTTTTAGTGGGGTGCTGATTTCAGTCCTTTAAGGCATTCTTTTTAAAAAGAAGGGTAAAGTACGTGCGTGTTATTCCTTGACCACCCTACAGCGCATTCATAATTCAGCAAATTCGGCAGGCGGCTGACACCTCAATAACTTTCATAATGATCGAGAAAAGCAATGAGAAATGACAAAACTTCTCATCTGTCTGGCGGCACAACTTGAGGGATATTGGACATTGAAAGAGTTTGAGAACGAACGAGTCCTCGGTCTGAAGATTGCTATTTGCTTTACGTCGCACCGACACAGATAGGTCTTAAGGCGACGATGGGAGAGGAAAGGCCTAGGAATGGGAAGGAAGCGGCCGTGGCCTTACAGTGGGGTTCGAACCCACTATCTCCCGGATGCGAGCTCACAGCTGCGGGCGCCTAACCGCACGGCCAACTCGCCCGGTAAAAGTTGATTATATTATATTATATTATATTATATTATATTATATTATATTATATTATATTGTCGGCAGCCCTGAAGGTGGTTTTCCGTGGTTTCCCATTTTCACACCAGGCAAATGCTGGGGCTGTGCGTTAATAGTGCCACGGCCAATTCCCTCCCACTCCTAGACGTTTCTTACCCCATCATGGCCCTAAGACCTATCCGTGTTAGTGCGACGTAAAACAAATTGCTAATATATTGCAAATATACATGGGCATATTATTAGAGTACTGGAATGTAGAGCTTTTGAATGCATGAAAACAGTGAACCAAATTCGAATAATATAGCCTATTGCGCGATAAGTTGCGATAAAAACAAAATACATTCTCACAGATCGAGTGAATGTTTATAGGAATTCTTTTTATACGCTCCTCTCTCTTTTTTCATTTTCTTTCCCTTTGCCAGGATGTGGTGCACTCAGAAATGCCTGTATTCGATGAGGATATTATTTGCCTTCGGTGGTAATGTGGAGAGTGAGCCTGGAAAGCTCAGTTTTTTTTTTACTTGTCATTTTCTCCTTCATGGTAAGTATTCAATGTCTGACGTAAATGAGGTTTCCGTAATCACAATTCTTCGCTTGAGGCTCCTCATTACGGAATTTGGAACCACCCACACTTCGTAGCTGTCATGGAGCGAATAGGTTTTGATTCATCGCCTTGAGGCAGGTAAACGATATAAGAGCTCGTGCCTTGTTTATATCTGTACATTACACCTTAAATCTTGCCCAAGGAGTACAGCACGCAGATATGAGGCAAATGGGATTCCGAATCTTCTCACAGCCGGTACTTAAATATTTACATTGTGTGTGTTTTTGAATTCTGTTCATCTGTATACCTTGTTTCAATACATGATAACTTGCTGTCTCGTGCGATATAGTCGGCATCTTACAGCTTGATGTTTGAAAGAGCCTTTAGAGAAAACTCCTTATTTAGTACTCTATGAAGAGCACACCATCCCGCATGTTAAAGAGTGGTTGAGGTCACCTCACCTCCAATATACGTAGGCCTACAATAAGCAGAGGGAGAGAGAGTGTGTGTGAACACTTCAAACTTCATCCCTGCATAATTGCAATGTCCAGCCCTCCGTAAGATAACGTAAGGCCTTTCGTTACACTTGTTGGAGAAGGAAAAAAAAAATGGAAATTCAGTTATATAGTTGTATATTCCATTTTCCTTTTTATAAATTGGCTATACGTCGTACCGAAATAAATGGCGACGATGGGACTGGAAAGGGCTAGGCGTGGAAAGGAAGCGGCCGTGGCCGTAATTAAGGCAGAGCAATGGGCGAGTTGGCCGTGCGGTTAGGAGCGCGCAGCTGTGAGCTTGCATCCGTGTGATAGTAGGTTCAAACCCCACTGTCGACAGCCGTGAAGATAGTTTTTCGTGGTTTCTCAGTTTCACACCAGGCAAATGCTGGGGATGTACGTTAATTAAGGCTACGGCTGCTTCATTCCCATTCCTAGGCCTTTCCTATCCCATCGTCGCCATAAGACCTGTGTGTGTCGGTGCGACGTAAAGCCAATTGTAAAAAAAAAAATACTTAGGTACAGCCCCTGAATTTTCCTGGTGTAAAGAAAGGGAAACGACGGAAGACCATCTTCGGGGCTGCTGACAGTGGGGATCGATCCCTCTTATCTCTCGAATGCAAGCTCACAGCTGCGCGCTCCTAACCGCACGGCCAACTCGCTTAATCCTTGTAATTCGTGAGGACACATTATTTGAAACTCAGGGTGATGGTGGTATGAATGTCATTTTAGAAAGCATATCCCAAAGAGGTAATTTCACATATACATCTACCTATTCCGTGGTTTAAGATACGTGTAATTTTTAAAATCTGCAACTGTTATTAATTTATCAAATATTTAAGTACCAAAGTCAGAAAGCATGTCCATAGTATCGGTTCTAATTTGAAATGTACTATTTCTCCCTCAACAAATAAATTCAACTTTTACAGTCGTATTTTCAATTGTGTTTTCATTCATGGAACAGAACACTCTGGTAAAGTGGCCCTTCCTAAACCCATTAAGAAACAGCCATCGGGTTCTTCTAGTGCTTTGGTACAACCACCTCAGAAAAATTATGCTATTATATCATAGTTTAGATAAGCCATTGTTAATGCCAGAGATGTTCACACTGCTGCATGCTACAATGAACAACACGTTTTCAATGATCACTGAGTAAGAAATATATATTTTCTAATACTGTACATCTGTATGGTTGCTAAAGTCCTTCTTCTGAATATATGGTGAATTGAACAAGACTGATTTCTTGGTTATTATTATTATTATTATTATTATTATTATTATTATTATTATTATTATTATTATTATTATTGACTTGGAATAATATTCGAAAAAAGAACTACTATCGAACTTTTGCCTCTTTTATGCATTGACATTCGATTTAATGACTGGTAATTCCATTAACGGAGTGAATGCTGTTCAGTGCTTCGCAGTAAAACGTATACAATTTGGAAGCAAATACTAATTGGAATTCGTAATATGTGCCGATTTGCTCTTCTCTTGACCTGATACCATATTTGAAGAAACTCACGTCACAAGCTTCTAGATTGTGTCTGGCGAAGATTATATTAAGCAGTGCAGTGACTTTCAGTTGTCTGCCAGCTCAACACTAAACACAATGCTTTTCACAGCTCAGTGATCTTTGCTGAGAAGTGCTGAAGAACAACCTGGGAAGAAATAGTATGATTCTTACACTCAGCCTCCGATAAAAGGTACTTACCGGTACGTAATAATTGCCGACCTTATTGTGGACCAAAGATGTGAGTTAATTCAGGCTAATTGGAAAGTATTTAAGTTATCTTGTGCCATAAAGAGTTTTCAGTCCTGGCGTATTGAAACTGTCAGTTAGTCTGGTCGATACCGGTCCAGGTTGGAATGCCTTGTCACGTGAACCATTCCAGAGATTTCACTTCACTGCAGGAAGAGGGGAAGCTATATTTGGCCAACATCACCATTATCCAAACTAATTCATCCATCTTATTATCTTACCATCTTATTAGCATCTGCTCCATTCGTTAGAGAGCCATCTTTGATGATGGCATTTCCGAATGTTAAGGAAGGGGACAGACGCACTGAATAACTTATTTGGTTCAAATTCCGTGGAGTTCTGCTACAGTAGGGTTCAAACTCCTTCAAGGTGCTCGACGAAGATCACACTGGCTGACGTTCTCCTGGTAATGTTTTACTTCTTCATAAAGCATTTTTATATGGGGGTTCAATATCCGACATATGGGTTCGATTCCTCGTCAAAAAGTCGAAAAATTTTAGAAACAAAATTTCCACTTCCGGAGGTTCACATGGCTCTGATGTTCACTCATGCTACACCTGGGGGTAAAGGCGGCCGGGCGTAGAGCTAACCACTCTACCCTTCCAAGTGCCGAGGTTACGGATAGTGGAAGCGTTTGCCTTGCACCCCTTCTAGGGTCTTCATGGTCTGTATGGAGATAACTTTGCTTCACCATCCGACAAGGATTTATTTTGGTTATACACAGCAACGGCTCGAAGATTTGAGGTAGTTGGACAATAAAAAGTAAAATGGCGTATGGCCTCCGGAGAGGCCTGGTGCCGGTCTTTTTCTAGTAGACGGCCTATTAGGCGACCTGCATGTCTGTGAAGACGAGGGCCCTACCTAGGATGATTTCTAATGTTGAATACGCCACACATACCCATCCCCCGAGCCATTGGAATTAACCAATTAAGGTTAAAAGCCCAGACCCGGCCGAGAATCGAACCCGGGCCCCTCTGAACTGAAGGCCAGTACGCTGACCATTCAGACAACGAGTCAGTAGGACAATAAATTGTTGAGATACAGTTCTTAAATGCTGTACGAGTATAGGTAAAAATCTCCACGGATGATTGCAATAAAAAACTATATACCCGGTTACTATCATGCTGTCACTGACAGCCTCATGCTGAAAACTAGGAAAAGGAAATACAACTCACTATAAACCAGAACAGAGGGACATATAAGTCTTAGCAATATATTCACTCAAATTTGATGAAAAGTTGAAATTATGGTATAAAATTATATTTAGATCGAGGAACAGAAAGCTAAACGGAATTCAACCAATAAGCTGCATCCGGAACTCATTCTTGTCTACCTTATATATAAAATAGAATGTTGGTTTGTTTGTTTGATCGTAGCCTATAGACTCAAACACTACTGCACCGATTTCGCCGAAATTTTCATACTTTGTTCTTATTACCCCTAAGAGGGTTATGGAAGTTGACATGTTAATTCCTCAACATTCCCTTCGGCACATCACAATAGGCTAATATAGGCGAAATATCGAATCTTTCGTACAAGGACGAGACAAAGTTCATTTGAAGCCTCGCTATGCGAGGAACAAACCTCGGCAGATCCCTACGGGACGCGAAAAACATATTTTAAGGCTCTAAAACCAACCGTTTTCGAGATATTGACACCTCGGTACCCCGCTCTAGGAATCGACTGAAGGAGTGACCCGCCGTAACCCTGGCAACGTTAAATCAAGGATTCTAGATTATCGAAAAAGTAACATATTAGTGTTGATCCATAGTTTTCAGGGTCGCTGAGATGAACTGTGAAAAAATTATAGATGTAGCATCACGAGTGTTTCGGATACTGGATCCTCATCTACATACCATTACGTTGTCGTAGATAAATGCCTTTATAGAATGTTTCATTGACAGGAATACGATCAGACGTGTTATATCAGACAGCTTCATAATGCTCATTTCACAAAATTTCGTTCGTCAGACACATTCTCATCTCCCAACGGCGTGGGGCGTGAGAATGGGTGGAAAAGAATAATATCCAAAATGACATAGCTTATCGAAAAAGACCAATATTAGTGTCGATCCATAGTTTTCGGGGTTGCTGAGATGAACTGTGGCGAAATTATAGATGTAGCACCACGATACTCACTTCCGGAATCAAGTTCAGAAACACAATGATCTTCACTATACCTTCCCTACAGCAACAAGATATGAAAATAAGTACATACAGTAGTAACATGTTAGTTGTGTTTTCATACATCATTATTTGGTCCTCACACATATTA
Organism: Anabrus simplex; assembly: GCF_040414725.1. Taxonomy (NCBI): domain Eukaryota; kingdom Metazoa; phylum Arthropoda; class Insecta; order Orthoptera; family Tettigoniidae; genus Anabrus; species Anabrus simplex. The sequence goes on along the minus strand of NC_090266.1, from coordinate 580,706,706 downwards.
TTCGGACATTATGTCGCACATACTAAATATAAATATTATTATTGACGCCGATCAATGTAAGTTATATATAATGAAAATTATCCAGTGCAAACCGTAATTTTTCTATTTCTTAAGCGAATCAACGAAATATTTCAGGTTATTATTTATAATCGCACTAACATCAGAACTGCCCAGACTACTTGAGTTTCGCGAGGCCATTTTGTCCCTTCCCAATATAAACACAGCGTTTGTAATACGTTTTTCAGAATGCTTGCCTAAACTCGCCGATAATAATATTCAGAAGGCTGTGGATTCCCTAAAGTCTAGGTATTGCACTAAAATAGATAATTACTTAAATTCTTCCCATGCAACTTTGTAACCGTCCAGGCTTCTCCAGCCATACTAATTTAATATAATATCATTTTACGCGATATCATTTGATATCAAGTTTATCCGCCATCGGCAATTATTTGTAATAACATATTTATTCAACGTCAAGCATTGGTAAATAAGGTTTTTGCAAACATATTGTATGTAACATCATTTATTATTTATTATTATATTATGTAGGATAGGAATTCATTATGTTGTAAATACGGTCAATATGTTGAGACATAGTTGTTTTCATTTCATCTCATGTTTGTGTATACGGAGGGTTATTCTTGAAGCTTGGGATTTTGCGTTAGTCATGGGTTTATTTTATGACCAAGGCTAGTAAACAGCGACCCGCGCGCGAGGCTTGCAAAGCTGGTCAGCTATATCATCGCCACGCCTTCTGGACTTGTCGAGGAAGAGAAGGGGAGTTGATGCTTCGATCTATCGAATCAGATACTTCGTTGTATATGAGTTTTGAGATTGAACTGTTACCAAGAGTGGGGGTGAGCCCGGATATATACTGATTCTCAACACGAGAACGGGACCTAACTAAGTACAACTTCTGCTGACAACCTTACAACCTAACTACGTGATACTCCATCACTAGTACTTCTACTGTGAACATCTACTTTGTACGACGTGATTTGATTTTTGATACAGTGTGTGGTCGCTCCGCGACATAGTTATTTTTGTACAATGTGTTATCGTTTCGATACAATACTCAGCTGCGGTAATATCGGATCTACGAGAAACGAAACAAGCTTATGGCTTGTGTGATATTCAGTAAATATTGTGGACGAAGAACTATGTTTAGTTCAAGTCTACGGAATTTTGGTACAAGTCTGTACCGTATAAATAGTATAGCTCAGTTGGATTGAGATTTCTACTAATATGGAAAAAAATCATATCTCTGAATTTTCTCCTCATACGATCAACGCTGATCAGTTTTTACAAGTATAGGGCCAATGTCTAATTTAAAGACTAGGCAAGCAGGGAGTGCTAATCCAGATAGCCCGTACCATATCAAATAAGGAAGGAAGGATGTCCATGGAGCAAAGTCTACATCGAGAAGAAGAGAACGAGTAACCACGGAAACCAGATGACTTCATCGGAAGCTGCAATTGGTGAGCTTCAATTAGATAAAGCAAGCAATGGTAAATTCAGTAAATTATAAATTCCTCTACGCTTTAAGGAAACTTTTCCGATTCATCTCATTTTTTGTATAATAAATTCATTTGTATTTTATATTGGTTTAATATTCTTTCTTAAGCGATACTTAATGGTTAATTATTTAAAATCCTACCCCTGTGATTTAAGTATAAGTCTCTATGCTAGTAAATATAAACTTTGGTTTACAGTTTTATTTAAAACTGTAACCATGGCGCCCAAACATTACATAGAGAAATGGGGAACCATGGAATGTTGATTGTTTCTATTTGCGTGGCAATTTGCGGGCAAGCCACAAATAGTTTATTTAATATTCATGTGTCACAAGATAATAAGTTTCATCTCCTGAAGTGTTTTGCTGAGGTGGAACAGTTACAACTTTACCATCGCTAGGCATTTAGCGCCTTCCCGTTGTAAATATAGCGCTTGATATAAGTTCTGAAAGTTGTCTGCCTAAACTCGCTGATAATAAAATTTAGAAGGCCATGGATCTTCCAAAGTCTACGTATTGCCCGAGAATCGCAAAGTACTTAAATTCTTCCGTTATAACACATTATTCTTGCTAAAAACATTATCTCAAAACACTTCAGACATACGAGCACAACAGAAAATCGAGACAATTGACAATCGGCAAAAGACAAACAGAAAATGATCGGTATGTCAATTTCGATATTTCACTTTCACGCCGAAATAAATTTTCTTTGGACATAGCAACACTGTAGCTTTCCTCTAGCAACAAAATATGAAAAGTTGAAATTATGGTATAAAATTATATTTAGACCGAGGAATAGAAAGCTAAACCGAATTCAACCAATAAGCTGCATCCGGAACTCATTCTTGTCTACCTTATATATAAAATCGAATGTTGGTTTGTTTGTTTGATCGTAGCCTATAGACTCAAACACTACTGCACCGACTTTGCTGAAAATTTCATACTTTGTTCTTATTACTCCTAAGAGGGTTATGGAAGTTGTTTGACATGTTAATTCCTCACCATTCCCTTCGGCACATCACAATAGGCTAATATAGGCGAAATATTGAATCTTTCGTACAAGGACGAGACAAAGTTCATTTGAAGCCTCGCTATGCGAGGAACAAACCTCGATAGATCCCTACGGTACGCGAAAAACATATTTTAAACATGTTTTTGTACGTCATTATTTGGTCCTCCCAGATATTAATCGGATTTCATCTCACACATAAAAAATAGAATAATCATTATCGATGCCGATCAATGTAACATATATTTAATGGAAATTTTCCTGTGCAAATAGTATTTTTTCTATTTATTAAGTGAAAAAACGAACGATATTGTATGTTATATAACCTTATATCGTGTTACATTGCTTCGTCTAAAAATATGCCTCTCAAACGTTTGTCACATAGTAGTTCTACCAGTTTAGCAGGTAGAAATAAGAGCATTCGGGCTTCTCAAACAAACGAGGAGCGACAAGTGAGCAATAAAGCAGATCGTTTACGAATTGAAAATTCACGGTCATCACAATCTCAAAATCAGCATGCGGGAAGAATCGAAACACAACCTTTATGTGCTATCTGATCACGTATATCAGAATTAGTAGAGCAGCATGCGGCAAAAATTGAACGAGAACTTTTATGTGCTACACAATCACGTGTATCAGAATTAGAAGACCAACATGCGGTAAGAATTGAAAGAGAGCTATCCGATCTCGACGAACAGTGTATGTTGATTTGCATCTTGCTGCATTTCAATACGATGCTAATTAAGATTACAGTTTACGTCGCAGTATAAATATCAGAAAAATGGATAAGGCCTGTGGGCGTTGCAGTTCATATCAACAACGAAACACCTGGAATGTACTGAGCCAATTGCAAACGTTTATTACCGACATTGTATCCACCACCTGATCTATTGTTATCATTGCTGAAATTCCTAATCCTGACGAAGATCGACTGCTGACCGATATTTTGACGAAAAACGAGGTGCATGGACCATGCGGAGCAGGGAATCCGCAATATCCTTGCATGGTAGATAACAAATGCACGAAAAAGTTTCCCAGATACATTGTTCATGAAACACGCACTGGTGATGACGGATGTCCTCAATACAGACGCAGAAAACCAGAATATAGAGGTCATAAAACAGCAACAGTAATGAAAAGTGTTGAAGTTGAAATCAACAACAAGTGAATTTTGCCTTATTCTCCTTTCTTATCGAAAACATTCAAAGCTCATATCAACGTTGAATATTGTCACTCCGTAAAATTCATCAAGTAAATATGCAAATATGTCAACAAAGGCAGCGATATCGCAGCGATGTGCTCAACGATGAAGTTACACAATTTCAAACAGGTCGATATATCAGCAGTAACGAAGGTGTTTGGCGTATTCTGAGTTTCTTAATTCACAGTCACCATCCCAATGTTCATCTCAGTGTTCGTATTAAAAATGGACAAAGAGCCTATTTCATGGCATAAACTGCACAAGGCGTTGTTACTGAACCAGCACACACAACACCTGCACTTTTGCGCTTTGTGAACAAGATGCATTTGTCAAAACATTATTGTACGCAGATGTTCCAAAGTACTATGCGTGGAATGCTACATCTGAGATATTTCAATGACGTAACCAAGACATGCGTGTTGAAGGCTATCAAAATGTATATTCGTCGGACGTATTGGGGCGTGTTTACACAGTACATCCAAATAATACCGAGTGTTACTATTTGAGAACGCTGTTGGTTAATGTCAAAGGTCCTACTTCATTTGCTAATTTGAGAACGGTCGACGACGTAGAATGTCAGACGTACAGAGAAGCTTGCCAAAAGCTTCATTTGCTCGAAAATGACAAACACTGGGAAACAACATTGACGGATGCATGTGCCAGCTGTCATCGGCGACAAACTGATACATTATTCGCCATTGCTTTAACCACATGTTCGCCATCCAACCCATAAGATTTGTGTGAAAATTTCAGAGAGGATTTCAGCGAAGGCATTTTGCACCGTGTTCGTACCGTTAGCAATGACAATTCTATTGAGTTTTCGGAAAATATTTTCAATCAAGCTCCGATTGAAATCAAAGACATATGCTTAACTATCAACAACAAAGAATTCATTCAACATGGCATGATTGTGCCACAACGTTCTGCATATCAAATATGTGGTCGCGACTTAGTAAGGGAACAGCAGTACAATGCCAATGATTTGCGTATAGTAGCTGAAGCAAACGAACGACCTGGCGGAACAAAATTAGCCTACAACACAATTATAAATGCCGTGTCAAGTTGATGCGCCTGGCGACACTGGAAAAACGTTTGTCATCGGTTCAACACTGGCTCACGTTCGATCTAAAACTGTAATTGCTTTAGCTCTTGCTTCATCAGGTATTGCGGCTGCATTATTATATGGTAGACGAACAGCGCATTCGGCGCTCAAATTGCCACTGAATATTCATTTCTCGCAAACTCTTATATGCAAAATTTCAAAAGGATCTGACATGGCTAAAGATCTTCAAATTTGCAAGGTCCTTGTCTAGGACGAATGCACTATGGCTCATAGTAAATCGCTTGAAGCACTTGATCGAACTCTTAAAGATTTACGATCAAATGTACAACCGTTCGGTGGCAACATTAGACAAACTCTTCCACCAGCTGATGAGCTCAATGCTTTCCACAAAGCATCGCATCTTTGGAGACATATGCGAAAACTCATATTAAAAACCAATATACGCGTACATTTGGAGCGCTATGCACTGGCAGACACATTTTCAAACCAGCTATTGAACATTGGTAAAGGAAAAGTACCATTTGAGGCTACCACGAAATGTATTTCATTTCCATTGAACTTTTGCGTCATTATGCTATCCATCGATCACCTCATTCAGAAACATTTTTCCAAAAATTGCAGCCAGTTACAAAACCATAAATGGCTTTGCGAACGTACTATTTTGGCACAAAAACACCATCATCAATGCAATCAACCATTCATTTGAAGAAAAAATTCCAGGCGATTCTGTTACCTACAAATCGATTGACAGCGTTATGAAAGCGGACAAAGTTGTAAATTATCCAATTGCGTTTTAAAATTCGTTGGATCTTCCTCATATGCCACCGCAGAAATTGTCACTAAAAGTCGGCGTCCCAATAATTCTCTTGCGGAACATTCATCCACCCCGACTGTGGAATGGAACAAGACTATCTGTGAAGAAACTGATGCCAAATATCATCTAGGCAACTATTCTTAACGAAATATCGAATGGAGAAGTTGTACTCATTCCACGCATTTCCATCAGTCCCACCGGTATGCCTTTTGATTTCAAACGACTGCAGTTCCCAATTCGACTTGCGTTCTGAATGACCATCATCAAGGCACACGGTCAATCATTTCAAGTGTGCGGGTTGAACCTAGAAAATCCGTGTTTCTCACATGGCCATCTGTATGTTGGATGCTTACGAGTCGGACAGACCAGACATTTATTTTTCTTGCTGAAGAAGGAAAAACGAAAAAAAAGTCTCTCCTAAAGCACTAGAATGATAAAGTTAAGAAATTAGAATGAATATAATTTATACTTCTCCTTTATATATCATTCAATTTCAATAAGTGTATTCATTGTCGAGAGGAAAATAAGTATCATTCTTTCTACCATTCCCAATTAAACAAGATAACTATTTCAAATTTAAAACGATAGTTCCATGTATTCCTTCTGAGGCAGCAATGCGCCGGGTAATAGAGCTAGTTTATATATATTTTACCCTTTTGATGGCATGTGTGGCGGTAATCGTCCTGTAGATTTGCCTCGGCTGCTGAAAATAAATGATACTACTATGGGTTAAGCTAATCTACAACAACGTAGCCCAGACAGTTTTAAAACCAATAATAAAATTTATTGACAATAAAAGTCCGCCTCTGTGGTGTAGTGGTTAGCGTGATTAGCTGCCACCCCCGAAGGCCCGGGTTCGATTCCTGGCTCTGCCACGAAATTTGAAAAGTGGTACGAGGGCTGGAACGGGGTCCACTCAGCCTCGGGAGATCAACTGAGTAGAGGTGGGTTCGATTCCCACCTCAGCCATCCTGGAAGTGGTTTTCCGTGGTTTCCCACTTCTCCTCCAGGCGAATGCCGGGATGGTACCTAACTTAAGGCCACGGCCGCTTCCTTCCCTCTTCCTTGCCTATCCCTTCCAATCTTCCCATCCCTCCACAAGGCCCCTGTTCAGCATAGCAGGTGAGGCCGCCTGGGCGAGGTACTGGCCATACTCCCCAGTTGTATCCCCCGACCAAGAGTCTGAAGCTCCAGGACACTGCCCTTGAGGCGGTAGAGGTGGGATCCCTCGCTAAGTCCGAGGGAAAAACCGAACCTGGAGGGTAAACAGATGATGATGATGATGACAATAAAAAAGAAGTGAAATGAAACAATGTTAAATTTAACTGAAATTAGAAAATTGAAATGTACTTACTCCTACTCAGAAAGAGCAAATACTACAGAATAATAACGACTCTCAGAAAAAAGTATCCTGAAATCTAAGACAAAATCAAAAGAAAAACTATCACCTAACAGTACTTAGGAATGAATCAAAACCAACTTAAATCAAATAAATTACACTCAAAGAAAATGATAATAAGATTAAATCAAACTGTTACAAGTGTTGTAACAAAATTAATTCCTAAGACAAAACATCATCAATGAAACTAGTTCATTACAGCGATAATTCAGATAATTCGAAATAGTTAGGTAACCTACCATTGCACACTGTCATCAGTGTGAAACCATTTCGCACATGAACACACACTCTTACTTCTAAACATACTTCCTTTTATTGTTATCTTACTCACACAATGTTATCATCTGGCATGTTGATGCCTTTCATGTCTGTCTTTAAATTTAATGCAGATGACAGATTAAAACATTTTTTCAGCCATGAAAATATAAAGTTACTCACTGTGGCAGTCATTGGACACTTTAGAATTTACAAGTACATTTCGTTCTGCCATTGATCAATAATTAAACTCGCCTGCCAATACATATAAAAATTGCAGTATACCGCTGATCACTCTTAGCAACCCTTCTAAAATGCAACCTATTACGTGATATACTGTTGCGGCAGTTTTCCTCACTCTTAATCAACAACTTTTGGCATTTATTTTGACATTAAGTTAATTTATCAAGGTCGGTTCATTGACATGACATAATTTCTAAGTTACACCTAATGGTTGTGATGAATTCTTTTTCGGATGTTTTTCACTATGATAAAGATAAACGTTGCAATTTAATAATGATGACCACCTGGTTGTCCTTCCTTAGAATAGCTAAATCAAAGTATAAAATTACCCTTGGAATTATATACAAATATATACAACACTGTCATACATAGTGTTCGTAAAAATAGAATAAACATTAGCACATAACTGCCGATGGTGCTGGATTTTTTCGTGATTGTCTTAAGCTGATAAACCCTGAGGTAATCATCCCATATCGAAAAGGAAAATTGTGAAAATGATTATCAAAATCGTGAAGGGGCGATCTTTTGAAAAATAAGGTAAGAGTGAGTCATTAAAAGAGGAATAACGACTCCCTTTACATTAGATGCCCTGATGTCTCAGGGTAGGAAGGAAGTTAATGTGAAGGCATACAATACTGAACGCCCATGAAAATGCACTACAGCAACATTACATCGATTATTGTTTTTTTTATGATATGCTTTGCCTCCCTGCGGCCACTCATTTCCGATAGATGGGATTATTGCTGCGTTTCGAGTAGAACAGCCTTGTTGAATACTGGAGAAATTTAGCTGGGGAGTCAGATAACTTGATTTTGTATCATGTCATTCTTCTGGTTCATACACGTTCTTACAAATAGTGGTACGTGACCCACTGGTTCATCACAGTATTCCAGCTATTTGATCCCCGCTCCGAGGTAATGATAGGAATGGGGAGTGTGAACACTTATGAAAAAATGGGAGGGCAGTGTTCAACACTGTGAGTGGCTGGGTTATTCGAGTTCTGTAGCTTGACGCCGTTAGAACGCCAGCATAATACTCTTCGTGAAAAGTGAGAACTGTGTAGTTTTTTAATTTTATCTAGCATTTCATATGATAAAAATACATTTAACATTTAAGTTGGTTAATATTGTATTCTGACGAGAATACTGACGTCATTGTAATGAGCGTAATTGCTTATGTAGAATTGAGTTTAATATTTGTCCGTGTCTGTTAAAACACCCCAGGAAAACAGATTAGGTGGGTTTTGATGAAAGCTGATATTTCTGTTTAGGACAAGGTCGAGCGGAATCTTCACTATTAGTTTTCCAAACCATTTCACAAGAAGTGGGTGTATAAGGAGGGGCCCAAAACATAAAACTGGATGCATCTCTCTTACGGTTGGTTCGACATGAAAATAGCTCATGGCGAATTTTTTCCCTTCCATTTTCCGATACAATGACCAATAATGTGAATACCAGTGGTAGTTTTGTGAAATTTTGAACCCAAGAGCCGATGGCTAGCTCTATAGACTGTAAATTTATTTGCTATGGAGACCGTTCCGGCAACATTCTAAAGTACACCTATCAGCATTTCTAAAAATATTATCCCTTTCCCTTTATTGACTTTCTTTTATATCGGAAGGAAGAGATCAAATCATGATCAGCAATAATGCGAAAAAAGGAATATGAAAATTGAATGGGCCACAGAATGCAAGGAAGCGAGTACGTCACGACAAGCCGCGGACAGGCAGGGACATGCCAACTTATGTGCCTGAGAATCTGGGAAAAATACGACGGGTGGAAAAAAATGTTATAATTTACATGCTAAGTGGTTGGTGGTTGTCCCGTCAGCAACGGGTATTACAGCTGTTATGTTTTAAACGTGGGGGATGCAAATTGAAATTCAGTGAATGTTCCCAATTCCTCTACATTGGACAAACCGGCCTAAATACTGAAACTATGCGCACAGAATACATCGAAACGCTTAGATATAACGCAGGATCTGTATTTCCTTCAGTGTACTAATCGCAGTACCAAGAATGAATACATGAACATAAGCATGCAAATCCTTCGTACAAGCGCAGACGGATACGCTCGAGCACTCCAGAAAAGAAAAAGACATACACGCATACAGTTTTACCTCAAAATAGCATCACTCTAAATGTGCAGATGAAATTTAAATCCCATGCGCTCGACCACCACACCATTCAACATTACCATTTTAAGCACTATGTTTATAAAAGTGACACAGCATCATGTTAAGGTATTATTATTATTATTATTATTATTATTATTATTATTATTATTAAAACCCACAGTTTTGAAAGTACGGCAATGTAATTTTGTACCATGCCTTACATAAAATTAACACATTCACTATTAAATTCCTGGTTTATATATAAAATATCTATTAACTTTCTTAATTTTACTTTTTTACAAAAATATATATATATGTACCTTTTCATAAGAAACTATTCAAGAGATTTCTACAAACTTTTATCCGTTTAATCTCTTTGCATATCATTTTTAAATATAACGAATAGGAGAATTTCAATAATATTTTAATTATAATATTTTAGCTATGATATAAAATCCATGCAAAATTCCACACACTTTGCCCCATATCTCAGCTTACACTAAGAATTTCGAAATTTACTCTTGCGACAGCATTTAATAGGTTTATTAAAATAAATGTGCAAAATGTGATAATTCTACCCTTCATAGCATCTGAGAAAAAGGTATAGAAACGTTAGAAAACATAATTTTCAGGAAATGCAATTTAAAGTTGAACCTACTGTTGTTTCTTACATCACCTCTTCAGAAGGCGCCAGATTTGTACTCATGGTCATTATTCCCTGCTTAGCTTCTCTTCTGGGTTATTGGTTCTTGTTTTCTGCCTTCATAACAATAACGTACAACGGGTGATTGTTTGGTCCGCCCGGTCAATATATTTTGAATAATTTATACGTACATGTTTCGGGAGCCTTAACTCCCTTCATCAGCGTATTTACATCAGAATCTACCTTACCTAATGTCCAAGATATAACATCTTATCACATCAACATTCAGCATTGTCCTTTCTAACCTCAACTCTAGATACTATATGTACATTTTGCATTTTTGTATGATAATGCCTGTTGTACTCGACACGTAAGGCATGGAACATTTTAATAACACTCTTGAATCGTCCACTCATTCCTCATGTCCTTTGCACTCATACACGTGTATCATCATCCTGGATGGATCAACTAGCTGTGTCGACCACTGATGAAATGTTACTTGTCACTGCTTGCATTGTGTTGACATTATGAAGCTACTATCTTACGTCCAATTTGATATCCTTGGAAGTTATAACCCTTTGTTGCACTGAATATGGTCATCGTTCTAATATATTTTTTTTAAATTTTTTTTAGCCATGCATGTGCAAAGACCGATATGGTCAATTTTGTCGACTTTGGATTCTGCCTTCATTCCGTTAGCGGGTCTTCAACTGACGTTTCAGATGCAGAGGCACTGTAAATCAATTTTTCTCAAGATATCTTCAGTGAAAAATCTTACCTTAAGGCCCATTCTCTCTAATACCTTCATCCTCCCTACATACCCATCATTAAATACAAGAACTGCACCGTAAGTTGCAATTCTGACAACTGTAGAGGATGAAAAGGTGGTTTTAGGGTATCGTTTCTATATGAGTGAATTTAGTGACTCATTTTCATTCTGGGTTTTGACATGACACTTTTTGAGGAGTTCAGGATCGGCCAGAAATCTGTAAGTGGGCTTGAAAACATCTAGGAAACATTTTGGGAGCTTCTCCTTGTGAATGTATGGGTTATTATCCCTCTGAGCCTGTAGATATTTGCACCAGCTAATGTGGCACAGATTATAAATGGGATGTTCATCTGTTGACATCATGAGAAAATGTGTAGCCCATGCTGCACTTTTATTGTCACTTTGGATAGGTTCTGTCTGATAGCCTTGCCATAATTCACTTGAAGAGTGTCTATCATTTTTTTGAGTCCGTTGTGTCCACTAATGCCTTTTCCATCTTCCATCACGTTGCCCCTCATATCACTGACAAGTTGTATCCAATGCATTCAAGTTTATCAACTGAAAGTTCTCCATAAGGTTTGCTCTCATTCACAGTCTTGAATGCCCTGGAGTCACCATCCCCAAAATACTTCACGTATGTGACACCATGTTTCTTGAGAGATCTGTTAAAAATAATTTTCATATCAGCTCCCTCCATCCCACCACTAGAACCAGAGTGCACTTTACTGCAGTTAAGTCTTTATACCTCTTCTTCATGTTTTCAATCTTCCCTAAGTGCACAGATGTGGCAGAACTTGCTCATAACTTGGACATCAAGTACTTTACCTGTGTCAATACTTATGACATTCGACACACTATATAAAGACATATGCCCTATTTTCATGAATGTACCATCATATGACACAACAAGGTCTGTTCTGATATGGTCCCCCCAGAACCCGACTTGTTCTTGGTTATTTGATTTATTTTATCACATACTTTCCTACTGCCATTGTCCTTACACTTTTTATTTATGTCTGCAGCCATCTTTCGTTGCCATTCCGACTTAGTTTTTCTTAACAATTCTCTGTATTCTTTCCTTATTTACAAAATTCGTTTCTAAATACTTGACCACCATTCACCCTGTATCTCCTAAGTGCCTTCATAACTAGTGACTTTTCTTTACATATTCTGTATTATACCATCCACATTTTTTTCTGCGTTTTACTTAGATTTTGCCTCATATATTTCCCTGCCAAACCTATTAAATTTTCTATCCTTGTTAGGGCTTCCTTAACTCTATTCTCTTTTATCAATTTTACAATACCTATTTTCCAAATCTCAAAATCTTGTCCACTGACTTACTCTCTGAATTCTCTCTCCAACGATACCTACGTATTTTCCTCTCCTTTACGCTATCGTAAACGATCTCTTGCGCTCTTTTATCATGAATCATTAATTTTATAGATAGTGGCATATGGTTTGCCTCTGCCCAATCCCTAATACGTATCTCTTTGATAATTTGCAAACTATCCCTACAGCATACAACTGGGTCAATTGTACTGCTCCCATTTTCTACTACACAGGTTGGTTTTCCACTCTCATTTCCGAACCACCGTCCATTCAATATATCGTCGCTGCCGGGAAGAAACCTCCTATGTGAAATATTTTAGTTTAGAACTTTGGCTGGTAAGGTTCTTTCATCTAAGGTGCAATATTGTGTGAATATTGTCAAGGCATTCTCGCTCTTCATAATGTATGTGCTTCGGGTCAGTATACCTCCAAAAATATTTTCACATAGGAGGTTTTGTCCCGGCAACGACGATATATAAAACTCCTCTACCGCACACAATTTTAGTAGTTTTTCTCCATTTCTGTTACATGCTTTATCCTGGCTATTTCTATTAACTACTAATTCTCCGTCCTCAAGTTGACTATAAACTGGCTCTGTCCTGATATGCCTAGAGGTCATTTTCTGCAATAGCTTATACTGTAGCTGCTATCATACTGTCCTCACAAACTTCAGATATAATGTTTTCCATTTCACAGTTTATTTTTGTAAATCTCAGACATAGTTCTGGCATATTTATTACGCCTAACAATAAATTTTCCCCTTTTATCCCTACTCCAATGCACCTCAAGCCATAGGAAAACCTTTTATTAGCTTCATAGACTTATTACACGTAGACGTTTTGAGTGAAGTATTAGTATCACATTTTTTGCATACAATATGCAGATTGGCCACTAAGCCCACTCTCTTACCATCATCTATACACTGAATGTTATCACTACCACATGTCCTGCAAACACAAGAGAATTTCATGCCTGCAGTTAATAAATCAAATTTAATTAATCTAAATCCAGTGTACAGAAATTCATCGCTGGTGTATCCATAGGCAAGTGTTTTAATGTGGATGAAGGTAGTATTTGCAACCGCATATGGATTGGTTTTAATTATTACAGCTTAAATACTATCACAGTTCCTAGATTAATTCATGTACATCAGGTACCGGGGCATTGTCATGGCTGAGCGTTACAGTTCTTTTCATGAGTTGGTAATCTTTTGAAGATAATCCGTGAGTGGAATGCTGACTTGGACTCATGAAAACTATGATTTCTTGATAAAGGTAAAACAAAGATACAGAGGCACCCGATTAAAATAAATAAAACTTTGGATTACTTCTTGAGAAACTGTTGTTGATGGCAATTATTCAGGTAAGGGGAAACCAGAAGCTATGAGAGATAACGGTGTAACATACAGTACAATTAGAAATTATAATAATATGAAAAGGAACTTAGGTCCGGGAAGGAGTTAATTTCCTGGACTCAGTCACAATACAATCAAAAGTTCGCGAGTGCACTTAACTACCAGAATCTTCGCTTAAGAACACAAATTTCCCGGTTGAAATATCAGTCACTTCACTGACATTTTATAAGTATCAAAATAATGTCCGCGTCACGCAAGGCATTAAATGAGTTGAAGACGTTACATGACAGGAGGCAATCAAAAACAGTAAATATTTGTTTAAAAGCCAACAATGAATTTGTTAGCCATTAAAAAGTTCGTGAGCACTCATATTCTTCGGAAATTAACCTTCATTTCCAGTCTGAAACGTTTATTACAGTGTTAGGGACTGTGTTCGATTGTTGCTACCTACTGTATATTACCATGACTGTTAAAAGCCATGACAGGAAAGAATGGGAAAGTAAAATTTGAAGTGTTCGAAACACCGCCGTCTCGATCCTCTTATACTGCTTGCTATATGGCAGGCTTTTTGTGTATAGGCTCCGACAAACAATCTCCGCTAGATGGCAGGCAAAGACGCACAAAGTTCTTATCACATTTTTATGACGACAGCCTACAAAACACTATGCAGTATTGCAGTGGCGGCTCGTGGCTGTAAAGTATGGTGAAGAGCTATTACCCGTTCGGTTTCGAGCGACAGATTTAGGAACTTCTTTCTTTCTTTCTTTCTTTCTTTCTTAATCTGCTTACCCTCCAGGGTTGGTTTCTCCCTCGGACTCAGCGAGGGACTCCATCTCTACCGCCTCAAGGACAGTGTCCTGGAGCTTCAGACTCTGGGTCGGGGCATACAACTGGGGAGGATGACCAGTAACTCCTCCCAGGCGGCCTCACCTGCTATGCTGAACAGGGGACTTGGTGGGGGATGGGAAGATTGGAAGGGATAGACAAGGAAGAGGGAAGGAAGCGGCCGTGGCCTTACGTTTGGTACCATCCCGGCATTTGCCTGGAGGAGAAGTGGGAAACCACGGAAAACCACTTCCAGGATGGCTGAGGTGGGAATCGAGCCCACCTCTACTCAGTTGATCTCCCGAGGATGAGTGGACCCCGTTCCAGCCCTCGTACCACTTTTCAAATTTCGTGGCAGAGCCGGGAATCGAACCCGGGTCTCCGGGGTGGCAGCTAATCACAGTAACCACTACACCACAGAGGAGGACATGATTTAGGAACTACGTATTGTTTTTGGTTGTTTTGTACTTGTACCTTGTACCTGTGAGTGGCGGAGAGTCCAGCACGTGACCACGATTTATTGAATTTAATGTTTCGTCATGACCACTAAAAGCTAGTTCTTGCTTACTTAAATAGAGCACTGCATCAATTACCAACTGAAGGAAAAGCCTATTTAAATGTACATTTTCACTGAACTGTACAATTACAATATACAATCGGGCATTTTCCTTCAGGACATCAGAGATCGTACTTTGGTTTGATTCCAATGTCTTGAAATCTAGCTGCCGTATTTTATGTTCTGCAGAGTCTGAGTGTTTATGTAAAGAACGTGTTATGTTCAAAAGGGCTGAAAATCCGTCTTTATTCCAAACGTTATTTTTATTGATAAAAGGCAAGCAGGCCCAACAAAACAACTTCTGTAGAGCTAGAGAGGAGCACAACCATGGAAATTCCTTAAACCGCGATCGTTTGAAACTAAGATTGTAAGATTTACCGGAATGTTTCACTTCTTTTGTAGCACAAATTTGCAGTGATTCAGTAGGGCGATCAAAATGTAGAACTTCATTCTGATCTTCGTTTCTCTAACGTGAAGATGGTGTTTATAATAAAATGCACACTCTGTCATAAATAGGATACATATTTAAATAAAACAGCACAACACTACGAATGAACCACGACGCGTAAGTACTCGTACTTCACACAGAATGACGCAGGGAAGACGAAACATTCCGATCTTCCGAAAACTTCACTAGCACATTCCGCTATGTGGAAAGTACGCGGGTGACGTCACGGTTGTCATGGCAACCGCCAAGGCCAAGCGCTAGGAGGGAGCACTTGGGAGGTAGAGGCAGCTGCTGAATCTCTCGTCTTCACTCAGTCACACGCGCCGTACTGTGGCCGACAGCCGGCGCTTTCGTGAGATCCCCTGGTTCTCATCAGGTGATGAGGTGCTCCAAACGCCGTACAATAAAACATTTTCTTTCCGTAAAACCAACAAATGTCATAAGAAAAATAAATTTAAGTAATTCATTATGGTAAAAATAAGTGGTGAAGTGGCACTTCACCTACTTCACCCGAAAAGCCGCCCCTGCAGTATTGTCATATGATCGCTGAAGCTCGTAAATTAAAACAGTAATATTAAATATCGGTAATATTACCTATATGAAATCGTATTTGGCCTTTTCATCTCACAGTTTAAAGATTATCCTGGACGAAGGCATGGAGTGATACACCGGGCGGCTAACATTGTGTTCTTGCCAACGCAATATCAGTTAATAGAGGTCTTACGAACTTGGATAGTGTAATATCAATAACATTTTACTGATATTATCTGACCTCACACTGCAACAGAACACATTCCTGAAACGGAAGAAGTAGCAATTCCTCGTATTAGGCTCATAAGTTTGATGGACTTCCGACAGTAGGGCACAGCAGCTTCAAAAAACTCCTGCAGGTACCTCATTAGAGCAACGAAACAAGGTTTTGTGTATCGAAGTCCTCCTCTGTCCTGATGCATAATCGGTTCCATTTAGTGGTATCGAAACTCTAGGCAGTGAGATGTTGCTGACGCAAATGTCACATTCCATCCTCTTTTCAACAACACGAACCAAGTACCCGCAAATTAGGGACTGATTTTACTATTTCTAGATTGACTAGGACATTATCATTGGGATATTTGAGGTTGTCCAAAATATCTAAACATGAAGACGTTTTCTTTTGTGATTGTCCACCACAATTCTTATCACAAGGAATCCACTATCCTCCACGGCTTTAATCACCTTATGAAATAAGGTGGAAAGGCTAGAGATGTGGAGTAATTTGAGGATATCCATCTACTTCCTTTACTAGGACCTTGCCTAGATATAGCCGACAGTCACTTTTCATTTAATTACCTTCTATACGGCATTTCACGGAATGGTATCATTCCTGGCTGCGAACCACATCGCCGAGATTTGCAAAATCGCATACAACAGTTGAATATTTCGGGGGCAAATCTGAAGTTGCAGTTCTGCAAGTATATATTGAAACGGGAATGCCCTGCGAGCATTCGCATTCATGTATTGCTTGAGAAGAACGCACTAACACCCGACTGTATGGATTCAAAATGAGCGCCGAGCGCGCAGGCATCATGGGGTACAGCATGCAAGCAAGCGCTGCTACAGAGTGCCAGCCGAGGCCAAGTGACGTCACACCGAAAGTTCCATTCGATTATATGGCATTTCATCACGAACGGAAGCTTAAATCGTAATTTCGAGAACGTCACCTTATAGTCCTGGACAACAAATGCTACTACCTAAAATTTCATTAAAATAGGTGGAAGGTTGACCGAGATCTGAATTTTGTTAGAAGACCATATTTCCAGTCTCGCCGTCCGACCTCGAGCCATATGAGGGGGTCGCCAGCTTCGAGGAGACCAGAGTGTGCCAGCGTGTCAGTGTGTCACAATGTGTGTCACAGTACTTCGTCATGAACCAGTCGTCTCGCTGATGTGATACAGTTCGTTACTCTGTCCGGCTAAGGACCGGTGTTTGAAAGTACGCAATACGAGTGTTGAAAACCTTCTCTGTGGACTCTAACTTCGCGTGTAAGCGATAGCTTATTCACTGATGATATCGGTCTGTCGAGCCGAGAAACATTATTTCGTTTTGTGAATTGTGTAATTGAAGAGACTGTACAGTAATCACTGGATATTTTGAAACTGTGCTTAAAGGACTTAGGGCATAAATACTGTGCTTTAGTTGTTTCCTCTGCAAAAGACTGTGTTAGTCTATTTCGTAAAATTGTGCCCTAGTGAAAGTACAATTATTTTTATGGACAGTGTCAATTTGTTTCATAAAGGACAGTGCCAACCTTCCTTTTAAAGACTGTGTCAATTCACCTCGTGAAAAAAACAGTGTCGACATTTTCCTTTCATAAAACTGTGCCAACCTCCATTTTCAAGAGACTGTGTTAATTCACTTCGCATAACCGTGCTAACAAAAGGCTGTGCCGATATTTCCTTTCAAAGACTGTACTGATTCGTGAAATACGGTGCCTTTATTTCTTTTCAAGGTACTACGTT
Organism: Anabrus simplex; assembly: GCF_040414725.1. NCBI lineage: Eukaryota > Metazoa > Arthropoda > Insecta > Orthoptera > Tettigoniidae > Anabrus > Anabrus simplex. Next base: position 580,688,669 of record NC_090266.1, on the reverse strand, counting down.
AATTCCCCTCATAAAGACTGTGTCTACATTTACGTGTAATATTGTGCCTCAGTGGAAAAATTACCTCTGAGAAATTACGTGATTTGTAACAGAACTTGGTTCTTTTTCACGAGACTGTGTCATAAACAACTTCTGTTCTGTCTTCGCAGAAACTTTAATTTATTTCTACATGTGTGTGCGCTAGAACATTTCATGTACTCATTACAAACAGTGTAGAGACTGTGTCCGAAGGACTTAATTTATTTTCCTTTGCACTGATATTAAGTGAAGCGGTAAACCATCGTATCTCAGAAAGCTCCAGATTATTTTCATTGCCTATCACTTCACGTTCGATAGTGGCTATTGCATGAACATTATTAATCATTTTCACAGAACTGTGATTTTGAATTCATCTCGTTTTTCAAATGTGCGTCCAACACCATTTATAGTGGAACTTATTCGATCAGTAAACAGTCTCTCGCCATAATTTGCAGTGCAGTGCGGTAGAGAAGTGTTATCAGATTCTGTTGACATTCTGTGCGAAAGTTTTACATTCCTCTGCTCCTTTCATGGGACTTAGTGGGATACAAAACTCAACAACTATTCCACGCTCCAGTATCGTCAGACGGCCGCCTCCGGGTTCGAGTCTCCTTCAGCATCAAGGGCTAACAACCGCCGTGGGACGACGCCGACTACGTGGGACGACACCGATGCCGCAGGACGACGCCTTCTCCACATCTTTGAGGACATTCAAACTATTCGTCTCTAAAAGGTGATATAATTTCTATGCAATTTTTGAATAAACTGAATAAGTTCCCCTTATAAATGAACTCATTTCACTGCCCTTCTCTCGTACTCTCTAAAGCATGAACCGTACACGCCTTGGCGTTAATCCATGCTCTCCACAAAGCTGAAGTACGGGCGTTCCTGTTTCAATATATAACTTGCGCAAACGGAAGAAATTAAGTGAACTTTAAAGTAACTTCTAGAATATCTATACGCACGACATGATTAATTCATATCATAGTTCTATCCAAAATATCTTTTCTACAAGTGGAAGTGAACAGGTACGTTTACCCATTTTCCGAAATACCTCAGCTTTTCACACACATGCATGCGTCAATAACACAATGCTACACCCATACTGACAGCGAATATTGTGCGTCTGCCACTGCACTCTTACGGCGACTTGACGAAATGTTGGTATCCGCACCTTCCTGTGTTAAACGGGTGGCATAGAACAGGCAGTATATCAGGATCAAGATGGCGGTGGTTCGAAACAAAGACGATGGAGATCACATCTGCTTACCACAGAAAGTATCCACTAGGAAATAGGTTAGGCCCATTTAAACAACAATCATCATCCTCCTCCTCATCATCTTCATCATATCATCATCACTCAGAAATATTTCCATACTTACTGAAAGTAAATATTAAGATGGCAATTTATTTTCTGACATTGCACCATTAATCTCACACTGTAACACGCCTCATTGCAGGTCAAAATCTCAATTACAGACACTATAATTCCACAAGTTAGCCGAGCCACTTGCCATGTATGATTTTTTGTTTCCAATTTGCTTTACGTTGTACAGACATAGGTAGGTCTTAAGGCAACGACGGGATATCAAAGAGCTAGAAGTGGGAAGGAATCGACCATGGCCTTAATTATGGTACAGCCACAGCATTTGCGTGGTGTGAAAATCGGAAACCACTGAAAGCCTTCATCAGTGCTGCCGACATTGGGGTTCGAACCTATAATCTTCCGAATGCAAGCTCATGACTACGTAGATCAGACTGCGCAGACACCTGCTCCGTGACGTATACGAACATACGAGGTGAATAAGTCTTACAGTAATTAGCATTGAAGAATCTAACGCGTGCTAGAATTTCAACACTCAGGATGCATTCATTGACTGATTACATTGTCGAGTGACACTTTTCCAATATTTAAATGACTTGCGTCAGACTGCATTCGGGACTGGAAGGAAGCGTGGCGTTGAAAATCCCAGGAAACTCGTAGTTATGGCATGGAAGACAAGTTTGCGAGTTAATTCGGGAACAGGATGGAAGGAGTTAACACCACGCCCAATTCCAAACCAAGAATAATTGTACTTTATATTGTGACGGTTTTTCAGGTCCCTTTGACTAAAATTATGTCTAAGTGGTTATCCGTCATTTTCCTTCTGAGAGACACCTGAATCCAGTATAAAATGTCGTTAATCATGGCGATAACTGTGTACAGACCTTGCCGCGGCGACTGGGGCTTCGGTGACTTTCAGTTCATCCATAAGGCTCGATTTAGCCACAAGCGCTACCCTTCCTGAAAACCATTCCAATTCGCTTCCTGGTCATATCGGGCTTTATTCGGTATCTATCAATCATCAGATGTCGTCGAGAATAAGCATGGATTTGTGACTGACCAGCTCCACGAACTTCCAAATATAGTATATCGTTGGTGGTTTTTGTTTCGGCCCCGTCCCAAACGTTAAGCCACGTGGCATACGTAGCTCTCTTCCGAGGACTATGTCGGCTGTTGTCATGTCTATCGTCTCGTGGGTAGATGCACGGTGTTCCATAGTAAAGAAGGGCTTCCTATAATACAAGCCCCACTGGCATCCCGACACCACCTTTCTCAGATGTTCTCGACGGTCTTCACGAATAATTCTACCATATTGTATGACTGCCGTTGGAGATATATCGTTGCGTATTGCATACACCGAGACGCTGCAGAAATGCTTTTATTAGCGTTGATTCTAATTTCCTATCCCTGTAGCTATGCAGTTCTCTCGTTACACCTAAGTGACAGAAGAACGTCTTTACTAGATTATAGGTCCTTTTGACGCTTCCGGTGTAGACCTCATGCCATTTGGTGAAATAGGCCATGGTTAGAAGCAAGTAGCGATGTCGGCGTCCAAGTCAGGAAACGGTCCTGTGATGTCGACGGCTGTTCTCTCGACGAGGGCTCAATCACTATACTGCATTTCGCCCTTACTCCAGGTACGAGGGCTTTGACTCGTTGCACTGGGGTCATATTTAGAACAATCATTCGACATCCGTCGTCACATACACAGTGGTAGCACTGTTAGAACCGATGCAAGGTATTAATGACTCTGAGATGGCATACAATAGAGCTCAACACCACTTCCATTATTCTGTCCCTAGGAGTTAGCAGCTGGGAAATTCTTGTCAGTGGCCCACTCTCGAACTGCCGTGAACAGACCGTTGTCGACCCCTCCGGATTTATTCCATTACGCCTTGTAAGGTGAACTACATTAGGCAATGTTCGTTCATATTGGTCACTGTCCTGACTCCACTAATCCCAAGATATGTCCAACGCACTCACCCGCAAGCTACTCCCTCCTCAGCATAGCACACTACACTACTTCCGCTGCCACAGCTTTCACAGCTTGAATATGCACTGTAACTGGCTGCTTCTTCACCTGACGTTATTTCTTCCACCTGGTCTCCTTGCGTCAGCGTTGCAGTATTTCTTTCCCTGTCGGTGTTCGGGGGTGAAGTCAAATTTCTTCAGGCGGCGCACCCATCAGACTGTCTGGCCTTCCAGCCTTCTACATTTCAGGGAACACGCCAAGAAAAGAATTTCAGTGCGTAAATTGAACTGGTGACTGTTCAATTATTGGCAGAATTACTTCAGTGTTTTCACGATGATCAAGAATTCACAGCAGGTCCCGCAATACTGCCTCTCGGCTTTGGATAACGTTTTGATGCATAACACTATCACCGTTCCCTTTCCGTCCTGAATCTGTGACAACAACCAACAAATCCCAACATTGCTGGTGTCAGTGCCGACGGAGAACTTCTCGACAGGCTTGGAAAACCCCAAAACAACTGCTGAGCACAATGTCTCTTTGAATTCTTAAAACATGCCCTCTGCCCAAGGTAGGTAGAGTGTATTTGGTAGGCCATTCCCGCTCACAGCGATCTCATTGGTGGACCGCGCATGACGTAGACTGGAGGGCTAGTAGTGCGCGCCTACAGTTGACTGCATGCAGCATAAACGTCGAAAATTTAAAAAATAAGTCCAATTTTTAATAAATAATTGATAGGTTGCCCTTATTAAAATAAATCAATCATATTATCCCGTAGATAAATAATAGAAGAAACCCTGAATAATAACATCTTAAAAGTCGACTGTAAGTTGAATACATACATGGAAATACTGTAATAGTTGTTGGTTTAATTGCATTTAGAACTCACGTTTTGATCACTTACGGTTGTAAGTTGCTGAAGAAGCTGATACTGCCCAGAGTCCACTCTTCTTCGCTGAATGCTTCTTTATAGCACCTATTTGATATTATTTTTGTTTAGGTTAAGTATTGTAATGAAAGTTCTGATACAGAGACATAATCACCGGACTTGTCGCCTATTAAAAACGTGTGGGATATGGTGAAATGACGGGTGCGGCGCTGTGACCAAATGCCAAGCACCAAAGATGACCTCTGGAACCAGGTGAATGCATCGTGTATGGCTATACCACAGGACACATTTCGAGCCTTATACGCGTCGAGGCCATCGGGCATGAAACAAGTTATCAGTGCCCATGCAGGACCAAGAGCCTACTAGGCAACATGCTATTGAACATGTCCTGTGAATATGAACTTCCTATCTCTAGCCTTTCAGGGTGTTTTCTTATGAATATGAGTGTACATTTTACAAAATATTATGGGGGCGTTGACCTTCGATGTTAGGCCCCGTTAAACAATAAGCAACAAGCAGCACAAATATTATGGGATTGCCAGACCATACTGGAGTGAGAATGATGCTTGAAGAGGTGAGCAAACAGGCAGATATTTAGAAACGAATAGTTAAGTATTGGTGTGGATAAAAAACAGGGGTGGGTTTGCGTGGTGAAATTCATGGCATAGCACATCAACACCAAAGGAAACATAAAAATGATAGTTACTGGGTGGGTGGGTGGGTGGGTGGGGTGAAGAAGCAGCTAGAAGGCATAAGAATGGGGTGCTACAGGGAGTGAAATTCATCAAGGGATGACTGGAGATTCCGTAAGAAGGTAGTCCAAAGAGTGAAAGACATATAAAAGCAAATAACAAAGAATATAACAGCAAGGGAATATTAATAGTAGGCTATTTTAAAAAATAAGTGATAATATGGCAACAAGGACGCACATTCGTTGAGATAAAGGGAAATGAGAGGAAAAATTGTCTGGTTGATTGCAGTTTACAATAATAAAGCTTTAGGAGGAAAAATAACGGAAATAAATATATCTAATAATACGCATATTTATGGAAGTTTCACACCTGAACAACGACTGTAAAGAAACGAGGAATATGTAGAAGGGAAAGAGATACGTAAAATTGAAAATGAACCTGTACTTTACGCAGTTGCTAAGCTATTAAAGATAATGGAAGGAACCAGGAAGAACAGTAAAATTATGTAATATTATCAGAGGAATATGAAAAAAGAAGTGCAAAAAAGATGAAAACAGAGAAAGTTACATGTAGAAAGGAAGAGGTGGTCTGCAAAAGATAACTTAGTTAAAATCCAGAAAATACCTTCCTTTTTTTGTCTTTGTTTTCAATTGGCTTTACGTCGCACCGACACAGATATGTCTTATGGCGACGATGGGATAGGAGAGGGCTAGGAGAGGGAAGGAAGTGGCCGTGGCCTTAATTGTGGTACAGTCCCAACTTTTGCCCGGTGTGAAAATTGGATTCAACGGAAAACCATCTCTATGACTGCCGTCAGTGGGGTTCGAACCCACTCTCTCCCGAATACCGGATACTGGCCGCACTTAAGCGAGTGCAGCTATCAAGCTCGGTCCAGTAAATACCTCAATGCCAAGGTTGTATAATTTCCGAAGATATACCTAAATAACGTTCAAATAACTATAGCAGTACATTCTAGTTAAATCATGTGTTCTGACAGTTTGTTAATTGGAATAAGTGTGGCACTTTTTAATACTAACAAAACCAGTTGAATGTGGTTGCCGTGATTGCGATGGGTGGATGTTCCCTCTCCTCGGTCGTTGGTCATCCATGACTGGGGGTGGGAGAGGGATTCTATTCATTCTCTTCGTCCGTTCACATGAAGCATGAATGTACAGGAGGAGATATCCTGGAATCTATAACATGGTAAATATCCAGGTAGGCTAACGTTGTATACTATTTATTGGGTATGTATCATATATTTCAAACATTATTGTAACATTTTACTCATTGGAATATCTTTGGTATTGTGTAATACTATCAAATCCAACTCCATGTAATAGTTTGTACTACAATTTTTTTTTTTTTTTTTTTTTTGCTATGGGCTTTACGTCGCACCGACACGGATAGGTCTTATGGCGACGATGGGATAGGAAAGGCCTAGGAGTTGGAAGGAAGCGGCCGTGGCCTTAATTAAGGTACAGCCCCAGCATTTGCCTGGTGTGAAAATGGGAAACCACGGAAAACCATTTTCAGGGCTGCCGATAGTGGGATTCGAACCTACTATCTCCCGGATGCAAGCTCAAAGCCGCGCGCCTCTACGCGCACGGCCAACTCGCCCGGTTGTACTACAATTAACTGTCTCCTCATTTGTTGGCCATTCGAGACTGAGAGAAAGGAGCATTTATTCATTCAACTGACACCAAGTAACAGTTCCTCTCACTTTCACTGGGCACATGAGGCTAATTGCCATCCCGGAAGACGGATCATCCACTACCTAGTGGATCCAGTACAAAGTTATACTTCAGAAACGCTGAAGACCATATTTTAAAAATTGTGACTATCTGAACTGTAGAAATTAGTAGGGGGTAAGGTATCACCTATATCCCTTATTCCTGACCACTTGAATGTCAGTGCAGGTGTAATCTAGCGTACGTAAATTGAAATGGATTCTCTGTTAGGTGTCATTTATGGTAATGAATTTCAATTACATATACGAATGTGAAGAAGAGTGAAAATAGTATCAATATTTCAAGTAAAGATCCTGTTCTGTCTATGAAAAACATGAAATAAAATAATAATTAAATCTCTTACTAGATGCTGACAGTTGACAGTGGATAGTTAAAATATTCCCGGGTTAATGGGCCGTGGTCCAATTGAATTAATAACTCCCAGCATTTCTTTGGGATGTTAAGAAATTTGCTTTCGATGAAGGTCAGCAGTGGAGAAAACTAATATATCATATATATATTTTGTGAATTTCTCTCATCCGTGGACCGATGGGCAAGCGGGACCTAACAGCCTGACTTTGACTTATCACTCCTGTCTCCGGAACATAGCAACAAGCACGGCAAATCTCGCAATTTCTTAGTTGAATTCCATTACTTGAACATTTAACAAGGTCAGTATGTCGCTCCAGTTGCTCTCGAGTTATGAAGTGCTAGTTCGGGGTATAATACTCATAATGCCTCTACATACAGTCTGTACATAGTACAGGTTAGGGTATTCATTACATAAACACATAAATTTTATGTAGGTTAGTCGATCTGTCGGGTTATAAAGTGGACGCTTTCTACAGAGACTGTTTACTACTAATATGTGTAACTTCGACGCGTTACTTTCTCTTTTTATTTTTTGCCAGTTATATAGTTGGTAAATTGTTGTGTGTTGATAGGCTGTGTTGATGAATAAAATAATCGGTCGTATGGAAATATTGTGGAATTGAATTTTTGTGTATCGTAATTTATATCATTTCCCAACATATGGCGCTCCAGACAGGATATTATTAGCGACAGTAATTTTATTCTGAACACAGTAAGTAGTTTATTACTGGAGTGTTGTAGACATCAATCCAGCCTTCATGTCGATTGCAGTGAAAACCATGTCCCGTGGTCTTATTCGAAGATCGTTCAGCAAAGTCCACAGGGAACTCGAAGTTTTAGTGGATGGTGGAGATGATCTTTTTTTTTGCTAATTGATTTACGTCGCACCGACACAGATAGGTCTTATGACGACGATGGGACAGGAAAGGCCTAAGAATGGGAAGGAAACGGCCGTGGCCTTAATTTGTGTACAGAACCAGCATTTGCCTTGTGTGAAAATGAGAAACCACGGAAAACCATCCTCAGGGCTGCCGACAGTGGGGTTCGAACCCACTATCTCCCGGATACGAGCTCACAGCTGCGCGCTCCTAACCACACGGCCAACTCGCCCGGTAAATGGTGGGGATGATCTTGATCGTGAGCAAATACCTACATATATGGATGTGCTTGAATTACGATTCTAAGAGTTTCAAGGTTATGACGTAATTATGTATGGCTGTATTCTTCCTGATAATACCTTACTCGAGAAAGAGCTTGACTTGGAGATGGACAAAGTAGAAGAATATATCGTCAAGAATTTACGGAGGAAACGTAATGTCGATAACGTATATGAAGATAAGGTTAGGTCTACTCATTCGAACCATATTTTGGGACTTTATCCCCTGTAAATGCTTCGAAATTGTACTTACAAACTCCCTTAGCTGAAAATTAAGGAATTCAATGGGGAATTAAAGGATTGGCTGCAATTTTCGTCACAGTTTGAAAATATAGTTAGCGACCCTAATATGAACCTCAGTGATAAGTTCCCAACTCTGTTACTAGGGAAGTTGTTCAGATTTACCCTGGTACAGTTGAAATGTATCTAGAGGTGACAACGACACTCAAAGACCGATTTTGGAGGGGGGTATTTTCTAACTGAATTCTATATTAGGGAATTTAGAAAATCACCTTGCGGAATACAATCTCCACCAAAATAATGTCTTTGTCTGTTCTGCATGATAAGTTTTAGTTTCACCTAAGAAATCTTCACAGGTTGGGCGTAACGTCAGAAAAGTATGGTCACATACTTTTCCATTGCGTATCCATGTGTCCACCAGATGATGTTTTGAAAGTATGGGAAAGAAGTTGCACTATTTTCTAGCAGAGAGAAAATGACGCTAAGTCGTCCTCAAAGGATGTGTTGGAGAAAATTATTCAGTTCCTCGAGGCAGAAGTTGAAAGAGAACAGAAAATGTTTTGTTTCTATGTCTATGTTTGGCTTGTGAGTCCCCTAAAATAGTAAAATCAATGGGAAGAAGAGGGATTCAATCCAGCCTGTTCATACTGTAAAACAGCCCTGTCCAACGCGGCGCCCGAGGTGCCCTTTTATGGCGCCCTTCGCAATTAATTTCCAAATTAAATTTTACTTAATATTTGAAAACAATACTTTTGCATTTCAATAAATATTCTTACATTTCTCTTAAAAATACCGTCCTTAAAGTCAGGAAATTTGTTATTTCCGTACCTCCAAATACACAAAGATCTTTGAGTAAGCCATAAATGTTATCTAGGCCTAACTGACTCGTGTCCGCAATTAGTGAAGAGGTAGAAGGAAGGTTCAGCAAGAGAGCTATTCGACATGTAAGTGGTTGCGACAAAGGGAAATGCTCCACAAACCTCTCACTGTGGAGGGGTTAGCGCCAGGTATAAGGCCCTCTCTACTCACGGAGCCAAATATTGCCGCATATTTATTCTGCCAAACAGAATCGCTTTCTTATGATTCACTTGATTGCAATGCCATAAACTACCTATTATGACAGAGTTTCACCAGGACGACAACGGGACACCCAATTTGCCCACAAAGTAACTTTAATCCCAACAAAGCTGTGCCGTAAACAATGAACAAACGATTTATGAAAGTCTTGCAATTGGAATGTTCCCAGTTCGTAGCTTTCAGGCGAACATTCAGTATTACTTGTGAGCTTATGCAGGGCTTATGGAATACGTTTTGAGTGCCTTGTGTTGTGATAAGTTGTACATTCAACATGCTTCGTGTGCCTTTTTTCATTACTATTTAAACTTTGAATTATTCAGTTTATAATCAGTTATATTTCATTAAACATAACCCATCCTAACATGGCTCAAAGGCAAAGAAATTATAACTTTAACAATGAATGGGAGGACCAGTATTGCTTTATGGAAAACATAGGAAAGTCTGTGTGTTTATTGTGTAATGCTAGCGTGTCTGTTCCTAAAAGAAGTAATGTACAGCGATATTTTTTGACTAATCACAAAAAAATTGACAGTGAATTTCCTGTTAATTCTGAACTAAGAAAACACAAAGTGAAAGACGTAAAATCTAAATTAGCATTGCAACAATGTGCGTTTATGAAGCCAGTTCAGCAAACGCGTAACGTGACAAAAACTTCTTACAAAGTTTGTTACGTCCTAGCTAAAAGGAACTTTCAGTGACGGGAAAGTAGTGAAAGAAGCTATGCTAAATGCCGCTGAATCTCTGTCCGAATCTCACAAAGATAAATCTGAATTGATATCTTCAATCAAAGGACTTCAGTTGTCTCACCAGACTGTTGCTAGGCGGGTTGAACAGATTTCTAATAATATGGAATCTCAATTACATCAGGATTTGAAATCGTGTGAACATTTTTCACTCCAGTTTGATGAAAGTGCTGATATATCTGACACTGATGAGTTGTGTGTATTTGCTAGAATGGTTTTTAATGAAGGAAGAATTTGTCACGCTATTGCCACTTCATGGACGTACTAGGGGAGAAGGCATATTAAATTCACCGAAGTGAATAACTTACCACTGTCAAAGCTTGTCGCTCTAACAACAGATGGGGCACCGTCTATGACTGGTAGAAATAGTGGTTTTCCCTATCTTTGCGCTAAGGATGAATCATTTCCAAAATTCCTTCCTTATCATTGTATTATTCACCAAGAAGCTTTATGCGCAAAGGTTTTAAAGTTCGATCATGTCATAAAAATTGTAACTCATGTCGTGAAATATAGAAGATCGTCATATACTCGTCATCGATTGCTCAGAAATATTTTAAGTATGTCGGATTCGGAGTATGGTGACGTCATCCTTCATGCAGACGTAAGGTGGCTTAGTAGGGGGAAAACACTCGAACGGTTTTGCTGCCTGTTGGATGAGATACGAGACTTTATTAAATCATCTCCTGGGAAATATTATCACGAACTTGGTGATATATCTTGGCTAATCGAATTAGTATTATTGGCAGACATCACCTCAAAATTAAATGAGTTAAATCTCGAATTGCAAGGAAAAGATCATAATATTTCCGGTATGATAAGTATTGTCAATGCATTTGAAAAGAAACACAAGGTATTGAATGTCCATTAAAATAGAAATTCCCTTTCACATTTTCCAAATTTTAAATCTATGGCAGATACAGTAAATGGCGGCAAGCATGATTTTTCATCTCTTGCTAAACATATTGAGACTCTTGAGTCCAAATTTGGTAGCAGATTTAGCCAGTTTTCAATGCTTGAACCAGTGATCATGTTTGTCAATAATCCCTTCGCTTCTCTTGACGTTTGTGAGCTTGGAGGGAGGGTGTGTGAAATATTCGAAAATTATAATCCTGAAGAATTAGAAATGGAAATTTTAAGCATTCATTCAGACCTTTCTTTGAAATCCTCCTACGCAACATGTGGCAATTTCTGGTCTCTGGTGGACGGTAAAAAGTATCCCATTACCCGCAGTGTTGCTCTGAAGATGCAATCTTGTTTTGGTTCAACCTATCTTCGTGAAGTCGCGTTTTCGACTATAACATAAAAAAACAAATACCGATCCTGCCTGACAGACTCACACCTGGACGACGCGTTAAGAGCAGCCTGTTCCAGTTACACACCAGACTTTCCTCAACATGCAGCGAGCATGCAGTGCCAGATTTCACATTAATTATGTGAGTAAATATATTTTCATATTATTTTTAAATCTAGATTTATTATTATTATTATTATTATTATTATTATTATTATTATTATTATTATTATTATTATTATTATTATTATTATTATTATTGCTATTATTATTATTATGATTATTATTATTATTATTATTATTAATATATGGTCGTTGTAGTACCGATAACAGTAGTCGAATTAGTGGAATCGTTCCTGGCGCCCGCATACCCTTAGTTATCATGTGAATGTGCTCGCGTAGAAACGAACGTTGGACAGCCCTGCTGTGGAACATATCTCTACAGCTTCTGGGTTATTTACCAGTGCAAAATGAGGACCTGAATTAATCTTCTATTCATCCAACCACAAGGCTTAGGATTGTATTAAAGCTCACGACATGTCTGTGGCAGAGAGAAGTCACATCGTGGACCTCAGAATGGCTTTTAGTTGTTGTCTTAGACAAAAGCATCATGCGAAGAAGTGCAAACATCGCCAAAAGTGTATAGTTAGTGGTATGTCACATTTCGTTATTGTCTATGATACTGTACATTTGGTGCTTGATAGTTCAAAGGAGGGAAATACTAACATTCAGAATAGTTCTACAAGATCTGAAATACAACATGATGAAGCACTTCTAAGTCTATCAAACAGATGTAATGCAGCTACAGACGTTTGTTTCCAATAAAAGAAATGACAACAATAATCATCCTGCTAGGGAATTTATAGATATTTCTTCTCAACGTTAAAATATTTCCTCTGTGAAAAGAGGACCATGGTTTGGTGGCTTGCGAAACACAATATCAGCCTCAGTGGATTGGAATATTCTGGGTCAATAGAAATTTTAATTGCAGCTGATATTGCTGGTAAAATCCTTACTAGAGGCAGGAGTATGCTCACTTGTGTGCAAGTAGCGTTCGAAACAAAACTTGGGAGGACATTAATGGGAAGAATTCCATCTGGACGGGATTCTAAAGATAACCTTGCCATCATTGTCACAGTAATGTTTGTTAGGAGTAATGCATTATCATGTATGTGGACGCTGGACACCTTTGGAATCACGGACCCTTCTGACAAGTTGAAGAAAGTTAGTACTTCAAGCCGCAGTTCATCAAAATTTCATCGAGTCAGTGACCATCACAGAGGAAGGTGCTATGCAGTACAATTATCCTGAAATGCAGGTCACCAAACTCCGTCTGACAGCTAAAGCCTAGCTCTGAAGAGGGCGAACTTCACGGTGAAAAATTGAAAGCCGAGCGACTTTTCGGCCCTTATCAGCAAGTCCTAGAGGAGTGGATTTCGGAAGGACAGGGCATTACCTACCCCATCATCATGTGGTGAAAATGAATAGCACTACACCTCTACGTCCAGTCCTCAATGCTTCTGCTCGGGATGGGAAGAATCCAATCCTCAATCAGTGTTTGGAGGAGGGCCCAAATCTCATTTAAAGTATATATCCTGCACTTACCGGATTTTCTCTGAAGAAGGTAGGAGTAGCTGAGGACATCCGACGTGCCTTCCTCCAAATCATTTTATGTACAAATGATCGCAACTTCCTTCGACTTTTACGGATAACAGAAGAAGGCGTCCCAAAGGTCTACAGGCACTGCCATGTTGTACTCGGGATATCTTACAGCCCTTCTCTGTTAGAATCCTGCTTAAAACTTCACCATGAGACCACCTTAGCCCACTGTAAGGAAGGAAGTTTGACATGGCCCATTTCATTAGTGGAGGAGCTGCCTCATAATTTCTATGTTGATAATTTTGTGTCCAAGACGAATGAAGACTGATATAGGAATTCGTCAATCTAGCTATTTCAGTTATGCGTGAACGACAGTTTGAATTAAGAGGGAGGGAGGTGACTTCACCTTTGCACGCATCCATACCTATTAAAATTTTAGGGCTTCCCAGGCATCCGTCTACAGATATACTGGAGGTAAATGTGGTAATTATTTATGCTTCAGATACGGAGAGGGTTACAAATAAAACCATGCTGAGTGTGGCTCATAAGATTCTTGATCTTATAGCTGTTGGATGTGGTGTCACATAGGAAACAAAACTTTTATTGAAACAAAACCAGGAAAAAATGTATTGCCTGGGATAAATAAGTTAATGCTGAGATACAGTCACAGTTCTCAAGTTGGTTGACCTCTGTACCTTTTGTTAAACAAATTAGATTGCCTAGATTGTTACCAGGTTTTAATTAGTGAGCTTCATGGACTTTGAATGTTTTCTCAGATGCATGTCAAACATCTTGCGCAGCAGTAGCATTATTTCGTGTGCAACAGGAAAGTTGTGTCAATTTCCAACTCTAGACGGTTAAGGCTAGAGTGTCACCGCTCAGCAAACTCAACAAGAAGAAAACAATTCGAAGGCTTGACCTGTTGGCTGTGACAATTACAGCGAGAATGTACATTAGCATCCTTGTTAACTTCAGTATGGAAAAGATTGATACAATCATTTAGACAGATGCAACTACATTGCTGGCCTGTGTTAAACGTTAAGAAACCTGGGAGGTATTTTTTCTTAAAAGGATGAAGGAGATTAGGAAACTAACAGCCAGTTGTGAATGGAGACAGGTTTCTGGTCATATGAACTTCCAACATGAGGTTACTGGGCAAGGAAACTATTGGAATCTCGTTGGTGGGAGGAACAAGATTGGTTCATACAATTTTCGAGACGCTGACCAAATCAGAACCTGCACATAGCGAAAGGGAGATCGGTAGAGAATGAAAGATAACTATTGTGTCTTCTATGATACGTGGGTCAGGTGACAAATACTGGTATTATAAATATTTTTCGCACTACAGTAAGAGAGTCCGTTTATTAGGATGACTCCTAGGTTTCGGGACGAATTGCAATTGGGCAAGAAATGAGCTTTATTACCAGGACCTAACTGCTGATGAGTATAAATTAGCAGAGAACAACACTGTTTTTCTTTTACGAGGAGAAGCCTTTGCTCGCAATTTTTGTCTAAGACTGTCCAATCTACTCTCTCTTATTGATGAAATTGGGGTTATTAGACTCAGGGCAAAGATCTCAAACAAAAGGGATATCAATGAATTTCGTCATCCAGGTGTCCCTCCAACGCACGTCCACGCTGTTGTAAGGCGTAAGATTATGGATATACATAAGAAAAATTGTCATGCAGGAGTGCAATTGACCATGCCAATTCTGCGAGCAGAGATTTGGATACTGGTAGGCAGGCAAACTTTGAGAATGTTTGTTAATTCCTGTCTTCGATGTAAGAGGCCCAATGCCAAGAAGACTGATGTAATACCTACTCGTCTTCCAGAGAACGGAGTGTATAATACACAGGTATTTGAAATTACAGGGGTGTAAAACGCCGGGTCAATATTCCTACATGGGATAGTCACCTAATAGCGTGTGGGGCATCCTCTGGCCCTCCGAACTGCAGTGAGACGCCGTGGAAGTAAGTCGACAAGTCCCTGGTAGTCGTCTGGACGCAGCTGACACCAAATCGTTTACAGAGCGGCCGCCAATGCTGGTCCGTTCATGGGTGCAGGATCCACGGCACGGAGCTTGCGTTCCAGGACATCCCAGATATGCTCGATAGGGTTCATATCGGGGCTCCTGAGTGGCCATGTCAGTCGTTGGACCTCCGCTGCATGTTCCTGAAACCATTCCCGGGCGACGTGGGAGCGATGTGGCGGCGCGTTATCATCTTGAAACACCGCAGAACCGTCTGGACGCTTGAAGGCCAAAAATGTGTGCAGCAGAAATCGTGATTCGTCCGACAATATCACGTTACGCCATTGTTTCAGTGTCCATCCCTGGTGACTGGCGACAAATGCGCGTCGTTGTGCCCGATGGCATTGGGTTAACAGTGGCACCTGTGTGCGGCGCCGGCTCCCATACCCCATAGAACCCATGTTCCTACGGATTGTCCACTGGGAGACGTGTCTAGCACGGCCTGTGTTGAATTGAGCCGTGATTTGTTGCTCGGTTGCCCGTCTGTCACTATTGACAATCCGTCTCAGATGTTGCCGGTCACGGTAATTGAGAGTGGCTGGACGGCCGGTCGTTCGTCTGTTGTGGACGGTGACACCCGCATTCAACCATTCACGATACACCCTGGACACGGTTGATCGTGTGAAGCCGAATTCCCGCACCACTTCCGAAATCGCACTTCCCATCCGTCGGGCACCGACCACCATACCCCATTTGAACGGTATCAGCTCTCGACGACGTTCCATGTTACACCTGTTACATGCACAGCCACTGCTCACAAGGTCTCCTATACAACTGCCTCTGGCACAGGGGGCGTGTTGTGCGCAGACAACACACCTGCGCATCAGTGTTCCGCACTCCCATGACATTTGCTCAGTCAGTGTATATAAGGTAGCGCAGCTACGACATGCATCTTCATTGTTTGCTGGCTTTGAGGAGATTTTTTGAGAAGAAGAGGAAGCTCTCTCACAGTGTACAGTGATCAATGTACCAACTTTATTAGAATTTGATTGGACCATTATTCATATCCCGGAAGGTAAATTGGATGAAAGTTAAATCCACTAGCCTTTCTATGATGAGGAGATGGGGGGGAAACACTTAGTTGTTATTGTTGTTGTCAAGACCCATATGTGCAGAATACTGGGTCGTGCTTCTTAAGATTACGAAGAGATTCAAACTATCTTGCGTGACAGCTAGAGCAACATCAATGGTCTACTGACGTATGTCTCCCAAGATCTCATGGAATTGGCTCCTCTTACAACCATCATGTTCTTTCTAGGTGTATAAGACGTAGGTGTTCCTGATTTTGACTTGCTACAAGCTAATGATATTTACCGTCGGTCGCAGTACCGAAACAAGCTGAGACAGAATCTGCGTGAATGTCTTCGTTCAGAGTGATTGGGTCAATAGCAGTTTTTAGCCTACAAGAAAAAGGTAAGGGTGATATCAGTGGAAGAAAATACTCGACTGGCCATTCCCTCGAGATACCCGACTTATAAAGGGAAGGGTTGGGCATGTGAAAGTTTGTCCATGTCAAAATTTCTACTGGAGAACTAGTACGTCCTGTTCAGCGGATTTACCCTTTGGAACTGGAGTTGAAGCCAGAAAGCAACAGTCAGCTCCTTGGGGGACGACTACTAGATGTTGCACGGGGATTCATAGCAGACACCGAGCTCGATAGCTGCAGTCGCTTAAATGCGGCCAGTATCCAGTGTTCGGGAGACAGTGAGTTCAAACCCCACTGTCGGCATCACTGAAGATGGTTTTCCGTTGTTCCCCATTTTCATACCAAGCAAATGCTGGGGCTGTACCTTAATTAAGGCCATGGCCGCTTCCTTCCCACTCCTAGCCCTTTCTTGTCCCTTCGTCGCTATAAGACCTATCTGTGTCGGTGCGACGTAAAGCAACTTGCGTGCACAGCAGACATAAGCATGTCGAAGATGAAAACTGTAACTCCAACTGGTGAAATGGCGAAAAACATCAGAAAAACGTGGATACACAAAGTGGCAGGCTGGGGAAAAACCCTAAGAGATTGGATCTGTGAATCTTGACAGTTAACAGAAGAGTTAGTTCATTATTGTGTTTCCTTTCAGTGTTAATTTTATTGTAAGTTAATTAGGAGAGTGATTTAAATTAACTTAGGTGGGAAGATGTCAGGTTAGGTGATAAATCGGGTGACAAGATTGACACTTGTTCCAGACATTGATTACTAGAAATATGTGCAACTTCGACACGATATTTTTTGCCGTTTTATGTTTTATTAGTTCCAAAGTTTGTGACTTGATTTTGTAATAGGCTGTGTTGATGAATAAAAAAATGGGTCGTATTGAAATATAGTGGAATTGAATTGTTGAGTGTCGCAATTTATATCATTTCCCAACAAGTTATGTAAAATCAGAGTCTCGCAAAGGAGTCGTTAGACGTTTCGTAACACAATGTCCAGATGTACGCCCTCCAGATAGAAAAACCATGTGGAAACTTGTAAACAAATTGAGGAGAACGGTTTCCTTACTGAATAAGAAGCTAAGGGTAAAATAACGTGTAATTATTGAGGGAAAGGTGAAGGAAATTGCGGAAAAATTAGAACATACGCCTAGAAAGTCCCTACGACGACTTGGAGAAGAAATCGGGCTTTCGAAAAGCTCAGCACGAAGAACTACGAAAATAATAATAATATTTTACTGGCTGGTACACCCATAGGTTGCACATTTGAATTTTCCGCCTTTAAGTACTCCTCTACAGGAGAAACTCCGAACTTTAACAACTGTATCAACTTATAAGTTTTCTCAGAAGATGTCACTACCATAAAATTTGTGATTACAAAGTTGTCAATACTGTGTGGATTTCAACTTGTTTTGTTTTCCATTAATCAAGAAGTGTGGGTATTCTCTCATAGATGTCCGAAGAAATTTTGGACTCATAAGTTTTGGTTTTACTAAATTTCGTTCTTCATGCGTGGGTTGGCAATATTTATCCTTTCTCTCCGCCTGGTTTGAACTTAGCCAATCAAATATTTCTGTAATTAATTTTTGACCAATCGTATCTTTCTTCTTCGATTTTGTATGTAACTGTGTACTCTAGCCAATAAACGACTGTGGGTGTGTCCTAATTATTCATGAAAGGTCTCAAATCTTCCCCAAGAGTATAAAAACTGCTGATTTTTTTGTCTCTCGGCCACTCGAACAACATCTAGCCTAGTGTATGGAAGTGTAGCAGGAGGCAGGAAGTTCCTCTTTCATCCGGCAGCAGCTCTTCAACAAGGTAATAGCCACTTAACATCTTTATTTCTCGCTAGCTCAGCAGTCTAAAACGCGGGGAAGTTCCGAAACCTTTACTATGTAACCTATCTTGAAACATGTAATTTGCCGTCGCATTTGTAAAACTTCACATATCTTTAACTGTAAAACAGGGATAGAGATTGCTTTACCCTCTTGAGCTCCTCTTCATTTTTGGTTTGAGGTGACTACGTTTTGTAACTGTTTCTTCCCTTCTGTAAAGTTTTCTCATTCGAGTCACCTCCATAGTTTGGGATTAGCCGCTGTTTCTTCGGCCTAGTGCCTCTTAGGTTCTCAAAAGGTTTCATTTAGGAGTGCAAGTACACGCCCCCATTCTGTTTTGCATTTTGGGCCATCTACTTAACCTATTCTTTTTCAACGAAGGCCCAGTAGGTTGGGTACAAGATACCCCTGTTTCTTTGTAAGCGTGCCTTGAGGGCAGTTGATAGTAATGTTTGTTGTTGCGTTTGACAGGCTCAGAAATTTGAGAGCGGGTCGGCTCTTTCTTGTGTTTGAAAAGTGCCTCTGTGAGGCTTGAGGTTAAAAGTTGGGAGAAAGTTCTCCTTGAATGAAGGGGTTTTGTGCACTTTGAACAAATGTATGCCTGGGTAAAGTTGGGCTAGTAGCGCAAGGGTTGTAAATTGGAGCTCGAATCCCATAACTGGTTAAGATCCCTGAACTTGTGCTTTCGTTTGTAAAAAGTATACCTTGTACCTGATTTTTTGTTATTTCACCTAGAGAAAATTTGTTAAATCTTGTTGTCTATTGAAAATATAATCTTCGGTTAAATTTTAAGTTTTGGTTTCATATTGTGGATAGACCCATTCCAGCCCGCACCTTCTTTCACCTCTGCATTCCACGGGTAACCCCGTAACAAATATAATTCATACTTTACAAGGTAGCTGTAGTACATGAACAGAATTCACATGATCATTATAAGTGGGAGATTTTTTGCAATTAGAAATTGCGAAACGTTTATGATGAAATAATTATCCACGCTTAATTGTGTTCTCTGGTTTCATTTACATGAGTACGTTTCGACGAAAAATAACAGATATTCGCTGCCGAGACCAAACCTCCTATGTGAAACATTTTGGCTTAGCACTTTGGCCGGTAAGGTTCTGTCATCTAAGGTGCAATATTGTGTGTATATTATCAAGGCATTCTCGCTCTTCATAATTTTGTATGTGCTGCGGGTCAGTATATCTCCAAAAATATTATCACATAGAAGGTTTTGTCCCCGCAACAACGAGGTATTAGAATGCTGTAAACCCCCGTCGCATATAAATAAATTCCTTTGTACGATCAGCGGATCGGCGTATGATGATCACAGTGAATGGACGAAGAATAATAGGACCAATTATATTAAGGTACAATTAACAGACAGAGTTACAGGGATGACATACTCGAACCATTTTTCGATGAAATGACTGACATTGACTGTCGAAAGTGATATGTGCAGCAAGACCCTACCACCACGCATATGGCTAATGACACATTAAGATTCACTTAGGTATTTTTTAAAGATAGGTTTTTTTTTGCTAGTGGCTTTACACCGCACCGCCACAGATAGGTCTTAATGGAGACGATAGGATAGGAAATGCCTAGGAGTTGGAAGGAAGCGGGCGTGGCCTTAATTAAGGTACAGCCCCAGCGTTTGCCTAGTGTGAAAAATGGGAAGCAACGGAAAACCACCTTTAGGGCTGCTGACAGTGGGATTCGAACCCACTACCTCCCGGTTGCAAGCTCACAGCCACGCGCCTCTAACCGCACGGACAAATCGCCCGGTAGATAGAGTTAATAGTACGGTCTTAAGTCATTTAACAGGTTTAATAGTTTGTGACACTTATGTGTGAGGAAATTGGAAATTAAAGTGTATGCAAGAAACTCCTTCGCATTAGACGATCTGAAGGAGCGTATACGAAGGGAAGTAGCATCAATTATGGAGGAAGGACTAGTCCGTGTGGATCAGACTTTCCTAACTCATTACCGAAAGTATGTGGATGTAGGAGAACATTTCCAACATCTCCTGTCATAAGATACGTGCTTATTTTCATAATTGTAATTGTTATGTCGTATCATGCACCGGCAAAGTGAGGGAAGTGCCGTGCTTGTTGCAAGCATCGCAACGGGGAGTGAAGAGTCAATGCCCGACAGGCAGGCAGGTAACGCCTACCCGCCGGCCGGCAGACCGATCAGAGAAACTCACTATACATGATGTATTACCAGAACTTCACCTACGATTAATTGTTTTAGAATGGCTGAGGAGTTCCGAAGTAATGAAATTTGTTCGGATGTTAAGAAGGTACTCTGATGGTGACAATTGAAATGGTCCCCTCTGTACCCTAGTACCCTAGGGTGACTCCGTCTCCATAAATCGTAAAATTAGTTAGTATGGCGACAAACCGATGACAATCTCCTTTTTCTACCGCTTTTCCCACACTTTATGGGGTCTCAGGAGCGAACTGTGTCGTAAATGTGGATTTGACCCTTTTCTCGGCCTGATGACCTTCCTGACGCCAACCCTATGTAGAGGCATATAATCATTATTGCGTATATATTTGTTGCTTGCTAGTGTGGTGTGTTGTCTAAGTATGAAGAGGAGAGCGACGGGACATACACACGTTGGAACAAACACAAACAAACAGTCCACGAGGCAGAAGTCGTAATTGAATGCGATTAAATTCCCCGACGAGGCCGGGAATGTTGCCCGTGACCCTCAGAACCGAAGGCCTCAACACTGGCCGTTCAGCCAAGGAGTCGGACACAAACAAATAACAATGTTACGATTATTATCATTATTATTATTATTATTATTATTATTATTATTATTATTATTATTATTATTATTATTATTATTATTATTATTATATAATTCGCTGGGCCATCAAGGACCAAGTTAAGTCTTGTTGCATTTGACACTGAACTTGGCCTTTTTTAGAGCCCAAATTTCTCTCATTCTTCGTGAGTGGGCCTGCTTAAGCTCCTCTGTCCAAGGGGCACCGTGTCTTCTCTTCGGTTGCTCGTCTCGGTTTAGCCCGTTCGTCAATATTTTCTTGCGGAAGAGCTCTCTGTTAAGGGCGTCTTCAGCTGAGATATGTAGCATTTGCAGGTCTTCTTTGGTATTTCTAAACCAGGGAATTGTGGTTTTGGGGTTTGAATAAAAAAAGTGAAAGATTTCTTTAGTTAACTTTCTTCCGTCCATTCTTTTCAGATGACCGTAAAATCGTGACCGACTTTTTCTGATTGTGTCGGTAATTTTCTCTATTTTGCTGTAGACTTCCTTGTTGGATCTCTTTTGATGGATTCCATTTCTGTACTTTGATCCCAAGATTCCTCTCACAATTTTGCGTTCTCTTTTCTCCAGTTCTTCAAGGAGTCCTTTATTGGCATTTAGAGACAGGGTTTCGGCTGCATATAGAACTACTGGCTTCAGAACTGTTTCATAGTGACGTATCTTGGTGTTTTGGGAAAGGCATTTTTGTTGTAGATTGTGTGGGATGTTTGGTAGGCTATTTCCAGTTTGCGTACTCGCTCCTGAAGTGCTTCTTTGTCCAGTCCAGTTTTCATGATGATCTCACCCAGGTATTTGAATTTGTCTACTAGGGTGATGTCCCCGTATTTTGTATGGAGTTTTGGTGGAGCCTCTTTGATGTTAGTCATTACTTCTGTTTTCTCAAACGATATCTGCAAACCAGTTTGTTCGGCAATTTCCTTTAAAATTTCAATTTGAGTTCTAGCGGCTTCCATGTCGTTTGAGAGAACAGCAATATCATCGGCAAATGCTAAGCAGTCTGTTGCGATCCCCTTGGATTTGGTTCCTATTCTCAATGGACTGTAGTTGGTTTTCTGTAATCTCACCCGCCAGGTTCTGATGATCTGTTCAAGAACACAGTTGAAGAGTATCGGGGATAGCCCATCACCTTGTCGGACTTCTGTTTTGATGTCAAAGGAATGCGACAGACATCCGTGGCACTTCACCTTGGAATTTGTATCGGTCAGGGTGGCTCTAATTAATGCCAGCAGTTTCAAATCAACTCCAAATTCATTTAAGATGTTTAGCAGGACTTCCCGGTCAACGGAGTCGTACGCTTTCTTAAAGTCCACAAAGACAGACACATACTGCTTGGACCTTAGTGTACAGTATCTGATGATCGTTTTGAGATTTTGGATCTATTCAGCTGTTGAACGACCTTTTCTGGAACCTCCTTGGTATTCACCTATTTGATGTTCGACTTGTGCTTCCAAACGCTCCAGGATGGCAAGTGATAGTATTTTGTAAGTCACGGGTAGCAAAGATATTCCTCTGTAGTTGTTGATGTTTTTCATGCTGCCTTTTTGTGTAATGGATGGATCAAAGCAATTTTCCAATCTTCGGGTAGGGTCTCCTTGTTCCAAATTTCTTCTATTTGCGTTTGCAAGATATCAAGTGATTCCTCTGGGGCATATTTCCATAGTTCTGTTACTACTGAGTCTTCCCCCGGCGCTTTGTTATTTTTGAGGCGGGCAATGTGGCGCTTGATTTCATCTCTGTCGGGTGGTCTGGAATCTGGGTACCTGAGTAAGGGTTCCTTGGTCTCAATGGCGCTTTGCGGTTTAGAGCAATTAAGTAAATTCTTGAAGTAATCTGCCAGAATACTGCAATTTTCTTCATTTGACGTCGCCTGTGTGCCGTCCTTTCGCTCAAAGCATAGAGTTGGTGGTTTATAGCCAGTGAGTTTGCGTGCGCCGTGGCGTTCACGATGAGGGATTTATCCGAAGATTTACCCCCTGGGGTATGTTTCTTGAAATGTTGTGCCATCATGCTTTTTGACTTGACTTTGCTTTGGACGGGTACCCATCCTTTTACAACTAGGGTTGTTAGCCCTAGAGGTTGCCTCAAGATGTTTTCTTGCTTCTGGTCATTTACCAATCTTCGCCGTAACCCTGCAAGGAACCAGTTTTTTTTTTCACGGTGGTATTTTATTTCCCTACTACCCTCTGACTCTGCTGGCGGCAGAGCCAGCGAGCTTTCCCAATTCCAATGGGACGCGCCCGATGGAGGTAACCGGTTATTATTATTATCATTAGTAATTTCGTAGTAATAGTAGTCGGGTGGTGGGTGGACAATTTTAACATAAAAATGTTAACCCGTGAATAGTCGCGTCCAGTCGTTTCAACCCTTTCTGTTTGTTTTTATCAATCCTTCCTCGAATACTGTCTATTATACTTCCTATGCCTCAGTACCTTTCAATATACTGGTCCACACTTCTGTCACACCACTGTTATCCCTCTCCACTCCTTCAGAGATTGACAAGCTGGCTATCCGGTCGTTTCCTTCGCACGCGACTCCTCACGTTACCTGTCTCAGTTCTAATCTACCATACGCGAATCATGGCGTAGACATATTTATAATGTGGTAAGTGCACTGTTATCATTCATTGTTGACTAGAGGGAGAAGGAGCATGTGTTCAATCAAATTAAATATTTTTCAGAAACAGAAATTGAAATTTTATTTCCTATTTCATCAACAAAAGGCAATCTAATTATTATAATTATGTTAAAAAGTGTTTTCTCTGTTTAGATAGTATTAGGTTATATTATTGTAGCAACAAGTAGCGTATTAAGTAAGCGTTTTTCGTGTTATTGATATCCGGTCGAAACGACCGTACGCGACTCCTGACGTTACACTCGGCACGTGACCCCCTGCAGGTTAAGAAGCCTGGCTGTGCAAAGCTTAGTCCATCGTTCCCCACATTGGTTGCATGAGGGTTGCTCTTTGCATTGTGTGTTATGCTGTATCGGTCGTGGATTCCTTAAACATAAATAATAGTAGGTCTAGTACTTTTTGGGAAAGAGATCCGACTCAGTAGCCATTGTCAAAGCCGTATAATTATTATTATTATTATAATAGAAGAAGAACATATATGATATCAACGGATTAAGTACGGTAGCTATGAGTCCGGCCCCGCGGTGTAGGGGGCATCGCGTCCGTCTGTCACCCGGCGGCCCCGAATTCAATTCCCGGCCGCGTCAGGTGCTTTTAATTGTAATAATTAATATCCCTGGCCTGGGGACTGAGTGATTGTGACGTCCTTAATCTTCCTTTCTTCGCACACAACATTCCACACTACCGCCATTCCAATTACACGCAGGATCATGCAATATTGTGCCAGTAGGGGCAAAAGATCCACATGGGTCGACGCCCCGAATTTTTTTAAAATTTTAAAATTTTTAATTTTTTTAAATTAAAAAATTACCTATGAAGTAATGCAGTTGGGATACGTGGCCATCAACCACGCCTGAGAATTATTAAGTGCCTGGGATGAAAATATTACAGATTCATTAGGTCTTGCTACATTGACAGGCCTACTGACGAAACGGACGAATGAAAATTTATTATCAACATTGATGTCCGACTCGTTGGCTGAACGGTTAGCGTACTGGCCTTCGGTTCAGAGGGTCCCGGGTTCGATTCCCGGCCGGGTCGGGGATTTTAACCTTAATAGGTTAATTCCAATGACACGGGGGCTGGGTGTACGTGTTGTCTTCATCCTCATTTCATCCTCATCACGACGCGCAGGTCGCCTACGGGTGTCAAGTAGAAAGACCTGCACTTGGCGAGCCGAACCCGTCCTGGGATATCCCGGCACTCAAAGCCATACGACATTTCATTTTTTCATCAACACTGAAAAGAGAAATGAAGAAATTCATGTGCCTGTCTTCAGTATGTCAGAAGGGCGAGTTTCTGAATTGAACGGATACCTAAAGCGATAGATATATTTCGTTTTACGCAATTCATTTCTTGTCAATATTTTTCTGTCACGATGTTGCACTTGTGTATTGATGAACTAGAACTAACCGAGGAAATAATTCTCTGATATATCCCTAGTAGCATTTTAATATATTGCAGTTCATCAAGGATATGTAACGGTTCAAATCCCGTTACAAGATATTATTATTATTATTATTATTATTATTATTATTATTATTATTATTATTATTATTATTATTATTATTATTATTATTATTATTATCATTATGTCAGTATTATTATTTCATCTGTGAGATTACTATTATTTTGTTATAATTATTATTCAATTCCAGTACACAAAGCTTGTCGCATGCGTATTTGTAATTGAGTGTATGCATATATACGTATATGTAGATTATCATTAAATACCTGTACAGTGAGAGTTTCGATGTATCAGATGTGGATGTGACGTCATTATATTGTTATACTACTGGCGATTCTGCCAAGTCATTGCTACGCCATGGCTACGTCATCGTATTTAGTTAGCACTGAGCTCACTTTCTTTGAGAAACCCAACGAGCCGGCGGCGGTTTCACAACTGTATGTAATATTTGCCGCGTTGTGGGAGTATGTCATTGTTATTTCTGAAGATTACGTAGCTGTGTCAACCAACGTCTATAAAAGGTGGGTGCATATTGTAGCGTGAGTCATTAGTTAAACGGAAGCTGAACAGTGAAGAAGTCTACGAGATGAAGAGGCCTCAGTCGGTCAGTCAACAAGTGTGAACGAGAGATGGAGAAGACTCATTGAGCCATTAATTATTGGTCACTGAGAGAGTGAGGACAAAGCTGGTCGCTCACTTAGTTGAAGACACGGACGCAAGGGCTTACCATGGAGTCAGAAAGGGATACCATATTGACTTACAAAGAAGTCAGGTGATATGGAGAAGAAGCAGTCACAAGGATGTATCACCAAGTTAGGCGTGACACATCTACAGTAAACACCAGATCAAAGGATTACGTCGTAATTACACTCAAAGTGTTGAAGGTACAGTCAAGTGAATCAGTGAGGGAAATATTTCGTATAAATTGTTAAATGTCCGGTCAAGAAGAATTCGAATTCATGCCTAGTTTCTTTCAGTTGCAATGTCATAATTTCATATTCTCATCTGTTTTATCGCAACAAGACTCGCTATTTTTTATATATTATTTAAGGAATATATTTTGTTCTACCAAACGAATTCATAGTTTTATTTCAATGATAATAAAATATCTTAACCTCAAAATTAATGGGGAAACCGAACGCCAATCTCCTTTTCCCAGAACTTATATGGTATGTTGTCAAAAGTAAGCTTATTACCCCACACCCTAGAGATAGTCAAGATTCTCATTCTATTATTGCTGCACTGAGTGGCAGCTGGCGCCCTTCAAATAACGTATGTGTAAGTAAGCAGGTAACAATTAAGTGTCAGTACAAGGTCCGACGAGTGTGTATTTTATTTAATGAATATTAATTTTCAGATTTTCAATTCTAAATGCAGATATTTCAGATTTTTAAATATAAATGCAGATTTATATGTTTGTAAATTTAGTCAGCGACTTAGGAAAGTTACAGATATAACCCTTGCCTCCAGTAGCCTACATTAAAATATGTAATTAATAGTGTACGGGTGGCATTTCCTATATAACTGCAAAGAAAGCGAAGTCGGCTTCCACACGGTTCTAGAAGGCCAAGATGGCTGTTTCTCAACCAGTTGTTCTCCACATAGAAGGGTGTCAAGTTGCTTATGTTATGTAAATTTAATGCTAGGCTTCCTTGACAGCGATCTATGGAATTTATCTTTAATAAACAGTGATGCCTTATAATGATTACCGGTAACTATTTAGGAAACAACCCGTCACTGAACTCAAATTACAAGAACTCATAATAGGCATATTGAAAGAACATTTTTTTTACAGTTTGTTTTAAGTTCCACTGACACAGGTAGGTCTTATGCCAACGATGGGATAGGAAAGGCCTAAGAGTGGGAATGAAGCGGCCGTGGCCTTAATTATGGTACACTCACAACAGTTGAATGGTGTGAAAATGGGAAACCACGGAAAACAATCTTCAGGGTTGCCGACAGTGAGGCTCGAACCCACTATCTCCCGGATGCAAGCGAATAAAATTCAAGAATTATATATATCGATATTACATAATATAGGAATACATAACTTGATTAATTTTATGGAAAGAATGAAATACAGAACCGTAGATTATATCGCCTCCACCATATTCAATGAAACCGTAGGTCTAGAAATATGCAGTCAAATTTTCTGTCAATACGTACATGAGAATATTCATTCAAAAATAGTGACTATCCACATTGCTTTATTTAACGGATTTAGGCCTATTATTATTATTATTATTATTATTATTAGTAGTAGTAGTAGTAGTAGTATGGGTGGACGTTGTTGAAAAGTCACATTTTTTTCTTTTTGCATTGAGACGTTGGTCAATAGAATGGAAATTCATTCTGCGATATAACAGGCAATAATAACACATTTAAATTTTTTTCACCGAGCTCGATAGCTGCAGTAGCTAAGTGCGGCCAGTATTCAGTATTCTGAAGTTAGTGGGTTCGAACCTCACTGTCGGCAACCCTGAAAGTGGTTTTCGGTGATTTCCTGTTTTCACACCAGGCAATTAATTTTCACCTTAATTAAGGCCACGGCCGCTTCCTTCCACTCCTAGCCCTTTCCTATCCCTTCGTCGCCATAAGACCTATGTGTGTAGGTGCGACGTAAATCAACTTGTAAAAGAAAATATTTTTGCATTTTTTCCAATCTGGGTTGCTCAGTATTTATTTAAACTTTCAAGAATGTTTTCGGTCAATAAATAGCATTTTGAAAAATGTTTAGATCATTTTGGTATTTCTTTAAATTTATGCATGTATTTATTATCGTCAGAGTGATAGAAATCGGGAATTGGCAACACAAAATATTATATATTACCCTTACACATGGTTATATTTGTTAAATTCCTATTATGACCAAGCAAATGACCAGCAGTTACTGGTGACTAGAAAGGGTACGCAAAGGATGTACACCTTTGAGTCTTGTGTTTCCAAGATATGTACACAATACAAAAGACTGATAAATAGGATAGAGTATTTTTTAAACTGTCTCAAGCACAAGGAATGCACCAGGCTTTGTACAAGCCCCTACAGCCTATCATTCACCCCGGCGTATCATCTCAACACCTATAACAAATAGAAACTTTCCCCTTCCCCTTAACCTCGCCCTTACCCTTTCCCCTTTTCCCTTCCCCTTCCACCGGGCGAGTTGGCCGTGCGCGTAGAGGCACGCAGCTGTGAGCTTGCATCCAGGAGATAGTAGGTTCGAATCCCACTATCGGCAGCCCTGAAGATGGTTTTCCGTGGTTTCCCATTTTCACACCAGGCAAATGCTGGGGCTGTACCTTAATTAAGGCCACGGCCGCTTCCTTCCAACTCCTAGGCCTTTTCTATCCCATCGTCGCCATAAGACCTATCTGTGTCGGTGCGACGTAAAGCCCCTAGCAAAAAAAAAAAACCTTCCCCTTCCCCTCCAGTACAGAACAGCCAATCACTTTTGTTCAGGAAAAATGTTAAGCGAGAAACCACCAGAAGGTGTGTTTTTAATTCAGCTATGAGTAAATTTGTAAAAGACGTGTTTACAACAGACGGGCGTGTTTTATTTTGTAAATTCTACAGTGCTAAAGTGAGTGCGGAAAGGAAATTTGTTTCACAACGCACATTAAACGAAAAATACATCTGAGAGCTGTACCGAGTGCGAAAAACAACAAAAGTTAACAGGTTTTCAGAGGACAAACTGCTAGCATTACTGTACGTCCAGCATATCATTATGTCAATATCAGTAAACATTTTCAAATTAATTAGGAGATCATTATATCTGTAAAAACAAGAGCTGTGCAGTGAAAAGGATAGGGATATATTACTTGTAAAACTATTGTTACACATTCACGAAAATTAAGTTTTATCAAATATTTTAAAGTCGCTTTTTAGTTATTTTATTGCATTAATCCGTGCACTTTGAAATATTGCAACATCGGACTGAGTCAGGTTAGAACTTGCCAATGAGGGCACCGACTCCTTGGTTGAAGGTCAGCGTTCTGGCCTTTGGTATAGGGCCCCAGGTTTGATATCCGACCGTGCCAGGTATTTTAATTGTGTATGGTTAATTTCTAGTTCGGGAACTCTGCCATGCCCTAATGCACTTACACTCACGTGAACACAATATTACACGGTACAACCAGCAAGGAAACACGCGATAGTGAATACATCCCTCCACATAGGATTGGTGCAAGGAAGGGTATCAGGCGTAAAACTTGGCCAAGTCCTCAAATCAGCCGTCCCTATTGAACTGGGAAAGAGGCCAGAAAGAGGAAGCTCTTTGCCATGGAAGATACGAACATAGAAAAATCCAAATTGATTAATTAGAAAATGTGTTAATATTAAATACTTCTGTTATGTGGGCCTGGCTTATTTCAGCCGGTGTTTATTTTCATGGGTTCGTGGCGTTCAACCAAAAATTTCTACATCCATCGGGTACTCGCACTTTCTGAATCACGCTTGACTACTGATCTGTCATTGTTCCTACTTACCTTATATACCCTCTGGGAGGGACGCCACCCTCTCCACGAGGCTCGGTTGTGCAATCTGCTAATTCCACATCCACTGGACCAATTTTCTTGAAATTTATTCCATAAATTCGGACAGACTTATAATTCATTATGGTGTTCATTTTATATTTTTCCCATACTTGCAACGGGCGTAATGAATTATTTCTGACATGTCGTTGCGCGGTCTTTCTTCAACAATCGGCCTTGGCACGTGTCGCAAATCTGCGAGTAGGGCGCCAAATTTCCTCCGGGCTTAATTGCATTTTTATATACCCTGGGGATTCTACTGTATTTTCACGTAAGGTTTATGAATAACTTAGATCCTTTTTTACTGGAGTTACCATGTCGCCAAAGTCTCTCGTTAAGGAGGAATTTTCGAAATTGATAAATTATTCAATACTCGAGGTTAACCGAAGTATCCCGGCATTTCACGAGCTCGCGGCTCGCTTGTCGCGGACAGCGCGTTCCCATGAGATAGCGAGACTCTTGAAATAAAAACATGGCTACTCTGAAAAGTTGTTTGTAGCTGAAATAAATATCTGGAATTCTTTTTTCATCGTAGAATTATGGGTTCACTGTCATTGTTCCTACTTACCTGTGTCCGAGTTTGGTTTATGTCTGATTCCTACAAAACCGTAATATGTTCCCGAGGCTATTCTTATCCCTCGTTTCGATCCCCTTAAGGCCGGCATTCACTATCGCTCCGAGCGCTTCCATTCGGATGACATCCAAACGAATGGCGTCCACAATTATGGGCCACATAGTACCACACCACAACTTGCCAATCGCTTCCTCATCAACAAGATGTATAGGCCTTGCAGTCGTCGTGCGTTTACTTATGTTATCAACTGCTGTGCTTGACGTAAAGGAATAAATGAAGGACTTATGATCGTTGTTGCCTATTACCTATAAATGAAGACAAGGAAAATGAAGAAAATGGTGTGTGCCAAGCATTGGTTGCTCAAGCAATTTATTAACTGTTATTTGAACTTGATGCATCAGTTTCCATTGGAGCGAAAGGATTGGCAAAATCATACGAGAATGGACGAGCCAAAATAATTTCTGAAGCTGGAGTTAGTAAATCCGTTTATTTAAAAATGAAAACAATATTCTCATTTAAGGACCAATAAATCACCTTGAGAGGCATTCATCAACTCTCCAATTTTAGGCATGCAGTTGTACATATTGTGCCCTACCACTACAGAAATTTTGCCTGGCTGACTTCAAGTTTGTTCCTGGTCATCAAAGAAATCCGGTTCAGCTAAACAGTTATAAATATGATAGGGAAGGGAAACATAGCTGCGATAAGAGAAAGTTCAAGTAATAAATAAAATATAATTTATAACACCATCAGGCATGATGAACAATGAATATTTAATAAAAATTAACACAATCATGAACGTTTACGAAACCATGGGCATCTCGTATTCTAAATTTACATGTTACACCCCTCTGGGCAAAGTCTTATGTATTGTGTGGCCTACATAGGATATGGATATTCAACCGTAAATATTCTGGTCCTACGATCATCCCGTTTTGTATACTCTAAGTTGGTATTTCCCTGCACATAAACAACACTTCCCAGAACTTGGAAATTGAATAATACGCTAAATACTCACACAAGTATTGTTCTTGTAGTTGTTGCTATTTTGCTTTACGCCGCCCCGACAGATACGTCTTATGGCGACGATGGGACAAGAAAGGTCTAGGAGTGTGAAGGAAGCGGCCGTGGCCTTAATTAAGGTACAACCTCAGCATTTACCTGGTGTGAAAATGGGAAACAACGGAAAATCCATCTTCAGGGCTGCCGACATTGGGATTCGAATCCACTATCTCCCGGATGCAAGCTCACAGCTGCGCGACCCTAACCGCACGGCCAACTCACCCGGTCACACAAATATTAGATGAGGCCCTGCCTAAATAATCCCCATTCCATAAGCACTGAATCTACTGTGGTCTGAGCCACGCAAATCTTTCGGGATGAAACCCAGAACGGCTCGCACGCAGACGTTCATACATACAGCAAAACCTGAGGCCAGAACCTCTACAAAGAACAATAAATGACAACAAAACTGAGTCGCATATCGTTGGATGAATGGTCAGCGTGCTGGCCTTCGGTTCAGAGGGTCCCGGGTTCGATTCCCGGCCGGGTCGGGGACTTTTTAATCGCATCTCATTAATTCTTCTGGCTCGGGGACTGGGTCTATGTGTCCGCCAAGACAATCTCCTCATCGTATTCAGACAACATACCACACTATCACCACCACAGAAATACACAATAGTGATTACATCCCTCCATATCGGGTTAACGTCAAGGAAGGGCATCCTGCGATGAAACAGGCCCAAATCTACATGTGCACCGCAGTTCGCACCCATGACCCCACAGGTGTGGAAAGAGGCGGTAGGAAAAGAAGAAAGAGAAGAAGAAGAAAACTGAGTCGCATATCATAAGGAACACACAAAATCTCCCCTATACATAGAATAGATAGCCTGGCAGCTGGAACAAAAATGCAGGCAGCATAACGGGGTCTGACCTTCTCACGGAGGTTTTAGTATCGAACCCCATGTACTAAAGTATTCATCGGCAGGCACGTATCTGAAAACTCCAGTAACTTCTAATTACCTAAATAGAAGACACTTTTTCACTTTCCTGGAGTGTTTTCCCTTCATCCCCGTCTTTCATAGATCGCTAATAACATTCTTTCATTTAGAAGACACTGGCATTAAATGACCTGGGCAATAAATATTTCTGCTGACTCCAGCAAGCCTCCTTATGATTTATACCTAACTGTCCCTTTACTGTCTTGCACACACCTCCTCTGGGCAACCTTAGTGCCACTAAGAGAGCCCCTTTAAGTAGTTTCTTGGCCCATAATCCCTTTAATTTTCAACGGTCCTTGGCCTTCATTCATAAATATTTCAGACAAGCAACATTCTTCACAAGCCACACTTAGCACATCGGCAACCATTTACATAATACTTCCGTCTCCGTATTCCTTGCCTTTCGTCACATCATCGTGTCTTGTATTGCTTGTAACTTCCTGTACTCCTGTATATCGATTTATTGCTCAATAAATGGGGGATAGCTGGGGTTAATGCAGGCGGGTGTGGTGCGGCCACGCTCAGGGGTCCGACTTGGGTGGTTTCGGTTACCTCTACACAAACCCCACTCCTCTCTTACTCTTGCACGTATGTACGACACATACATCAATCAAACAAAAGAGTCACTCAACATTAAACTCATTTCCCTCGGCCTAAGAGCTACTAGTTTATCTGTGCACACGTACCCCCCCCCCCCCCACCTCACTCGTAGGTGGGAATGAAAGATCTCGTTGATTGATTGATTTTCCTTGCCTTTCGTCGATAGATGAAGAGTGGGTCTCGACCCGCAAGTGGCCGCGGCTGGCCCGTGGTCCGACAGCTCTGCACTCTGACCGGCCATCCAAACAGAGGTGGGACGGCCACGGCTCTACCATGGCTCTACGCCTCTGAATTCTGGAGACGGGAAACTGCTGGACGTCACGGCTGGTCCCCGCCGTAGGTTGTCCTGAGAATGGTTTTCTCCTGCCCTACGGCGAATGCCGGGACAGTTCCTAGTATAGAGCACGGCCGCCAACCCCCTCAGCTTCCGGAGCATCTCCTTCACCGTAACAAATCTCCCGGCCTGAGAGACGGCGTTACTGTCGAAGAGGTCCATCTTCCCCTTTAGGGGAGGAAAGGAAATATTTTCCTGGTAGTAATCCTTGCCTTCTTAAGTCAGGAGCATTCAACTCTACCTCACAGATAAACAAATCATCCGCGGAATAGGTCTAAGAAGTACATAACAAAGAACTACAAACACACAAGGTGGCCCACAACAGACCACGTGGGACGAGCGCTAGCTCGCTGCAACCACTAGAGACCATGGGTTCGATGAGGGCATAAATGAATGCCCCGAGACATTTTCCGGTCTCCATCATCCTGAATAATTACCGGGCTCTAAAAATTCATGGCAAGAAAGCATTTTCAAATATCCTTTACCAACTCGATCTCAAACAATCGAACGTGGCCTTGCTGACACTGCATTTCCTGAAATGTCCTGCATTCGAAGTCTCATCGTTAGTTATTTTAACCCTGTAAGGCATTCCTAAACAAGAGAAAAAATGAAATAAAAGGAAACAACAACAACTTAAAAATGGTCTCACATCCCTAACCTACTAATTGATAGTTTACACTGGTCATTTACATCTAATTTTCTAATATGTATCCTATATGTGTGGGGTGAGTATTTTGCGTATAACTGCAGAATAAAATAGATAATAATAATAATAATAATAATAATAATAATAATAATAATAATGTTATTGGCTTAACATCTCACCAACGGCTTTTACGCTTTAGGAGACGTTGAGGTGCCAAAATTTAGCTCCGCAGGAGTTCTTTTACTTGCCAGTAAATCTGTCGACACGAGGATGACGCATTTGAGCGCTTTCAAATACCACCAGACTAAGCTAGGATCGAACCTGCCATGTTGGAGTCAGAAGGCCAGAGCCTTAACCATCTGAGCCACTCTGTTCGGCCATAATAAAATTGATTCGGTTACTTACTTAATTCCTGAAGGCTGCTGGTTTGGATACATTGGAGTCCTCCTGGGTTTAAACCACCATCATTACACCAAGGGCAGCTGAAAACACCACATACCCACGCCGATAGATGGAACCCATAGTAATGATTGTTTAGCTCTTCCAAGTTGTGATGTTCCCACTGGAACAAAGGTTAACACCAGATTACTTCCCGCACTCGTCTCTACCCTTCGATCCCAGTTTAAACTCACGTACCGTACCGTTTCTGGTCTGGATATCCAAATACGATCCACGCCATCTGCGGAGCCTTAGGGCTTGGCTCCAAACTGCTACCGAGAGCGACCCGATTTATGAAACATGGCCTTGCTTACTCCATGTAACTGGATAAACCGTTTTTCTTACCGCCCGCACTGTTAATTATATGGAGATTGTTCTCCAGCGAATTAACGTTCTAGGACGGTTTGCATCATCGGTGCTCTGGCCCGCTATGAGTTGATTTGTGCTACCTCTTCCGTGTTAAGTTTTTCAGCCTCCGATTAATCGTGGCTATTCATCGTTCCAACGGACTTCCGCGAGTCGATTATAGTGAGATAACCACGCGCTCGGTATGCGTGAATACACGACGATACAGTTCCAAATTTCCAATCACCGGGCGAGTTGGCCGTGCGCGTAGAGGCGCGCGGCTGTGAGCTTGCATCCGGGAGATAGTAGGTTCGAATCCCACTATCGGCAGCCCTGAAAATGGTTTTCCGTGGTTTCCCGTTTTCACACCAGGCAAATGCTGGGGCTGTAACTTAATTAAGGCCACGGCCGCTTCCTTCCAACTCCTAGGCCTTTCCTATCCCATCGTCGCCATAAGACCTATCTGTGTCGTTGCGACGTAAAGCCCCTAACAAGAAGAAGAAGAAATTTCCAATCACTAGTTCACAGTTACAAAAAAGTCACTTTGTACACACGTCTGTCCCGTCACGAGTTCAAGGTCGCGAATCACACCGACCCCTCTTGCTCCTAGTATTTATTGGTTTATACTAAGTGACTAGGGTGTCACGTGATTGTAGGGGGATAGGTCCACCAATATCCAAGCTAGAAACTTTCGACCAGGCTATTTGTGTTGCTGAAGGTATAGGCCCTACTATATCCGCTGACAGAGTTTTATTTCAATCCGGTCGGGGATTTTAAAATTACAGAGTGTTAACTGATAGCGTTAGGGGTGCACCTTTCACTAACGGCCTCTCCAGGTCGCCCTCTTCCTGACCTGAATCTAAAGTAACGGCCTTAACACTCTTCACTTATTCATTCGCAAATGATTTCATATATCACAGGATCCTGTGTCGTGCCAAAAATTCATAAATGAGGGACTAATATTCAGTTAAAATTATTTACCTTCCACAAGCGAGAAATCTATATACATAAAATAACTTGTCCTGACTGACTGACTGACAGATTCATCATCGCCGAGCCAAAACTACTGGACATAATGAAATGAAATTTTGGGGATACATTCATATTAAGATGTAGGTGCTCGCTAAGAGAGAATTTTTGGATATACCGTAGCTAACGGGGTGAAAAGGGGGGGTGATATTTTAAAATGAGTGCACCTCCATCTCAAAACCTTAAACGATTACAATGGTAAAAATTGGTATTTCGAATCTTCTTTGAAAATAAGGAAACACTTGTTTTTTTGTTTTCAGAAAATCCCAATAGGACGGGTGAAAAGGGGAGAAAAAGGGGTTGAATGCCTTTAATCAGGATACCGGTACTTACATCTCAGAAACTGAAGATATTACAGACCTGAAAATTGGTACTTTTGATCTCTTTTAAAAATAAAGACACACGTATTTTTTTGTTTTTGGAAAATCCAATTAATGGGAGGGGGAAAAAGGGGGGGTGAATTTTTAAAATGAGTGTATCTATATATCAAACTCTGAAAGATTACAGATGTAAAAAATGGTATTTACAATCTTCATTAAAAATAAAGAAGCAAATATTTTTTTTTGTTTTCGGAAACTCCCATTAGGAGGCGTGAAAAGGGGTGAAAAAGGGTTGAACGCATTTAATGAGGATACTTATATCTCAGAAACTGAAGATATTAAAGACCTGAAAATTGGTGTTTTGGATCTCCTTTTAAAATAAAGAAATACGCATTTTTTGTTTCTGGGAAATACAAATAATCGGGGGTGAAAAGGGGGTGAAATTTTAAAATGAGTGTATCTATATCTCCAAACTTGAAACTTTACAGATGTAAAATTTGGTATTTAGAATCATCATTAAAAATCAAGAAACACGTTTTTTTTCTGAAAATCCCAATAGGACGGGTGAAAAAGGGTGAAAGAAGGGGTTGAATGCCTTTATTCAGGATACCGTACTTATACATCAGAAACTGAAGATATTACAGACCTAAAAATTGGTACATTTGATCTATTTAAAAAAAAAGGAAACACATATTTTTCGTTTTTGGAAAATCCAATTAATGGGAGGGGGAAAAGGGGGGTGAATTTTGAAAATGAGTGTATCTATATCTCAAAATTTTTAGAAGTTTGCACATGTAAAAATTGATATTCAAAATCTCCTTTAAAAATAAAGGAACATTTATTTTTTTGTTTTCTGTAAATCCGAATAGGAGGGGTGTAAAAGGGTGAATAATGGGTTGAATGCCCTTAATGAGGGTACTTATATCTCAGAAACTGAAGATATTACAGACTTGAAAATTGGTGTATGGGATCTCCTTAAAAAATAAAGAAACACATACCTTTTTGTTTTTGGAAAATCCAGTTAATGGGGGGGGGTGAAAAGGGGGTGAATTTTTAAAATGAGTGCATCTATATCGCAGAACTTTTAACGTTCACAGGTGTAAAAATTGGTATTTCGAATCTTCATTAAAAATAAAGAAACACGTATTTTTTGTTTTCGTAAAATCCCAATAGGAACTGTGGAAAAGGGTGAAAAACGGGTTGAATGCCTTTAATGAGGCTACTTATATATCAGAACCTGAAGATATTACAGACTTGAAAATTGGTATTTGGGATCTAATTTAAAAATAAAGAAACAAGTATTGTTTTCGTTTTTGGAAAATCAAAATAATGAGGGATGAAAAGCGGGGTGAATTTTTAAAATGAGTGGGTCTATATCTTAAAACTTTAAAAGTTTACAGGCGTAAAAACTGGTATTTAGAATCTCCTTTAAAAATAAAGAAACATGTATTTTTTGTTTTCGGAAAATCCCAATAGGAGGGGTGTAAGAGGTTGAATAATGGGTTGAATGCCATTAATGAGGATACATATATCTCAGAAACTGAAGATATTACAGAACTGAACATTTGTACATGAGATCTCCTTTAAAAATAAAGTAACATGTATTTCTTTGTTTTTGGAAAATTCAATTAAACAGGAGTGACAAATTGGGGTGATTTTTGAAAGACTATATCTACAGAATACCTGAGAAACGTAAAATGTTACAGACGTAAAAAGTGGTATTTGGAATCTCCTGTAAATGTAAAGAAACATAGGTGATTTGTTTTTGGAAACTCCATTTAAGGGGAACTAAAAACGGGGTGAAATTTTAAAATGAGAATTTCTACAGTACATCTCAAAAACTTAATATGTTACAGAAGTTAAAAATGGTACTTTTTATCTCTATTAAAATTCAAGAAACGTGTATTTTTAGTTTTCCGAAATACCACTTGGCTGGAGGGTGGAGGGGTAAAGTGACTGAAAATGGTGTTAAATTATTTTAATTAAGCTACTGATACCTCAAAAATGAAGATGTTAGACGTGAAATTTGACCTTTGGATTCTGCTTTAAAGTATAGAAACACGTATTCTCGAAAAATCCAATGAAGGTGGGGGGTGGTGAAAGAATTGAAAAATTAATTGACTTAATTGTATGAGAATACTTACGTCTAATAAGAACTAAAGTTGTTACTGACGTGAAAATTGGTATTTGGATCTCCTTTAGAAACAAAGAAAAACGCGTTTTTTGGGGGGGATGGGGAATCATCTTGGGGGGCGTGTCTCGTTTCATGAGGTCACACAAATCAAAAACTGTAGAAGTTTGTTTTGTTTTTTTTTGCTAGGGGCTTTACGTCGCACCGACACAGATAGGTCTTATGGCGACGATGGGATAGGAAAGGCCTAGGAGTTGGAAGGAAGCGGCCGTGGCCTTAATTAAAGTACAGCCCCAGCATTTGCCTGGTGTGAAGATGGGAAACCACGGAAAACCATCTTCAGGGCTGCCGATAGTGGGATTCGAACCTACTATCTCCCGGATGCAAGCTCACAGCCGCGCGCCTCTACGCGCACGGCCAACTCGCCCGGTGAAACTGTAGAAGTTAGAGTCGTGATAAATGGTATTTAGAAGATCCTTTACTATTAAAGAAACAAGGTTTTTGCCGGAAAATTCAATTGGGGGGATTGGGGGGAGTGTGAAAGGAAGTGAAGAAAGTGAATTATTTTTATGGGGATACTTATATCTCAAAACTGAAGGTAATATAGGTGAACATTGGTGTTTGGAATCTCCTTTAAACATAAAGAAACATGCTTTTCTGTTATTTTAGGGGGGGGGGGGAGAGTGGTAAATAAACTTAACGTCGGTGGGGTGTAAAAGGAGGTGAGAATAGTTTATTTTACTATTCATAATGTACTTATAAGGAGCCTCCGTTGCTTAGGTTGCAGCGCGCCTGCCTCTCACAGCTGGGGTATGTGGTTCAAATCCCGGTCACTCCATGAGACATTCGTGCTGGACAAAACGGAGGCGGGACAGGGATTTCTCCGGATACTCCGGATTTCCCTGTCATCGTTCATTGCAGCAACACTGTCCAATATCATTTCATTTCATTTGTCATTCATTATCGATTGCCCCAGAGGAGTGCGACAGGCTTCGGCAGCCGGCACAATTCCTATTGCCGCCGCCAGATGGGGGCTTTATTCATTCCATTCCTGACCCTGTCGAATGACTGGAAACAGGCTGTAGATTTCCGATGTACTGATTCTGATCATAAACCGATCATTTCTTATCTTTCCTGGGTTCGTTTTCAAGAGCCATCTTTTCCTTCGGAGAACGTTCTTAGAATACAGTACATTCTCCTGGCATATAAATAAAAATTTTAACACCTTTGAAATAAACGATAGGAATGGGATTGTCCGTCCAATTGTTCACCTCTATAATAAGGTCAACAATGCACGGAATATGTCATTCGTATCACCAGAAATCCCGCAGACTTGGCTACGCGCGACACTGGTGCTGGTCACATTGTTAACAATGACAGTGGCAGCAGATGTAATTTACCGCCAAGTAGCGGTCTTGCATCTTGCTATGGGGTCCAGAACATCTATAATAATAATAATAATAATAATAATAATAATAATAATAATAATAATAATAATAATAATAATAATAATAATAATAATAATAATAATAATAATAATAATAACCTAAATCCCACTGATATCACCCACACTAGTAGTAATAACAATAATAATAATAATAATAATAATAATAATAATAATAATAATAATAATAATAATAATGTTCTGGACCGTCGTCAAATGTGCAGACCGCCCTGGAAACGGGTCCTGGACGTGTAATGATTAAGAATGCAGTCCAGCCGCGGGTTCAGTACCGCCAAGGCACCCAAGAGGACACCACGCCGGATCTCCTCAAGGATTTGATCCATAATAAAAATTCTTATAGGAAAATATGGCTAAGATTTAGGGACCCAACTGACCGGGTGGAATACCTGGACCTAGCCCGGTAAGTACGAAATCGATTGCTTGAAAGAAAGATTGAAAAATGGGAGGAAACTTGCCGTAATCTATTAGGAAACGAGTCAGATCGCGAATTTTGGCGGATTCTCTCAGATAACCAGTCAGATCGCGAATTTCGGCGGATTATATATAAAACAATAAGCATTCAGTTATAAATTTCAGTATAATACCGTAGCGAAGCACGGGTATCTTGCTAGTCTTAATATATGTGTCCCCATACTCAAGTTGGAAATCCTGCCCGTCTCTGGTTCGGCTCATATTTCTTCCCCAGAATTTAGGCTAAAGGCGAGGTTCGGATTGCTTTTTCCAGAATACAAATTTGTGTATCTGTAAACACCTTCCTGTTGCGGCAAGTTTCTCCGTCTACCACTAGGGTTAGCTGGTTCACCTCATACGGGAATATGGCATGCACTCGCAAGATACTACGCACTCGAGTTAAGGTGTCAGCGCTGTGTCACCTAAAATTTCTATTATCGGACATCTGGGCCTCGGTACTGGTAGGGTACAGTACAAATGACTAAAATACCCAACTTCAATCTTACCCCAAAGGCTGGATGTAATAATACCCGAGACAAGCGGAACTATTCGTGTTCGGTTTGAAGGAACATACCGGGTGTCCACAATCAAACTGACGGTGTTCAACGTGGCACAGCACGGACTATAAATTATCATATGTTAAGTTGAACTGTTCAAATGTTTAATTTGCGTCATAACTGTACCGAGGGTACACCTTATCCGGCCAGATAAACTGCGCGCGTTCTCTAAGGCCATCTGTGTAAACAAACTTGTACTGGTATACCAAAAGGTAGTTTGGTTTTCAACTGTTAGATGTATCTACTATCGGTTTAGTTGCTCCCTCTAGCGGGATAAACTATAATTATTTCATAAAGAATATTTATTTTCGATGTTTAGTAACCTGGCTCTTAGGATGCTTCTTTAATGTACCGAAGTTGTGAACACTACAGTGTTTCCTCATCGATCAACCTATCAGATTTTTGTATGTATCTTCTTTAGCCAGTTAAAACCGGGTGTGTATAGGAATCCAGTCTATCAGTAAAGAGTTTTGGAAGCTTCCCCTAAAAGTACTATAAAAGCAGGTCGCTTTAGGGCCGTATTGTCTGAATTGCTCCAGTGATTGTGAGGCGGCGTGTCCGAAGGGAGGCAGGGGCGCGGCCTGCGTGAGGAAGGCCCAGCAACTCAAGGTAAATGCAGAAATGTCATAGATGTGTGATATCTCCTGCAGATAGTATGAGGGGAAGGTTTCAAACTCTTTTATTTAATTTATATTGCTAACTCTAGTTGTTTTAATGTAGAATTATCGGCAAGTCTGTGGACACTATTCTATTCCCTGCTGGGAAATATGTAATATGTAATGATTACCCTCTGTCGGTACCCATTCAACTTGGCATGGGGTGACTAAAGTTTTCAAAACTTCTAAATTTCTTAAAACGTATTTGGCTTTAATGTTTCTCAGTTAGTCACCCCGGTGTAGTATAGGATTAGCATCTGTGTCTTTCGGTCATAAGCCCACTTGGTGTTCTAACTATTTCTATAAGGTGGGCAAGTGCTGCACCTCCTAGCCATTCGTTTTTGGCCAGTCATGTGCAACATTTTCTTTTTACACTAAGTCAGTATGGGCAATTATGCCCCTGTACATATATTTCTGTGTGTAAAGTTTATCTGGTGTTAGTTCCCTTTGGGAACTGTGAACTCTATAACTGTTAAGCAATAGATCGGGGAAACTGTACGTAATTACTTTAATTGAGAACAACCGCTAGGTTGTCAGGTGCAACTTGTGTGCGCCATATAAAATTGATGCCTCTGCGAGGCTGGACTATATTTGGAGCACGGACTCCCATGGAGTGTGAATGATCGGAGCAAATAGTGTTCTTGTAAATTTTGTACCTGCCAAGAATAATAAGGCTCTTTCCTCTCTAACTACCTATTAATTATTACAAGTTTTGTACCTGAAGTTGGGACTTCTAAGTCCCCTATATTGTCAGAGCTGACGGGCTTACTAATAATCTGTTCTATTGGCTTCTTATCTTTTCAGAGTCTTTATCTATCAAAGTTTAAACTATAAAATAAGGAAAATTAAAAACTTCAAAATTTGTTGTGTTAAGTTCTGCTCTAGATAATTCCTTTTCCATCCATTCAACCCTCACGCTCCTTATCCTTCTGCGAGCCACGATATTTCCTTAAAAATAACAACTAGTTCATTCCATCACAAAAATACAAAATGCTAAAGTACAAATCAATAGTTAAGTTAATGTTTTTTTTTAGGTTGTGGCATTCAGGATGTTATTTGAGACATTATTGGTGGCGTCGGTTACCACCCTTCATGTTGCATTCAGGTTGCCAATTGTCGCTCGTAACCAACCAATTTCTCACGTATAGGAACCATCGTAGGATTGATTGACCGCAACTTTTTCACTACATGTTCATCAAACACATCATGAGGCAACTTCACCGTTTCCTTGTTTGGGTGCTTTCATCTTTTTTAGCTATTTTATCCAAAAATTTGTTGGTTTTCAACTTCGGACCCTGTGTGTGGGGACGGAATAATATCATCTGCGGTATCTCTTGGCTGTCGTAAGAGGTTACTTTCCTTTTTTACAAGTTGCTTTACGTCGCACCGATACAGATAGGTATAATGGCGATGTTGGGATAGGAAAGGGTTTGGACTGGGAAAGTAGTGGCCGTAGCCTTAATAAAGGTATAGCCCCGGCATTTGCCTGGTGTGGAAGTTGGAAACCACAGAAACCATCTTCAAGACTGCCCACAGTAGGGGTTCGAACACACTCTCCCCGGAATGCAAGCTCACAGCTGCTCGCCCTTAACCGCACGAAAAACTCGCTCAGTAAGAACAACTGAAAGGGATCAAGGGGCTCTTAACTTGGGAGCATGGGTTAGTGACCGGGGGGCCCTTAGCTGTGTCCCGACTTTACTTTCACTTGCTTGTGCCAGGCTTCTAGCATTTATCTATCCAATTCGACTTCCTTGGTCACTCTTGTTCTTTTCCGACCCCAACGGTATTACGTTACGAGGCCTAGGAAGTCTTTCATTTTTACGGCCGTCGTGGCCCGTATCTTTCTTTAGCCGATGCCTTCATTTTTCGAAGTGTCGGAATCCTTCAAATTTTGCTCTATGATTAGTGTTAATGGAGGATGGTTGCCTAGTAGTATTTCCTCTTAAAACAATAATCATTACCACCTCCTTTTAACTTAGGTCGCTTGACAGGTTCACTGATGATGATGCTTATAAGAATCAGATTATGCTGTAAGCCCATGCTACTAACGCTTATAAACGATCTTCCATGTCGAAATCTTTACACAATAATGATTTCATTTAACACCCTTGTTCTCTTCTAACTGTTTGGTCTTGAGGAGGGTAACTAATTCCTCTAAAGCAGCATTTATTTTAATTTTTTTTTTTGATTGTCACTATTTGTAACTTGCCGTAGGCATGTCAGCAGTTTATATTTTTCAATAACCTCCGAAGGTCGCACAATGTCATACTTCGAAACACGCAGTGTATCGAAAGGTATCTTGCAATTGACTGACGCTAATTGGATGATTGTTCCCCTATTGACTAGCAGGTTTGCGCTGTTGCTTGGAGCAGCTCCACGTACGATTTCCCTTTTCATTATGTGGCGGCGCGGTGCGTGTTGGTGCGGTCTACCGGATTTTGTACCCTACAAATATCTGACAGACTCGTCGCACCACGCCGAACAGACGGTGGTTCTCCCATTCACTACGAGAAATTAAAGTGACACCACTCTATTCGGGCGTATGGTGCGATAGCGAATGGCAGCCTTTAGATTCATTTAGCAATTTTACTTATTATACAAATACTCAGAATAACTCCTGTTTCTCATACGATGTTGTTAAGGATACCTGACTGTTTCTTTAGCTTACTATTAAGACAAGACTGACCATCAGATAGCGTAAGAACTTGTTCTACAAACTCTGTGATATAATCGAATATTTTCTCTCCAAGAATGATTTAAATTATGGGTAAGCATTGGAGAATTTCCGGGAAAGAAGCATCACTTTGTAATCTATGGCGACGGACATCGTTGTTTTATTCCACTTCCTTTTGAAATATTTCTCAAAAGACTCGCATTTAGGTCAATGATTGTGAGAATTCAAAGGTATTCTACACGTTGTTGCTAACAGTACTGACATTTATTTTCTTCAATCTATGAGATGGAAACATCTCGTATATAT
Organism: Anabrus simplex; assembly: GCF_040414725.1. Lineage (NCBI taxonomy): Eukaryota > Metazoa > Arthropoda > Insecta > Orthoptera > Tettigoniidae > Anabrus > Anabrus simplex. The sequence continues at coordinate 580,644,341 of NC_090266.1, read as the reverse complement.
TAATCAATAACATATTGAAATACCTATGGCGTATCCTCTCTTGCGTCTACATCTGTCATGTATTTGGCACTAAAGTCATTATATTCTCTTGCAGTTTCCGACGAGGGTGCCAGTCAATATTTCCCATAGGCAAATAAGTACACTAGCAATGCGTTCCAAACACCCTTCACATTATTTTAAGGCATTGTTTCTTGCTATAGACTGTCATAAGAATTGAAGGACGGACATATATTAATGTTCTTCTATTCCCCTTGGAAATATCAAGCAATAAGGTTTGTCTCTTCTGAATATGAAAAGCAGCTTCGAGTTAAAGTCCTTATTATAAAATAATAAAGACGAGCTGGGAGAAATTAAACGGGGAGGGAGATATTTTCGGATTGATTAACATTTAACAACTGTACCGTATGGCAGCACCCAGATAGATGAGGATATCATTCTTCCAGCCGAAGGAAGAATTTCTCGTGACCCGCTGTACATCTGTGCGTGAAGGATGTCAAAGCGCACGCCAATACACGAAGAAAACTTACGAGCGCAGCGTTATGTATATATATATATGAGATGTAATGATCACTGAAACTTAACTTAAATTCACAGATCGTATTTCCATAAACCTACTTTTATACTTTGAGGTAACGACTCTGTAGTCATTTAGCCCATGGGATTCCAATGTCTCTTCCATTTCTCTTCACCCACTCGTCGAACCCACTGTTATCCAAATGCAAACTCACAGTTCCGCCACCCTAACCTCACGGCCAATTCTCTTGGTAATAATAATAATAATAATAATAATAATAATAATAATAATAATAATAATAATAATAATAATAATAATAATAATAACTATCCTAGGTAATGTATGGTATCTTAAAATATTGTTTCACATATAGTCAAACACTTAAAGTTGTTCGGGTGTGACTACATAGTGTGACGACGCAAGTTTTTCATTATTGCTCCCTATCTCCACAGAAATATACGCGGCACTTCTGCAAAGTCTTTATTGACATACAATGATTTCAGCATTCGACAACCATCATCTTTATAATGTCTGTAGGTAAGTTGTTTTCGACAGATATGGATCGTATCACAAGTTGCTCAATATACATATTGTAACAGTAAATGCCGTACCTTGGCTAGCAGAGCATAAGGTTCAACGCAGGGTATGTACGGTACTGAACTGGAGTGCTTACTGCGGGAGAGAGGTTTATCGAAATAAAGTTTGATTCAGAAAGACTGAATTTATTAACAAATGTTCAAATTTCATATCACCTCTGTACAGAAGAAATACTGGGAAATGTTCTTTCCTCGTCCTAGGGCTGGTGATGTCCTTGAACTCCGGCTGCTCCTCTCCTCTCTGCACCATGGAACCATGATTCCTCCCTCGATGAAAGTTCTTGAATATCTAGAATCTCTAGAAGATCCATAGGATGTCTAAGAGATCTATGCGGTGTAGAAGTAAGGGTGTTGAAAGGGGTCACGTAAATGATAAACGTGAACGTACACATTTAAGCCCTGGTCGTGTTACTGCGGAAAGCGGCTTCTGCACAGACGAGAAAAAGATATAGTAATGGTTTTAACCAGGTTTATAACACATAAGAACTGTATAATTGAAGAAATATCACACAGTAGAATGACACTTAAATCTATCCGGTGTTATATCATTAATCACTTGAAATGAAATCTATGCGGCCGAATGTCAATGAGATCGAACATGCACATTAATTTAAACACTTGGAAATTAAACAAGCTGAGATAAATGTTAATGTAATGAAACTCATAAAATGAATAGCCACTTGAAGCTTGTGTCGTCGAATGTTAATAAAAACGACCTAATAAATAGCTACCGGTACTCACAGTTTTTGATAATTGGCATAATCTGAAGTTATTCCACACGAAACTTTTCTCAGTCTGAACACAGTTTGAATGTAATCACTTGGATTGAAATGAAATGAGAATCTTTCACTCGGGAAGTCAATCTTGTTCACCCATGTTAATGAAAAAATAAAATGAAATTGACCATTTATCAAGTGTGCAAAATCCTATCACTGTTCACAACGTTAACTTTGAATTATGACCACTTGGAAAAATCATCGCAATTCTCAAACTTTCATTCAGGATAACCAATCATTTGAAAAATATTAGAGTTTGACGAAGCTCAATTTATATCGTTCTAAGTTGGAGTAGAATTATATCATTCACAAGTCGAAGAAAATTTTATAAGTCCGCACTCGACACTGCGGAGTAAAAGTCCGGAACTCGACGAAATAAGAATATCACTTAGCGTAACATCGCGATCACCACGAGCCGACCGACCTGGTTCGACCGTGGCACAGAAGGCACTGTACTCTACGTTGAGAAATGGTCTTCCTCATATACTCAAAACTGACGCACTAGGATACCAATAATAACAGAATAACAGAATAACAGAATAACACACAGGGCTAAGCAATTCTATGTCTGACCAGGTTCCACTAGGTCTGTAGCGCCAAATCGGTGGATATTAAACACGCGAAATTTCTTCAGAATGTACTAAATGCAGTTTAACTGAATTTTCTACTGTTAAAACGTTCTACTAACTTCCCTCAACCATCCTACAGAAGCAGGAAATATTCCCTGCAAATGTCTACATATTCGAAATACAATCGACAGCAAGTATCAGTACACTGGGAAATTATTTTTTCAGTGATATAATTTTCTTTCAGTGTTTCGATATTTACCAGCATGTAAACATGGCCATGTATGTGGTTCACTCGAAGGGAAAAAATAAGTACGTTTCGCACTTAAAATGAAAGTTTGGTGATCGGATGTTGCGGTTGTAAGGAATGCCTTAATATAGAATAATCGATGAAATGTAAAACGAGAAAGATTCTCACTTTTCACAAACGGTACTAACGCAGGCTTTCCATCTACCAATGCCAATTTTCAGTGCTGCAGTGACCTGGCTATGGAAAATGGTAAATACCGCTCTCCGGTGTTCCGTTCCGTGTGTAAACTCCTAATTCCCATCAGTACCTCCATGGCACGCATCAAATAGCCTGAAACCTATGTTCGTCCAGAGCGTCAGCTACGAATAGTTACCAGAAAGAACATGATCCCGATAAATTGCAAGATCAAAGATAAAGTTATCTAACACCCAAGCTCTTCCCCGCGAATATTCACAGAGGTTGTTCCCCTAGTCGTCCACTGGTGCCAGCTTTGTGATAGATTATATATTGTCGTATCGGTGCCATCAACATTTCTACTAGCATAAAGCTGTATGGGGAATGTAAGGTGGGAATCAATTATTCCTCGGGACGTTGGGCTTAAATGTTAGGTCCATTTAAACAACAAGCATCATCTATTATTCCTCCTTCCATTGTTACAAAGGATTCATCGGTAGGATTTACACCAAAAATGATTCAATAGAGAAAATAAGTAAGAAATACTAAGGTATAAATATACGTCGTAGGATATAACTGCAAAGAACATTAGATCGAATTTTTATTTTATTTTCTGCAGATATCGTTACAGAGCATTTATCAATAGAAATTTCGGTAACGGAGATTTTGAAAAATAATGCTGAATTCAGAGTGAATAACATTACATATTGCCTAGATTGAGTGCTTGAAATAGCAATTTTCATTCAATAATATTTCGCAGTTTTCTCGTGATGCACGTTCATAAACAGATAGGTCGTAAATTTAAACATGGGATTTTCTTATTATACTAGATGTCCGCCTCCGTAGCGTAACGGTTAGTGTTATTAGCTGCCGTCCTCGGGGGCCCGGGTTCGATTCCCGGTACTGCCAGAAATTTAAGAATGGCAGGAGGGCTGGTATGTGGTTGAAATGGTACATGCAGCTCACCTCCAATGGGGGTGTGCCTAAGAAGAGCTGCACCACCTCAGGATGAGGACACGAGTTTACTTTATTATACTGGATAGAACAGATACATCAATACCAATTTGTAAACATTTCTGACAAAACTCTTATTTTATACTTGTGGAGCAGAACGAATTATTACTCTGGTTTAAATTTCATAAGATCTTATTGGACCCAAGTTAAGAAAGTTTCGTTGAGTAGGACAGACTCCAGGGTATAAATTTAAGCGAGATGAAATATGGCATATTATTGGACGTCAGTTTGAATTTTGATTAAATATTTTTTACACTGATAGTGTAATTTTGATGACTGCTGTAATATATAATTACGTAATGATCTTCCTCAGTGTTTCTACCTGAATTATCTTAGAAATAGGAGTGAAGAAATACATGGAGATACCAGAATACGGAAGTATATCTGGATGGTGAGCACATCTATTACAATATGCAGACCAAAGGTTGTAGAATATTCGTCGGTGAGTGGTTGTCTAATATTATTACTTCTTATACTCAACTTGCTCCAACTTGTACTGGAAGTCACTGCATACCGTATATTGCCAAGAGAATGGTACGTTTTATTAGGAGGATGTTTGCGGTTCTTCTGCACAGTTTATAATCAGGAAGCTCTTCGTCGGTAATATTCTCCAGAAGTCCCGTATTCGTAGATTTAACAATACAAAGTTCTACGTTAATTATAAAATAGATGGCCCAAACTCAAAATCAGTGTAGGAGTCATCAACAATGACAGACGATTTTAAAATATAACGAATACGAATGAACTAAACACATTATACCCTTTCGTGCTTTTTGCTGTTAGTCCGCCTGGTAGAGGCGTGAAGTCTATATCCCCTGATATCGTGGTTGGCCGGTTCCACTCCAGTTGGTCGAAAAATGTATTACCATTAGCACTTTTGTGCTGTTCGACTGGAGGAGACTACGTGCCGACACCTGGTTTCACCCTCTCCCTTCCTACTATCATATATCATTTCATCTCATTAACTCCTCTGATCAGGTTAATGTCAGAAAAGGCATCCGATCGTAAAAACTCCCAGCGAAGATTCAGCTCGCTTCATACCCGACCGCGTAAAGAAACGGGACACGGTTTGCGCATGCATACATACACTGGTGGAAAAACAAATCCCAACACCAAGAAAGAGTTGTGGTAGATCAGCGAAATTCGGGAGGCGTGTATGTACACCTCATAGATGACGCCTATTCACATTTGCGCGCTAGTCGATGAAGAATGGTGCTAGTAGCGCTACTGTGACCTTGCAAAGCAAGTTTGCATTAAATAAGAGCTATAATCTTCTTGAGAGCTAGTCATCGTCCAATGTTGTCATTGTGATGTAGGTGTGAGTCAAATATGCCTCTAAGAAGGCAGTATCAGCAGCTTACTGAGGTTTCACGAGGCCGTGTGACAGGGCTACGAGAAGGGGGATGTTCTTTCAGCGATATTGTAGCAAAACTTGTAAGGGATGTGTTCACAGTCCATCGGTGTTGGCAACAATGATCATGGCATGGAGATGTCTCAAGAACGCCGGGGTCCGTTCACACAAAGACCGTTACGGAGAGGGTAGACCATTGTTTTCGCTGCAGGAATGTTGTGGGTCTTACTGAATCTGCACAAGCTATTGCAGCTTCAGTTGGCACAAAAGTGACATAGCAGATTGTAACAAATCGATTACTTGAGGAACAGCTTCGAGCCAGACGTCATGTAGCGTCCATGCCACTAACTCCGAATCACTGCCATCTGCGTATTCAGTGGTGTCAAGCTGGAGCTCACTGGAGGGCGGAGTGGAGATCTGCTATGTTCTCAGATGAGAGCCACTTTTCTTGGTGCCAGTAATGGTAGTAGGTTGGTAAGAATGAGGCTAGGTGAACGCTTGAAACCAAGCGCTCTGATGCGCACTTTTGACTTCATCAAATGTTGATGAAGATTTAACAAACTGTTCAAGTTAGATTGAAGGAATTAGGACGAGAAGTGTCTCAGTGTATTCAAAATGTGAGGGTGCAAATCAGGAGGAAGTTGATAAGTTTCACAAGGCATGTGAATAACATTCACATCTGGGCTATTTCCCTGAGAACTTAGGAATGCTGAGCGAAGAGCTAGGAGAAAGTGTCCACCAGGATCCAAAGAAAATTTAATTCAGATATAAAAGAAGCGGAGCCAAAACTTGCTGGCAGATTACTGCTGGTTACTGAAAAGAGACCATCTAAATAAGCCTCACACAAAAAAACGACGTTTCTTAAAATAAGTCAAGATATACAATTGAAGCCGTGATCTTGCAATTCTACAACATGTTTCCATACTTATGAATGATAAATTTTGGAGCATTAGGCTCCGTATGAATACAACTCTTATGCAAAAATAATAACTGTGTAATATAAGTATGTTCAGATGAATACAAAATAACAAGGAAAACAATATTTCTTACATGTAATAATAGAGCGTATTAACCCTGTATGTGCATGAGTCTTGTGTATGCATTTCAATTTTGCAAAGAAACCTGATGTGACACGGGAGAACAGACTTCGGTTCCTGATTCAGCATGCCTGAAATACAAAATATCACTATTTGAACTTGATACAAAGTTCAGAAAGTTTAAATTCGCAGGCCAGAGTTCTACGATTTACTTCTATATGCCCCATTCATATTGAAAGCTCCCCATCGAATTCCATTTCGCTCATCAAGTTGTATCCAAGGAACCCCTCGCCTGTGAAATGGAAGTGGGGACTCCATTATTCAGATAGGTCCGAAGATTGGTTGAAATGTTCCTGAGCGTGCTTGGTGAAATTTCTCTGAATCTGGATGCTACCCTACTTGCACATTGTCCCAGTGATGACCTCTCATTTAATGGGTTGGGAACCACCGGTCCAATGCATGTTCCTAGCAGCCTGAGCACAAGGTGGGCTATGACTCAAAATATGTCCAAGATGCGCAACCACTTCCATTCCAAAGCAACAGGTGTCCCGAATCTCTGGATCACTTACTAGGCCACTAAACCGTTGCCCATGGTTCACGAACTAGGACGCAACTACAGTGACCCATATACGGTAACGTGTATGTTGTTTCTTGTTTAGAGCGAATGAACAGAAACCGAAACAAAAACGAAGGGATAATGAAATGTGTGAAACTACATGCTGATGGCAGGTTCCCTTGATCACGTATCCAAGATTTCTCTTTTTCTCTTGGATGAACCTTAATACCAATGCTGCCAGCAGGAGGCAGGTTTCTTCATCGTGTGTCCATGTTTTATCGGTGGATTCTTGGCAGAATATCTGTTGATTCATGATCCCTCGTTCGTGAGTCCTTCAAACATTCGGTCAAAAACTTTGGTACTCCTTATCACTGTTGGTGACAAGTTAAATATCTCTGGTGGGGCATTCGGTGTCACACAACAAAATTAAATTGTTCTAGTAGCCGATCCTATATAATTCCATTTTCCTTGATGGATAGCAGCACATAGGTTATGCTGAAACTGGTAGAAAAGCCGCATAGATGGCACCACATAGAAGGTTTGCACTATTATTATTATTATTATTATTATTATTATTATTATTATTATTATTATTATTATTATCCAAGACATCCATTGGAGGATTATTCTTCCCAATGATATCAGCAGACGACAGGTTTCTTTCATCACGTGTCTAAGACATATCTCGAAAGAACATAGTTACAATTAATGCTTTTGCATAGATAGTACTTAAAATGTTTAAAACATCGCTTATGATTGGTAAATAATGAAGTGGTAGGATGCAATCCGTTTCAAGTGACGAATGCAGAATCGATAATTTCAAACATACACATAATGAAGAAGCATAAGTTCCTCCTTGTTGAAGGGATTAACATCAATATCATCGTCATTATCATCATCATTCTCCAACTCCAGATTTCCGGGTGTAGTGTACAAGCACTAGTTATCCCTTACTGTCTGTTTACATCTTATGTTCTAGGATATCTTCCCATCTGAGACCTCTCTCTTCAAGATAAAATTTCACTGTCTCTATCCAACGTTCCTTTGTTCTTCCTCTGGATCATTTTACTTGGATATTAAGGTCGAAGGATTTTCTGGCAAGTCTCTTGCTCTTTATTCCATTAATGTGATCATACCACTAAAGTCCACGCTTCTTTATTACACAGGTAACAGGGACCTCAATGCCAGCTACACTCATATTTACTTTATTCCTAATTTTGTCCTTTCGAGTTGTTTGAGTCTTATTTCTAATGAATCTCATTTCCGTTGCCTGAATTCTCCTGTAGTCATTGTTTAGTATAGTACATGCTTCGAAACCATACGTGAAAACTGGTGCGAAGTAGGTATGGTACAGGATTATTTCTGCATTTATGTGGTGTTTTTCAGCCCGAGAGTAGGTTTCTGACTTTATTGTAAAAGTTGTTTCTTTTCGGGTACTGCTGAGTATTTCCAGCTCGACAGTGTTGTCTTTCAAGATTGTGATTAACAGGTACTTGTAGTGAGAAGCTCATTATAATTTGGTTCCTTCCGAAAAGAGTCTTGAGTTTGTTCCTTTCCTGTTGATGCTCATCTCTACGGTCTTCAGCTCAAATGTTATTGAACATGTTGTTACACTCAGCCAGGTTTTCTGTAGTTCAGATTTTGTTTCCCCTTATAACAGCACATCATCAGCAAATACAGGGGCATTTGGTCTGCAGTACATTTTCTTGATAAACTTCATGATCTTGCCCATTAATATTATCAACAAGAGTGATGACAGGGAACTTCCTTGTTGGAAGTCTCTTTGTCTCAAAAAATTATGATCGAACATTGCCTACCTAAACAGGTACCTTGACACTTTCAGTTCTTCCAGACCCTCTCAGATCTTGGGACACTGTCGTAGGCGTTATCAACGTCCAAAAATGCAAGCACAAGATTCTTTCCATGTTCGCAGCACGTTCCTGTGAGCATTATCAAGGCAAAAATTAGATCCAAAGTACTTCGATCTTTCATGAATCCGCCTTGTTCTTCTTCGAGCAAAGGTCCCACTGTCTTTTTGAATCCCATTTCAATGATCTTTCCCAACAGTTTCAGGATGTGTGTTGCCCGTATTAAACAGTGGGATGATGATTCCTTTTCTTCAGTCTTTCGGGATATAATTTTCTTCCCAGAACACTGAGAGCATTATAAAATATAGACAATTTGAGCATGGTATTCTAGTTGCCTGTATCATCTATCATCAAAGCTGGAGGACTTTCTATTTCGCATGTTCTTTAACGGTGTATAGAATTCAAGCCATGTTAATGATTTTGGTTTCTCTGGACTTCATGTACTATAAATTTGTTGCTGGCAGCGTTGTCTTCATCTCCACTTAACAACAGGCTGAGATACCTCTTCATTTGATCTCTGATTCTTTTCTGTGTTCTTAACAGACTATCATCATTAATTTCTAGAACAAAGATATTTCCACATTAACTTCTTTTACCTTTTACTACTTTATAAAGTAGCTTCCTACTTCCTTAAGAGTCTCCCTCCATCCCTATAGGAAAGTCATTCCAGCACTTTTTCTTTTCATTTTCGATGTCATTTTACAGCCAACTTCTTATTCCGATATGCATGTGCTCGTTCTTCAATTTTGACTTATTTCGTTAATCGCCTATTTTGTTCTGCTTCTTTTTAGCATAGTTCTTCCTTTTATTGCTGTCTTCACTCGGTCATTCCATCAAGGCATTTCTTTCTCTTATAGGTTCTGTACTTCTTCGCCCACAGATTTCCTCAGCTTAGTTTACAAGAGTTTCTTTGAACAAGGGCCATTCTTCGTCCCTAATCTTATTTTTTAATAATTTCGTTGCTCTACTTGCTTCGTATACCAGTTGTTCCAAAAACAACCAGTTCAGGAACTTGCTTTTTCTTGCACTTTGCTTTGGGGATGTAGATTTCTTCAAGATCAGTTATAGTAGTTGATGGTGACTATCTGTACACTCACTTTATATGACACTAGCATACCGACCTGCTTGGAAACCAGTGACGATATACTTCCTTCCCAACTGTATCTCGTCATTTTATGACTGTCATTTTTCTGGTACCATTTGTTTTGTATGCTTAAGTTGTTTCGCACGCAGAAATCAATCAAGATATCTCCTTCAGAGTTTCTGTTACCAAGATCGGGAGGTCCGTTGAATAATTTATCATCGTGTCTCTCTTCATCAACTTGGCATTCGGATCAGCGATAATTAAGGCGTTCTCTTCTGTTAATTTTTCTGAAGTTCGGTAAGTAATAGCTCTTTCTCATCTGGGGTACATCCTGCTTGAGGTGAATATACTTGGAATAAAATCTGATACACATTTCCATCTCGTAATCTCATCTGGATGTGCATATCATTCACACAGCTGACTTCTGTCACGACATCCATATCTTTCTAAAGGAGGAGATCACCTCCATTTTTGGATTCATTCATGTTCCACTCCAATGTAACATACACCAGTTTCTCAGGGATTTATTTCCACTGTATTTCCACTTTGTATCACTCAACCTCTATATCCGAAGTTTGCACCTGCCCGTAAGGTGTATGAGTTCTTCGCATCTGTTAGCGAGAGTGAGGATGTTGAGTGTTCCCATTCTGCTATGTTTCTTGGGTAATGTCTATCTCTTCCTGCACTTCCGATGAGCATCGGTTAGTTGACTATCATAATTTCGTGAGCTCCATGAAGAAGCGTCATGTCCGGAAATTTAACACTATACATCGGAGGCTTGTTTTAGCTTTGAGAGCAATATTAATTTACTTCGGTGCAGTTGGCTTGCTGAGCCTAACCTGCAGAGGGTTTTCTGTCGGGGTAACCTCCATCAACATTTGTCAGTCTCATGCCACATATACAGGGCAGCAGCAATTTGATGAAGGTATGTGATTTTCCTGTGTAAAGGAGTAATCAGGCTTCCTAAGGAAGAACACATCGGTTCTCCCTTAAATTAGTCAGGGTTGGTACCGGCTACCTGACTCTCGGTCGAACAGTAGCAGTTAGCATCCACTATCACGTACGGCAAGAGGATTGCTCCTGAACTGACAATAGGAATTTAACTGTCAAATGAAATTTTACGGTCATGCTGAACTAGGTAGAAAAATAGAAGCCTGTGTGCCTCAGCAGTTTGTTTAATATATTTAACTAGACACTGATGCCACGGAATTATCAGAATGGATATTTCGCTTATTCAACTCTTATCAAGGAACAAGAATACTGAATCATTCTGTGATAAGAATAAAACCCTTGCTCAAGTATCCATATTTATTTATTTATTTATTTATTTATTTATTTATTTATTTATTTATTTATATATTATTGTGTATAACGTTGTTTATTTCATTTGTATGAGAAAACGGCTTTGCTGCTGCTTAGTCATTAACTCACACTCCTCAGAAAGCAGTATGCGTAGACAAGTTCAATCACGACAAATTCGATTAATATAGTGCAATTTACTGTTTAAATAGCATTATACAAGCGATGTGAAATGCAAGTTAAGTAAACGAAAGTATCCAGCATTAGATTTTATAAAGAGGGTTGGTGGTGGAATAAAGAGCTACAAATACCGAAAGTGAGCGCACGTTTTGTCCTTACATTTCTACTTTCCCATGTTATCTGGGAAGTATAAGCCGCGGGGGAATACAGCACACAATCCCATTATTTGCTACTCTTTTATTTCTCCTTTCTATTTTTTATTTCTGTAAGTCGCTTAAGTTGGTAAACTTCTCGGAACGACGTGGCCTGGGTTTGATATTTCTCTATTGTGTTCTCCTGCCACCCGAGTGTTCCCCTAAGAATCAAGAGCTTTCTTTTTCTTGAACATTTTTACTCTCCATTTTATTTCTTGAGGTAATACTCTGACAAGGGCTGTGGTATTGCTCATTGCGCGAGTTCCTGGGGGAGACTGACATTCTTCAATTATTTACAGTTCTTCAGCTTTAGTTTCTAAGGTATACAGAACTGTTCTACGAAGAAAACCTCAGGATTAAGTATTATAAACTGATTTCTTTGGCGGTCCAGTTAAACTCAGCTGTTAGTAAAAACAATAGGTATGAATTTAGTAATGAGGGAGGACAAGATCATTCCCTCAATACATTATACGAAATTTGATTATTGGGAGGAAGTAGTTATTTTCATATAAGTGTTTTTGATTTTTTAAATGTTGAAATTATAATTTGATGATCAATAACCTACTTTAATTTTTAAAAAATATTATAGCACGCTTAAAATTAACGATGTTTTTAAGGAACTATTGCTTCCCAAAATTGCTTATCCAACTTGCATTAAGAAGCATTCATTAAAAATTAAATCCAGATATTTATAGTATTTAATGGTATACATGTAGAATATTAAGGATTATAACTTTCGGTAGGATTACTGAAACTATATTTCGTTATTTCTGTCAGATCTCCCTTTTTTATACTCTCATTTCAAAGAGCACTCACTTATTCTGTTCCTCTTTCTACTTCAAAGTATGTTTTAAGTCGATGTTTTGCTGCTGAGAAAATCTAATTATATCTCACCCAGTCACCCGATTTGTATTGTAATGTGGAACAAGATCTACCTTGGTAATGCATGTACCATTTACCTCGGAGTAGGGCGAGGCAATCAAGTTGCCTACACAGTTACTTGATATTAAAGTCAGTACCATGTTGATTATAATATATTGTGGATGTGTCGTTCATTGCGAAGCAGGTTGCTTAAATGGGACTGACATTGCATAGCTTTCTCGTATTGTCGCATTAAATGAGGTCAGTTGATATATTTTCAATTTTCCTCATTATTTTTCGCTTAAACTTCTGCATTTGAAAAGTTAAAATATATCTTCAATTCTGGTTGCGTTAACATTATGAGTTAAGGTAAATTCATTATAGTTTTATCACACACAGGACTGAAATAATTTAACTGCCTAAAAATGAGTGTGATCGCTGCTATTTTCCATGGTGGAAGGGAAGTCCCTGCATTGCTTTGCTTAGCAGTTCTAGATTTGTGGACAGGTATTCAATTTTATTTAAGGCGTGCTCTGCATTCTAAAAGAAACAGATGATAATCTTGAACAGTTATAGGCGTGTTATATGCGTTTCCTCTCACAGAGCTGATTATTTGCCCAGAACTTTCAATAATTCTTAGCTGGCGAAACCTAGTGTTTACAGTGCGCTATGTCCCTTGGTATGGGCTAGATCAAATTTTATACTTTCATTGACCTGTTTCAGTCCTAGCCTTCGCTTTGACGGTATGAACATGAATGAGGTATGGAATGCGCTAGTAATGCCATTTATTATGCCCAGCTGTGAGCTTGCATCCGGGAGATAGTGGGTTCGAGCCCTACTGTCGGCAGTCCTGAAGATGGTTTTCCGTGGTTTCCCATTTTCACACCAGGCAAATGCTGGGGCCACGGCAGCTTCCTTCCCACTCCTAGCCATTTCCTATCCCATCGTCGCCGTACTACCTATCTGTGTCGGTGCGACGTAAAACCAATAGGAAAAAAGTAATGCCATTCCTTATGCAGCTAGTCCCTGTTATACGTGGTGTGAAAATGTTGCTCACTGGGTCGGTTGGTGCGTACGTTTCAGTTGGCTTGGCAGACTGATGTGTAATAGCAACTTCTGCCTTGCTGGGGAAAGCGACGGAAACTACCTCACTCTGCATTCCCCTAGTATGCCTCTTCATTGATACTTAGGCCATCTATGACAGCTGACGGTTGAGGTTTTGAGGATCAAACCATCCTTCGGTCCGAAAACCCTTTATACTCTCGCATAAGCCTATATTTGAATAATTTTAGAAAGGAGGGAATCAGTTAGCTAGGCTGAGTGGCTCAAATGAACCCTAATTGTTGGTTTCGATCACTTTCAGGTCAGTGGTATTTTAAATTGCTCAAATATGCCTGACACGTGTTTGTAGTTGGTAGTTATGGTATTCCTGTAGGACAAATTTTCGAACACCTAAGCGTCTTCGATAACAGTAAGTGTAGTTGGTGGAACGTTGCATAAATGGCCCTATTGATATTAAAATGTTTATGGACATTTGATTACGAACTTCTTTCTATATTAGGCATAATCTGCGGCATAAACTTAAAACGATCTCTTAACAAATAGATAAAAGAAGTACGATTGCTTTCGGTGACGTAGTTAATAAAGTCTAGAATTCGTTCCATCATTTTATATGAACTATAACGAAATTATTTTGAAGTGTAATAGAAAATCTTACAAAATTTTGTAATGTTTTTTTCTTTTCGATTAAAACATTGACGTCGGTAGCAATTAGTTTCAGTACTGAGTTACGTTAAAATTTTCATCTCGTCGCCATGAGACCTATCTGTGTCGGTGCGACGTAAATCCCCTAGCAAAAAAATCATCTATACCAATATTAAAAAGAGATAAATTTTTGAGAAGCCCAATCTTTGTAAAATGGGGTAATCTCGTGGAGCATTCCATTAATTTCAGTAAGGTTTCCATCATAAAAAAATTTAATTATTCAAGATTATTACAGGCAACATATAATTAGACTAGTGTATTTGTGTAGCAAGCAATTTGTATACACAGTGAAGTAATCGACAAAACTGTTTTTCAGGAACCATTGAAAGTGAATTTACTGCATTAACTATTGCAGATACATACATCGCTTAGTAAAAATCAACAGAAGTATCTGAGACCGAATGTATGTTGTCAACCAATAATTCACAGCACTGTCGTTTATGGTTACTGTTTCTGCGTTTGTACAAACGGCAAAATGTATGTAGCAAAACCGTAAAATTATTCTACATTTTAAGAAAATGGACCGGACTAGAAGCAAGAGAACTCAATAACGATTCATAACACCTCATACAATATTTTTCCAAAAAGTAATATCAGTTTTGTTAGCGTGTGGACTTTCTTTTGTGCCGGAAGTGTCTGATAACATGTTTGGTTCACCAGTTTTCTGTTGCTGAGTTTCCCAGTACAGCCCATGGGGATGAGCTGCATACATCGCTGTGTTAAGGCGTTCAATCAATCACTAATGATCTGCATTAAGGGCACTTGCCCAGGTGACAGATTCCCTATCTGTTGTTTTCCTAGACTTTTCTTAAATGATTGCAAGAAAATTGGAGATTTGTATAACATCTCCCTTGATAAGTTATTCCAATCCCTAACTCCCGTTCCTAGAATCGAATATTTGCCCCAATTTTTTTCTCTTGAATTCCAACTTTATCTTCATATTGTGATCTTTCCTGCTTTTAAAGACACCACTCAAACGTATTCGTCTACTGATGTCCTCCACTGACAGCTCGGAACATACCACTTAGTCGAGAAGCTGGTCTCCTTTTCCCCAGGTCTTCCCAGCCCAAACTGTGCAACATTTTCGTAACGCTGCTCTTTTGTCGGTAATAGCCCAGAACAAATCAAGTTGCTTTTCTTTGGAGATTTTCCAGTTCTTGAATAAAGTAATCCTGGTGAGGGTCGCATACACCATACTCTAGTTGAGGTCCTAACAGGGACTTATATGCCCGCTCCTTTAAATCCCCTAAACACCCTCATAACCATGTGCAGAGATCTGTACCCTTTATTTACAATCATATTTATGTGATTACCCCAATGAAGATATTTCCTCATATTAAGACCTAGGTATTTACAGTGATCCCTAAAAGGAACTTTCACTCCATCAACCCAGTAATTAAAACTGAGGGCACTTTTCCTCTTTGTCAGACACAGAACCTGACTTTTTAACCCCGTTTATCATCATACCATTGCCTACTGTCCATCTCACGCAGCATCGAGGTCATTTTGCAGTTGCTCACAATTTTGTAACTTATTTATTACTCTGTACAGAATAGCATCATCTGCAAAAAGCCTCATCTCTGATTCCACTTCTTTACACACATCATTGATATACAGTATATCTCCAGCTTCGTGGATAAATGGTTAGCGTGCTGGCCTTTGGTCACAGGGGTCACGAGTTCGATTCCCGGCAGGGTCGGGAATTTTAACCATAATTGGTTAATTTCGCTGGCACGGGGGCTGGGTGTATGTGTCGTCTTCATCATCATTACATCCTCATCACGACGCGCAGGTCGCCTACAGGGGTCAAGACAAAAGACCTGCACTTGGCGTGCCGGACATGTCCTGGAACACTCCCGGCGCTAAAAGCCATACGCCATTTCATTTCATTGATATATATGTATATATATGAAAACATAAAAGTCCAATAATACTGCCTTGAGGAATTCCCCTCTTAATTATTACAGGGACAAATAAAGCTTCGCCTACTCTAATTATCTGAGTTCTATTTTCTACAAATAGAGCCACCCATTCAGTCAACTGTTTAGTCAAGTCCAATTGCACTCATTTTTGACAGTATTCTCCCATGAACTACCCTATCAAATGCCCTAGATTGGTCAATCGCGATACAGTTCATTTGACATTCTGTATCCATGATATATGCTATATCTTGCTGTAATCCTACAAGTTGAGCTTCAGTGGAATAAAACCTTTCCTAAAACCAAACTGCCTTCTATCAAACCAGTTATTAATTTCACAAACATGTCTTATATACTCAGAAAGAATGCTTTCCCAACGCTTACATGCGATGCATGTCAAACTGACTGGCCTGTAATTTTCAGCTGTATGTCCATCACCCGTTCCTTTATACACAGGGTTTACTGTAGCAACTCTTCATTCATTTGGTATAGCTCTTTCGTGCAAACAGTAATCAAACAAGTAACTCATATATGGTACTATATCCCAACCCATTGTCTGTAGTATATCCTCCGAAACCTTATCAATTCTAGCACATTTCTAGTTTTCAACTCTTGCAGTCGCTTAATAGCGGCCAGTATCCAGTAATCGGGAGATCGTGGGTTCGAGCCCCACTGTCGGCAGCCCTGAAGATGGTTTTCCGTGGTTTCCCATTTTCACACCAGGCAAATGCCGGGGCTGTACCTTAATTAAGGCCACGGTCGCTTCCTTCCACTTCCTAGGCCTTTCCTATCCCATCGTCGCCGTAAGACATATCTGTGTCGGTGCGACGTAAAGCAAATAGCAAATAAAAAAGTTTTCAACTTTTGTATCTTACTGCAAATGTAATTGTTATCACAGGTAAATTTCAATACTACTTTAGTATTAGTCACCTCCTCTATCTGAACATTATCCTTGTAACCAAAAGTCTTTACATACTGCTGACTGAATACTTCTGCCTTTTGAAGATCCTCACATACACACTCCCCTTGTTCAATAACGATTCCTGGAATATCCTTCTTGAATCCTGTATCTGTCTTAAAGTAAATATACATATTATTCCATTTTTCACTAAAATTTGTAAGGCTGCCAATTACTGTATGTTTGCCATCATGTTATCCTTAGCTGACTTCTGTGCTAGATTCAATTTCCTAGTAGGTTCCTTCAATTTCTCCTTACTTCCACAACCATTTCTAGCTCTATTTCTTTCCAACCTGCACCTCCTTCTTAGTCTCTTTACTTCTCTGTTATAATATAGTGGATCTTTACCATTCGTTACCACCTTTAAAGGTACAAACCTATTTTCACATTCCTCAACAATTGCTTTAAACCCATCCCAGCGTCTGTTTACATTTTTAATACTGTTTTCCACCGATCATAGTTACTTTTTCGAAACTCCCTCATGCCAGTTTTATCAGCCATATGGTACTGACTAATTGACCTAATTTTAATATCTTCCTTTCGTTCACATTTATTTTTAACTACCACAGAAATGCTTCGTGATTACTAATTCCATCTATTACTTCACTTTCTCTATAGAGCTCATCTGGTTTTACCAGCACGACATTCAGAATATTCTTCCCTCTAGTTGGTTCCATCACTTTCTGAATCAGATGCCCTTCCCATATGAACTTATTTGCCATTTGTTGGTCATGCTTCCTGTCGTTCGCATTACCTTCCCAATTGACATTTGGCCAATTGAGGTCATCCGCTACAATCACGTTCCTTTCCTTATCGTTTCCCACAAAACTGATTATCTTATCAAATAATTCTGAATCAGCGTCTGTGCTACCCTTTTCCGGTCTGTACACTCCAAAGACATCAAGTTGCCTATTATCTTTAGAGATGAGCCTTATCCCTAGAATTTAATGTTTATCGTCTTTAACTTTTTCGTAGCTTACAAAATTTTCGTTCACCAGAATGAATACTCCCCCTCTTACCATTCCTATCCTATCTCTACAATACACTCTCCCGTTCCGTGATAAAATTTCTGCATCCATTATATCATTTCTCAGCCATGATTCAACTCCTATTACAATATCTGGAAAGTATATATCTATTTTTTTAAATTATTTTCCTTTCTTTACAATACTTCTACAGTTGAGCACTAACATGTTTATATCATCCCTACTTGATTTCCAGTTCTCTGTTCCCTTAACACCGCTCCCTAGGCCACCCCGTTTCCCTGAATGTGGGTGTAAATGTAAATATAGAGCTCAGGAACGGGGAGGAAGCAACCATAACCTAGAGGAAGCTACCATTCTCGCATTTGCCTGGAGTTAAACTGGAAAACTATTTCGAGTATGGTATCGAAGTCAACCGTCTCCCGGACACAGAGGAGGAAACTATAGCTGGCCGTGTCACAATGCACTGTGCTAACTCGTTCGCTAGTAATATCCTTTAGGAAGTGTCTTAAAATCACTCGACGCATACTCCATCACCTACGCTCATGCACTGAAGTTTTTCATAACGTTCACATGGAGCACGGGAGCGCTGTGCTTGATTGACGGATAGTTAGTCGCATGGTCATTTCTTAAGCCCATGGTTATGGTTTTGTTTAACATACACTGCTGTATTTATGGTATGTAGTTCGTTACGATGCTTATTGGAGTTCATTTGTTATTATATACTATTTATTTGTTTTGTGATTACTTACTGAATTTCCAACTTGATTTGGATTCCGTTGTGGAATGCGTTAATCACTATTTAGCTCCCATTCCATTTCCATTCGTTTTGGGGTGGCATAGTCACTTGGACCTGTACGTAGTTACGGAAGACCTTAAGGATTAATTTCTTCAGTATTTACAGGGTTGGTAACTCTTCATTCTTGTTCAAATTAATTAAAAGTAATTGTTCAAAAAACGTTTCCATGATTGGTCTATTGAAAATTCTAGTTTTGAATACTTACTTTCTTCGGAATCCTCATGGTTTTGCTTATTGTTTTTATTAGGTTACGTTGTGTGTACGTTGTGATGACGCTCATCATAGTTGCATTATTAATAAGTTGGCTGAGTCGTAATTCGTAGCTCCCTTTTTACTGGCACTGATACCATGCCGGAAAGAACATCCCTATTAGCCCAGAATACCTGTACTTCTAAGACTAGGAACTAGAAACTAAAACATTGTCAGAAAAGATAAGGAAAGCGGGAAGGTCGACAGTCTCAAAATATGTTACCCCGTTTCGCTGAATTGCTAAGCACAGTTTGATAATATAATTTCCAGTGTTCATCTATTCTTTGAATGAGCGCAGAAAACAGTCCCACGCATCTGACGCTGCAGGTTTGTAGCCGTTCATATTATCAGGGGAAATAGTTTATTTATATTCTATAGGGCATTCATTGATGGCATAAAATGAATTCAAAACTCATGGTTATGTTCTTTGATGCCGCGACTGAAATAAATGGTGGCATAAGATGCTTGCTTGCTTGTTGTTTTAAGGGGCCTAACATCGAAGGTCATCGGCCCTGGTGGCATAAGTAGGAACGTCAACCGCTTGTAGCAAAATTCTGAAAGAATTAAGGAAATATCACCAATTATCAAGTAATGGTATTGTTTGTTTCCAGTGTATATAACACATATACTAATATTTTACAGCAGTTAACATTTTACAATATTCAGTTATCAAACTTCAATGAGCCAAAAACACTTAATTGACCCGCTATCAGACATGTCGTATCAGTATTCACTGCAAATGAAGAGGATGCTAAATATTATCATTGTATTTGTTCAATCAACGAGTGAAGGAATACACATCCGAACTTTAAATGGCAGTCTAATAAATGGTGTCGTTTTGGACTACCGTGGCGATGTAAGGTTAGACAATATATGTCACCCACGAGTCCGATAATGATCAGGACATTAACAGTCCACATGTTCTATTGTGTCACTCAGTTCATGAGGGACACACGGTAACTATACAGCCTTAAAAGTTTTTTTTCAAAGTATCACCTACGTTGTACAGTGCTCTACAGCAGAAACGTTGAGATCTGTTAGGCGACTTTAGAATCTAACCTTGAAACACTAGACCAAACAAAGCCGAAACTGTAAGACAGTGTTAACATGTTTGCAGACCGGATGTGTAGACTCTATGTCCCTGTAATGCTTGTCCCTACGAACTTATCCAAAAGTGAATTAGGCATTGCGTGGGAGACGCTTTGCACACGCAGAAGATATCATAATTGAAATTCGGTGTGAGGTAGAACAGGAAGAATCTCGTGCAGGCCGTGATAAACTCAGCTTCTCCTCTGGATAGTAACAAACAGTGAACAACCTCAAAGACTACTTTGAAGAGGGTAAAACAAGTAGTACGTGCATAAGACTATGATTTCAAACGTCATATTCCTTTCTCTTATCCTCCCAATGATTCCTGCATGCATGGTCTGTTTGGTGGCAACATTATGAAGTAAATGACACGCATTTGTAATGTGTTGTATTTCAAGTCTTAGCACATTTTCAGGAGACAGAAAACAGTTATCACGACTTATTACGTCCCCCAAGTACAATGTGTCTGCTGGTTTCATACACTGAGGTTATCTAATTTACATATTTTCTTAGAAGCATTGATTGTTAACACAATATAAAATCTAGCAATTATGGTATTACTTATAGCACGTATTGTAGAATAATACTCCTACACTTTTAGTGATAAATTTGTGTCCGGTGGTGAGGAGTAAGGAGGGAGCTCTCCCGTTTCCGGTAATACTGCCAACTAAATGGAACTGAATTCTGAATTGAATCGATAATATGATCGACCCATATGAATTTTCTAAACCTTTATTATCTTCAGCCAACAACTGCGTCACACGCACATTACATAACATTTCCTAGCATAAATTCTATAGTTTGGCTTTGCTGTGTAAAAAACAACAGTACTAGTACGTAAAGTGTACGCCAGATGTCGCACAGCGATGCATTAGAGATTCATTGTTTGTTTTCAAAGGTTGCCAATACGAATCTCGAAGATTGCTGAGGTCGACCGATTCAGCACTAGGGTGTCCATCTATCACTAAAAAGTGTGCGAGTAATATATGAAATAATTTCTGGCTAGCCTTGTGCTGCCCATCTCAGGCAAAACCTCCTCTGAGGAGGGTGAGTGGCATCTGCCATGTATAGAAAACTGCGTGTTAGTGTAGTGGGGAGTTAGTTTTAAGAGTGATGTATTATCGCATAGATTTTGGGGACACAGAATCACTCAGACTCTGAACGAATTGAATTGAGCCTGTAAGATTAAAACCATTTTACTAATACAGGAATCGAACCCGAACTCCAAATATCGATGGCTATGCAGCCGGACTTCATATTTAATTAATATATTTAATACTATAGTTTACAACAGAGAACGACTGCAATTACAAAAGATCATACAATGAAATTTATGAAATTGAACTAAAGGAACAACGAGAAATACAAATGCACATGCAATAGGGCTGCGTTGAATGAAAGATATACACTATATGAACATTATAATAATATTTTTACAACATTGTTTTATAATAAACTGTGCACAAAATGTTGTTTCACATTGTCGAAAATAGTAATTTCAAGGACAATTATAGTAACGAGATACATAGGTAAAGTAATGCTGTATTAAGGAATTCTTTCTGACAGTATAATGAACTGTAGAACTGAAAGTATTAATTTTATTACACAAATAAGATTGACATTTTTATTAAAGTGGGAATTAATGCGTTATGACCGATGACGTAGTTATTAATCCCATTGAACTACATTCAGTCTGTTTAAGAGGTTACTGAATAAATAACTACACAATTTTAGAGAGAAAGTATTTCATCATAAAACAGTGCTATTGTAACTGCTCTTGTTGGTGGGTTGATCTTCGATTTATTTCTGTTTTACGAGATTAAATGCTCATTAATCGCACTAATGTGCATGCAACAAAGGGGTGTCTTTTGTGGAGGCGGAGAAAGACAATTGTCCGTTCCCCAGCAGTAGTTAGCAGTTGGCGTTCCTCGCTTCGCTGCGCAGACAGTGACTAAGAACGGTGGCTGAAGTACTGTACCTCAACTTTTGACAGCGGACGATAACGTAATACTGTAAATTAGTGAAATTCGTCCTCATATCAATGTTTCGAAAAATCATTTGTTGCAAGGATAATGCAATAAACGTTAGTGAAGGAATGGTGAGATATTTCTGATACGTTCCTACCGCCCAGACCTGTCACGTCATAACATCCATTTCTTCAGGCCATTCAAGATATTACACAAAGGAAAACGCTTCTACAACGATGATGAATTAAAAACTGTGATGCTGCAATAGTTAAAATAGCAATCATGGGCCTTCTTTCCAGATGCCATACGCTTGCTGAAGCATTGGAATGCGTGCCTGAATTCATAGGGTCAATTGTTCACATGAGAGAGTTCTGCAATTCTATTCTTTAAGCACTGCCAGTAACGGCACTATGTACAAAAAATTACATTTTCATTCCATTTTAGTCGCTTGAAGCTAGGAATTATAGCAATTTCTACAAGCCCTGTTGTCGTATCAACTAATTATTGTCTTTGTTTTCTTTATATTATTAACGTAATTATTAGCAGAAAAAACGAATGAAATTTCGCTCGTGGCAGTTAGCCGATTTGTATAGCGCCACACCAAGTAGTGGAGACTTTGCATATGTTATGAGGAAGGGTAGCAAGGGTATATTATTTTTCTAAGGTCATGAACACTGAGGTATGATTCGCCCGCTCGCCGCGCCAATTTGCTGTTCTGGCAGTCTCTTTAAGACCCCTACACACGTCCTGACACGACTACCCTACCCGACCGATTGGGCCCGACCGTGTGTAGGAAAGGTCCCGACACGACTCCCCTACCCAACCAAACAAGGGGGAGCTACAACCACCAGTCCAGTTTAGAACAAGCACTTGTGGTGCTAAAGTGTTCTTAAATGGCTCCGTATTTAACACGAAATCAAAAGATAGGTGTACCTTTGTGCGCAGTTATTATTTCAGATGATGAACGAAGAAAGAAAAGAGGAGTGTGGTCCAAGACGTGGTTGCAGAAGAGGAAATGTTTCACGCACATGAAATTTGTGAAAGAGTTAGGTGCAGATGACTTCAGAAATTTCATGAGGATGGATGAAGATTATTTTGTGGAACTTCGTAGTATGGTCAGACCTTTTATTGAAAAAGAAATGCAGGTATGAAAGAAGCCGTATCTGCTGAGGAGAGGCTAGTCGTAACACTCCGCTATTTAGCGACTGGTAGATCATTGGAAGACCTTAAGTTCAGTGCAGCAATAGCTTCTCAACTACTTACGTCTATTATCCCGGAAATTTGCGACGCCATATATAACACCTTGAAGAAATACATTCAGGTAATGATACACAGAAATCATCTTTTTTTTTAAAATTACAGATCATGTTTGAATGTTAAAAATAATATTTATTTAATTTATTTAATTTAACATCCTTTATTCAGATATGGAGACTAGGAAAACTTGACCCGACGCAATAAAGTATTGTAAATTCCGTTTATGTTCACATTTTTATAAAGTAATATAAATTATACGTTTTTTATTAATATGCAATGTGCTGGAGGTGTATATCAGGTGAAAAAGATTGTTGTACTCCACAGAAATAAGGAGATTTTTTATTTTAGCAGATCTGGTTTCGCTCCCCAATGAGTATCATCAGTGCTCTCTTCAAGAATTCCCTGTTCTGAACAAAACCAGCCACCGTGATAGCCACATGTCAATTATAACTGGTGTGATTCTTCAATTCTCAAAGAGAGCAATGACGATACTCCTTGGGAAGCAAAACCAGGTCTACTAAAATAAAGAACCTTAACACCTTATTTCTGTGGAGTACAACATCCTTATTCACCTAACACGTCAAGTGTGTCTGGTGAGGTATTTTAAAAAATAATGGCCCATGTATAAATAATTGAAATTATCTATTTTAAAAAGTAAGGAATCACAAAAGATTGAACAACTGTTTCACATAGATACAATTTTACGAAATTTAATAATTTAATACTGTATAAAACCAAATTAGCCGCCTCTGTGGTGTAGTGGTTAGCGTGATTAGCTGCCACCCCCGGAGGTCCGGGTTCGATTCCCGGCTCTGCCACGAAATTTGAAAAGTGGTACGAGGGCTGGAACGGGGTCCACTCAGCCTCGGGAAGTCAACTGAGTAGAGGCGGGTTCGATTCCCACCTCAGCCATCCTCGAAGTGGTTTTCCGTGGTTTCCCACTTCACCTCTAGGCAAATGCCGGGATGGTACCTATCTTAAGGCCACGGCCGCTTCCTTCCCTCATCCTTGCCTATCCCTTCCAATCTTCCCATCCCCCTACTAGGCCCCTGTACACTATAGCAGGTGAGGCCGCCTGGGCGAGGTACTGGTCATACTCCCCAGTTGTATCCCCCGACCAAGAGTCTGAAGCTCCAGGACACTGCCCTTGAGGCGGTAGAGGTGGGATCCCTCGCTCAGTCCGAGGGAAAAGCCGAACCTGGAGGGTAAACAGATGATGATGATGATGATGATGATGATAAAACCAAATTATAGGTTTTCAGCTGGGGGTTTTGAAGGATTCGGTAGTTGTGGAGTTTGTGATGGAATCGTCGCAGATGACGCCGGCGAGGAAGTTGAAGAGTAAGGATATTGGTTATTAGAAGGAGAAGATGAAGAATAGTGGAGTGGGAAATTACTTGACTGGTGGGGATTTAAATTGATGGCAGCATAATCTGTCAAATGACCACGTTTACCATAAAATATTATTTCTGCCATCAATTTTTGAGAAATGTCCTGTTGATCGGGTTTTAACTCCTTAAGTTGTAAGACTAAGGATTTGCTGATGACCTCCCACTTATCTTCTTTAGAAGCCAGCAACTCATAGGCCGTATTCAGTAAGCTCTCCTTCCTTTTTTTGCAACGAAGTTCGAATTCTTTTGGCCGATTATGAACTGATACTGGGGTGGAAACTTCCTTTTCAACTATCTATACAGTTACCTGAAAAAATATAATTATTAGTTTTACAATAATCATACATGTCATTGTAATTTTTAAAATAGTTGTCAAAAGTATTAAGTTACAAATTAATTTGCAAAGCCATATTATAATATTAGAATAATAATTTGTGATAACGAGAAAAATTTCCACACTTTGTTAATGTTTATTCTTTTATAACATATCAGATACCATCGACTGAAAACGGGTGGAAAGAAATAGAACAAGAATTTTCAAACAGGTGAAACTTCAATCATGCTGTTGGCGCTGTAGATAGAAAGCATGTTGCGATCGTAAAGCCAACAAAAAGCGGAAGCTTGTACTACAACTACAAAACAATTTTCAGCAAAATACTATTTGCATTCGTCAATGCGAAATACGAGTTCCTTTATGTACATGCAGGTACTAATGGATGCGCTTCCGATGCTGCAGTCATCCAAAACACCATTTTGTACAAGAAACTGTAAATAAATGAACTAGGCTTACCGCCCCCTTGCCCCCCCCCCTCTACGTGGAATGACAAACAACATTCCCTGTGTATTACTGGGTGACAGTGCGTTTGGCCTCAACGAACATTTTTTAAACCATATCCTCAGAAAAACATATCTCACGAAGGGGGCGCTTACTATTACAGGCTATCTCGTGCGAGGAGAGTCGTGGAGAATGCCTTCGGTATTTTAACATCGAGGTTTAGGGTGTTCCATACCACAATATCCTTAAGTGTGGAAAAATTTGACATCATAATCTTAGCCTGCTGTGTTTTACACAATTTCTTGTTAAAAAAAATACTCGTTATGTTGTTGAGTCACCATTTGATAGAGAGGATATTGACCACTGAGCATTTTATCCAGGCGAATGGCAGGAAATGACACAAATGACATCACTTCCTCAATCTAGCTCCAGAGATCGGTATGAAGAAGAAAAGGAAGTGCGTCAAATTCTCACCAACTATTTCAGTAATGTGGGGAGTGTACTGCATTACTTTAATATTCATTTTTGTTAATATGTTTCTTTTTAATGTTGTGTAATCACATATATCAGTCTATGTACATTTTAATCAGTCATTTAATTGGCCTTTTTAATTTTTGTACATATTATTTCATTTAAAGTATTTTGTTTTATTTACTGTATTATAATTTGATTTTCGTCCTATAAGGATTATTGTATTTTAACTTCTATTTATTATTAATGACAATGCCCAGAATAATAAACTAATTTTCTAATTTCACTTACAACCTCCTCAGTGTTCTGTGCTGAGCCGTCTTCCAATGTTTCTGCTCCCCCAACAACAGTTGCTTTCTCATCGAGAAACGTCAAAAAATCGAAATACTATAATTTTGGTGTATATATTTGGTCAGAGCCAGACCCAGTTATTTCACTCGTCTGCACTTGCAACAAGAAGTAAACTGTATATAATAAAAAATAAAACAAATGAAATGAAGAAAAAATGCAAAATTAAGCTTTTTTATTCGTTTGAATCTTCTGATTGAAACTACAACGGTAGTTAATTAAACGGAATTAATTTAAAGAGAAAACATTCCGTGAATCTAACATCTAAGAAAGTGAAATTTCCTAGTAAATGATACATTTTTACTATTATTTCCCATACATTACTTTCGTAATCAAAATTATTTCATACGGAAACACAGTATAAATACATAAATATAACAATGGTTCAACTACCATGACGCTTCCACGCTTCTCTTCTGTAAGCGGCTCGCTTGTTTTCCAATTTTTTATAACTCCCACTGTAGCATGAGGTGTTCTTTTTATAAATTTCCAGCAGTAAATTGTAGCATTCATTTCTCTTTTCTCTGTTGGGATGACTCTCATCTTTGACGTCCCATAAACACCGGCACTCCCTCCAACATTCCAGGAACTCGACCATAGTCACTTTCCCCGCGTCCATGTTCGTCAAATGATAATCGACAAATGAGTCTGAAGGGTCGGTTGGGTATACTCCGGACCACCGTTTGAGCAGACTAAAGCGGAAGTGAGTGTATAGACCAGGGGATGGCGCGGGCGACAGGGGCAGCGCCTACGGTGTTGTCACACGGTAGGTGAGGGGGCAAGGGGTGTGTGCTACTCAGAGAGAGTTTTGGCAATGGTGCAGGCAATGCGGAGCTGCCATACTTACTCACTCTGTGGATGTCTTGAACACGTGGGTTTAGTTCCAATCATAGTCTGTTTAAAACAGTAGTGAGGGAATTTTATCAGTGTGCTTCGCTTTTACAAAAAGAATGTATGTGCGTATTGTGTGCTAATTCATAATTCTTGTAGTCCCTTGTACGTTTGTAGGTTTTTTCTTACTCGTTATTGGATATTATTGTGCAATGCATCCGAACAAAACTTCAAACTGTTATCAGTTGAACAAGAAATGCAATATTTTTACGTCCGGCGAGAGAAACATGATTCTGTCTGTTTATAAACATTTCCGAGCGAATAGTATTGACGGCAGGATTAGTTTACCTCGTGTGCTGAACCCGGCTCTGATTCCGACTTGGATGTGCAGCCACTCAATAGTGACACAGATTAATTACTGCGGCACAAGGTAAGCTGACGCTGAAACCTCCTGCATGATGGTAATAATAATAATAATAATAATAATAATAATAATAATAATATGTAATAATATTTTTATAAAAATATATTTGTAATAATTAATTTATTGAAATTGGGCTGGACAAAGCGTAGGTGGGACAGGTTTCCGCCTGGATCCCCAACTTCATCTGTCAGTTTCAAGTTAATTCCAGTACGAGTACATAATCCTCACTTCTCTCGCTTATTCATAAATCGCGCGTGAGTAGCAGCTCATTTCAATCAGGAATCAGGCCATATATTTAGATAATAATAGTGAATAATAAATAATAAAATATTAAGTAATATGCAGTACGGTATATATATTGATAATAATAATATAATAATTTAATGAATGCAATGCTTACCGTTTATGTCAAAAAATTCGTTCGCAGTGCTTTAAGCGTGAAATTGTAGTCAGTACATTAAAATTGTGAAAGCCCTGTGGCTCAGGTGGCAGCGCGTCGGCCTCTCAACGCTGGGTTTCGTGGTTCAAATCCCGGTCACTCCATGTGAGATTTGCGCTGGACAAAGCGGAGGCGGGACAGGTTTTTCTCCGGGTACTCCGGTTTTCCCTGTCATCTTTCATTCCAGCATCACTCTCCAGTATCATTTAATTTTATCTGTCAGTCATTAATCATTGCCCCAGAGGAGCGGACAGGCTTCGGCAGCCGGCTCAATTCCTATCCTCGCCGCAGGATGGGGCTTCATTTATTCCATCCCTGACCCGGTCATTGACTGGAAAACAGATTGTAGGTTTTCAAATTTAAAATGTAATTCAGTAAATTAATTGTTTAAAGATGTAAGCCCTTAAAAAACTTTGGGATTCTAACACGCATACGTTAATGTATTAATTATTTTAAATTCATTCGAGGTTCAATCCGTGAACTGTGCTGTATTATAGTGGTGGAGTACAACTTTGAATCGTGCGCCGGCTTATTTGGCAACCACGGCGAGTGTGACGACACAATGACGTCACTTCCAACTTTAGTCTGCTCAAAAGGTGGTCCGGAGAATAGTGAAGTAGGGGCGACTGCCCTACACACGTTCCGACCCGGCAGAGAGAATGGTGGGGGTTAGGGCGGTTGGATGCTTCTCCCGACACGACCACCCTAATCTAGGGCCTAACAGTTTTCACCACCCGACAAGACTACACACGAGCCAACTGTCTGGTCAACCGCTGTCAGGCCGTAGATTAGAGTGGTCGTGTCAGGACGTGTGTAGCGTCCTTTTGTGTCTGTTAGTTTCTTAGTGTGTAGTCAAATACTAAATGACTTTAATTGTATAATCACGCCATACCTCTATTTAATTGTAACATATGTGTAGTGTTGTTCGTTTGGTGCATGTTTTATTGTATAGTATCGAATCAAAATATCAAAAAACTATAATTACCGCACGTAAGTTCGTAAATGGTCAACCACACCTGTTTGTCGAAATTCGCCCGCAGAACGTCAAAAACTTACCACTTTATCTTTTTTATCAGCTGTGATGTTTAACACCCCCACCCCCTACGGCCAGGATATCCCACAAACTCGGGTACTTTTTTGTGTGTACCTTTTTTTCTCCCCCACTTCTAATTCCCATTCGCCGCTACTCAGCACTGCTGCTTCTCATCACTTTGAAGTTTCATTTTATTCGATACTATGAATAAATACATTTAGGTTGTTTTCAGTTGATCACACTATAAATGTGTTTAGGCTGTTTTTAGTTTAACACAATTCGTAGTTCCACTCAACGAAATGATGAAATTATTGTTATTGATTACTACTCTGTTCCGTCTCGGTAGCATCACGGTTAGCGTTATTAGCTGCCGTCCTCGGGGGCCCGGGTTCGATTCCTGGTACTGCCAGAAAATTAAGAATGGCGGGAGTGCTGGTATGTGGTTGAAATGGTACATGCAGCTCACCTCCATCGGGGGTGTGCCTGGAAAGACCTGCACCACCTCGGAATGAGGACACGAGTTAACTTTGTCCGACTCGCTGGCTGTCCCCACTCGGTCATTCCATCAAGGCGTTTCCTTCCCTTATTGGTTTCGTACTTTTTGTACCACAGATTCTCCCATACACAAAGTGTTCTCTTTCATGGATTAAAATATTTACAGACTGATAAATAGAACACGAAAAAGATAGACGTTGAACAAAGGTTAGAAAACGCAAGGTATGTTACTTTTCAGCAAATTCATTTTTCACTGTTGAATGTAAAATCTGTACTCACTACATGTGTGAGTCGGAATATATATAAATTCAGAAATCGTTTGTTAACCTAGATACCTCGTGCTTTCAAAATATACAGTATATGACAGGCTCAAACCTGGCTCACTCCGGTGCTATTTGAAGGTGCCCAAATACGTCAGTCTCGTATCAGTAGAATCACTGACACGTAACACAACTTCTGAGGGGCAAAATTTCGTCACTTGCGCGTTTCTGAAGACCGTGAAATGTAGTCAGTGTGACATCAATCCAAGAACATTATTATGATTTTAATGGTGTAATAAAACAAGTTTACCGGGCGAGTTGGCCGTGCGCGTAGAGGCGCACGGCTGTGAGCTTGCATCCGGGAGATAGTAGGTTCGAATCCCACTATCGGTAGCCCTGAAGATGGTTTTCCGTGGTTTCCCATTTTCACCATTTTCACACCAGGTAAATGCTGGGGCTGTACCTTAATTAAGGCCACGGCCGCTTCCTTCCAACTCCTAGGCCTTTCCTATCCCATCGTCGCCATAAGACCTATCTGTGGCGGTGCGACGTAAAGCCCCTAGCAAAAAAAAAAAGTTGACCGGGCGAGTTGGAAGTGCGGTTAGGGGCGCACAGCTGTGAGCTTGCATCCGGGAGATAGTGAGCTCGAATCCCACTGTCGGCAGCCCTGAAGATGGTTTTCCGTGTTCTCCCATTTTCACACCAAGCAAATGCTGGGACTGTACCTTATTTAAGGCCACGGCTGCTTCCTTCCAACTCCAAGCCCTTTCCTATCCCATCTTAGCCATAAAACCTATCTGTGTCGGTGCGACGTAAAGCCACTAGCAAAAAAGAAAAAGGAAGAAAACAAGTTGATGAATTATACCAATGCCTGCAGCATATCCTTGGCATCATCCAAATGTACACAGTATATTGCTTCAGTTCCTGTGCTTTCGAATACCCTAAAACGATAAATAATCATGTAGGTCTTCGTATTAGGTTGTATGAACAGAAATGGAAATAAATGTCAGGTATATGTCGTGCTCCATTAATTAATACGTTCAGAACAACGTACAACATTTTAATTCGACGGACCAATATTTAGCTACGGTAGCAAATGCCTGCTCTGTGGTGTAGTGGTTAGCGTGAATAACTTCCACCCGGAGGCCCGGGTTCGATTCCCGGCTTTGCCACGAAATTTCAAAAGTGGTACGAGGGCTGAAACGAGGTCCACTTAGCTTTGGAAGATCAACTGAATAGAGGGAGATTCGATTCCCTCCTCAGCCATTCTTGAAGGGTCTTTCCGTAGTTTCCCAATTCTCCTACAGGCAAATACCGGGATTGTACCCAACTCAAGGCCACGGCCGATTCCTTCTCCGTTCCTTTCTCAGTCTTTCCAATCTTCCGATCCCCCGCAAGGCCCCTGTTCAGCATAGCAGTCGAGGCCGTCTGGGCGAGATACTAGTCCTCCTCCTCAGTTTTATCACTACGACCAAATATCTCACGCTCCATGACACTGACTTTGAGGCGGTAGAAGTGGGATCCCTCGCTGAGTCCGGGGAAAACCAACCCCGTAGGGTAAAGAAATTAATAAAAAATCCCCACAGGTAAGGAGCATTTCCACGTTTTCACCTTTGGGAAACATTTTTTTTTTTTTTACAATTGGCTTAACGTCGCACCAACACAGATAGGTTTTATGGTGACGATGGTATAGGAAAGGCCTAGGAGTAGGAATGAAGCGGCCGTGGCCTTAATTAAGGTACAGTCCCAGCTTTTGCCTGGTGTGAAATGGGAAACCACGGAAAATCTCCTTCAGGAAAGCCGACAGTGGGGATCGAACCCACTATCTCGCGATGCAAGTTCGCAGCAGCGCGCCCCAAACAGCACGGCAAACACTCCCGGTCCGTGGAAAGCTTGAAGAATGGTTGAAGCGACCCATTCAAGCCGTATAGTAGTGCAGCCCGCAATACCAATAACAGCGCCGTTCTACTGTTTGCATGTGGCACACACTGGCCTGTGCCTGAGAATTAGAACATCATATCGACAAAACAGTTGAAAGAAGTTGGACTCCAACCATCAACGAAACGTTCCGCAATTCGCTAGGACAGTGTCTAAGGTGTAGGAGTGCTTGTATTAAGACTGAATTAACGTACATTCCTCCACCAGTTCACTATTTCATACGCACTGCACGTCAATGTAACATCGATTTCAAAATTAATTTTGCGCTTTGTGACATCTGATCACTAGGAACGACATATTAACACAGTAACATGGTAGACTGGCATAGATAAAAGATTTAGGCCTAAATGACGTAAAATTTTTCGAACGGACTGTCGGGTGTTGTCATGCAAACTGAGCTTGGAATTAACCAAACCAACAACAAACCCCATGGCGCAAGGCCATGGCCTTTCAAGCGACCACTGCTGAGCCCGAAGGCCTGCAGATTATGAGATGCCATGTGGTCAGCACGACGAATACTCTCGGCCGTTATTCTTGGCTGTCTAGACCGGGGCCTCTATCCCACCGTCAGATAGCTCCACAATTGTAATCAAGTAGACTGAGTGTACCTCGAACCAGCCCTCAGATCCAAGTAAATGTAACTGACCTAGCCAAGAAGTGAATCCGGGGCCTCCACGTAAGATGCAGGCACACTACTTCTAAGCCGCGCGTGCGACGAGATTAGAATGAATATTATTTATTTAACCACTGTTTCTGTACGGAAATATTTAAGGTCTAGAGAAAAACAGTGAGAGCCATGTACATATAAAATGTTCCCTTACGGGTCATTAGTAGGCCTATCACAAAGGATGTCAGTGTAGAAATATCGAACTTAGGACGTTTTCACACGTTTGATGGGCTGCATAAAACAACTTAGCAGGTGAAATAGAATCACCCAGTATATTGTTTATTTGAAGTTCGAAGCTTACGGCCATCATTATACATGATCTAAATTCCTTCTCCTTTCTCATCGCGTTTTAAATAAACATTTCTTTCTCAATTCGTTTACCCATCAGGATTGTATTTCCCCTCGGACTCAGCGAGAGATCCCGCCTTTACTGCCTCAAGGGTGGGTGGGGAATACAACTGGAAAGGAGGACCACTACCTCGTGCATGCGGTTTCACCTGCTATGGTGAACAGACGCCTCGTTGGAGGATGGGAAGTGACCGTGGCCTTAAGTTAGGTACCATTCCGGCATTTGCCTGGAGGAGAATTGGGAAATCACGGAATACCGCTTCTAGGATGGCTGAGGAGGGAATCGAACACCCCTCTACTCAGTTGACCTCCTGAGTCTGAGTGGACCCCATTTCAGCCCTCGTACCACTTTTCAAATTTTCTGGCAGATCCGGGAATCGAACACGGGTCTATAGAGGTGGCAGTTAATCACACTAACCACTACACCACAGAGGCGGACACCGTTGTGAGCACTGTTTAGAAATGCCTTACTGCTTGGCGAACTACATGAATTTATACTGACATAGAGTATCAAAAAGTTCTTTTCGTATAGTATGTTCAATTTATTCAACTCCTAAAATACGTACGTTCACGGTGTAACGAAAAATTACAACACATGGAATTCCGTAATCTGACTGGTACCTTAATCACACAAATGGTCCACTCCAAGTATTGCAAATTTTTACTTGGATAAATGGAAGAATACGGAACTGAAATTGGACTGGGTAATGCTTAACATTTGTTTGATTTTCTGTCGCTAATATATACATCATCATAAAATGTCGTAAATGCTGATGATGTCATTGAGTTAACTTGGTTTATTCACATCACGAATGAGCTAAACTATTCCACTACATTTTTAATCATTAAACTACTCTGAGCGTATTCTACGTGTACAATGTGAACACGATTCTTAAAATGTCGAATTGCTCGTAAAATTCCATTGTCTGGTCGACCCTTAGACATTATCCGTGTAGAGGTTAGATTGGATAATACCGCGATAATGACACCGTACTGAGCATGTGTAACTCTTTGAATAAATTGTATGCACTGTATAAATATATACTGTATATAAAGAAATCTTCACCGTATTAAGCATCATCTCCCGTATGATAGTTTACATGAAGGAGTTTAAGCCTCGGTGTTTTTTCAAGGAGCTTGTACTACGGGTTGAACATTGTTTTGGGAAGAAGTTCGTCACATTACTTTGCTCGGAACACTGCTTTCGAAGATACATTGCAATCATATTGTTTAATAAACAGACAATGGGCCACATAGGTATCATTACCTCTTCTACATTTTATCAGAGAATATGCAGTATACAGCAAGTATTCTCGCGTATTATTGTCAGTTTTTATGTAATTCCAATACAATAAATCTGTGCACAAGTAGGAATCACTGGAATTGCTGGTTATAGAGTAGTATACAAGAAGTACATTCGTTAATAATTATTATCTTACAGGAAGTTTACAGTGTACGCGTCACAAATTTCCTGGAGTATCTGCTCACAATAGGAATTTCCGTTCTTGATTGACTGTGTTCATGAATCACTGGATTCAGAAAGCATTCTATCGATTCCGATATGTGAATGACACCCAATAAATTAGAAACTCGTTCTGAAATCGAAAAGTTGAGAATATTTAATACACAACTATGAATATCCAATTGCATTCCTTGTCAAAATCTGACAGTAAACTTATGAAACGTAGAAACCATATGGTAAATGGTCTCCGCTTTTGCTACTAATGCAGATATATGAAGCTCTAACTACTACTAGATTGTTAAACTGTCTTTGGTCGTAAGTCAGAGACCTAAGGCTGACTCTCAGCTGAGCCCCGTGGCGGCTGCTCGCTAATTAGCACCACTCTTGGCTTCCACTTGGCCCACTGATGAGTTCGTCCCAGCGGAACAAGCAATGGACTTCCTTCTTGTCCGATCTTGAACTGAGCTTTGCGTAGGATAAGGAATGCTATTCACTACTTAAATTTTAAGAAACATGCAATGAGTCAATCAAATCAATTCTGGCAACAAAATTAAATGCCGGTATCCACGTACAATGTCCTGTCAATGCTATACTTTAAACAATTCAAATTATATTTCATGTTGGTTCACCCAGGTCACTGACTGAAAAATACGTTGTAGGTTTAAATTTTTATTGATTCACCCAGCGTGGTAATTACAATCACCAAAGGCTTAGAGCTCTAACAATTTAAACATGCTCTTATTCCTTGTGTGTTGGGGATATATTATTATTTTCTATTTAAAACAAAAATTGGATAAAGTTGTTTCAATATATACATTCCTGGAAACAATTATTGCTTTTTCGAATTATTTTTTAATTTAATTAAAATAAGTGTTTTCATGGAGGCCTTATTATGAGACGAGAACAATTACGAGACTACAGGGG
Organism: Anabrus simplex; assembly: GCF_040414725.1. Taxonomy (NCBI): domain Eukaryota; kingdom Metazoa; phylum Arthropoda; class Insecta; order Orthoptera; family Tettigoniidae; genus Anabrus; species Anabrus simplex. The sequence continues at coordinate 580,609,230 of NC_090266.1, read as the reverse complement.
ACAATGTATAATTGTTTATTAATCCCTGGAGCCTGAGTCTATTTCAAGAGTATTTAACAGCTGATAGTATGTTAAATAACGCAAACTATGTTTGTTTTTCTTGCTAGGGGCTTTACGTCGCACCGACACAGATAGGTCTTATGGCGACGATGGGATAGGAAAGGCCTAGTTGGAAGGAAGCGGCCGTGGCCTTAATTAAGGTACAGCCCCAGCATTTGCCTGGTGTGAAAATGGGAAACCACGGAAAACCATTTTCAGGGCTGCCGATAGTGGGATTCGAACCTACTATCTCCCGGATGCAAGCTCACAGCCGCGCGCCTCTACGCGCACGGCCAACTCGCCCGGTAACTATGGTTTGAGATAATAAACGAACGTACTACTCAAACAATATATTTAGGCCCATTTAGACAGGCATCCTACGTACGTATGTATGTGTGTATGTATGCATGTATTAAAAGCCAATGTAATTTGCAGTGTTCATTCTACCTGTCTCTGTGAAATGACTATGCTCCTACAGAATAATTTACATGGAGTTGTTTCTGCGTCCCCCTACTTCGAAATCATTTAACTTGAAAACATTCGCCTGCTTCTAGGAGTCCTTATACCATCATTATTTTTCATTACTTAGTGAACCTCTAGGACAGGGATGGCGAACATATGACACGCATGCCACTAGGTTACTCGCGAACACAACTTCTGTGGCACGTCAGACAACATACCACATATTTTAATGTTTTTAACGTGGAATAAATATGTCGAGAATCTACCAACATATTATATTTTAATATTACGCTTTAATAGAGAAGTGTGTCACAATTAATTCTATGGCCATATGTTTTACAAATGTTATTAGGTTAAAGCAAAAATATATCTTATTCTTACAATGTACCTGTTTTAATGTAAGTTTCAGTGATATTTGCAAAATAAAATCATGAAACATTTAGGCGAATGGATTTATATTGAACCCGACAGGGACATGAAACAAAGACTACTGATTATGTGGACGCGCATTTCTTTGGGAGAGAGCTAGTTCGCGGGCTCTCGAAGCTTGGAACGCCACCGGGCGAGGCTAGAATGTATTTCCTCCAAGCAGAGCTAGGGAATCCCTGGATAGAAAGGAGAGAAAAGTTTTCCCAATCACATGTTGTTCGTGAGTGGGAGAGGTACAATTTTTACCATCGTAATCTGGGAGCCATCTTTAAAACAGCATGACCAACTTCGTTTTCTACATTAGAGGAATGAATGATTTTTATAATTCGGTAATGTACAACGATTCAAAAGAGCTGTTCGTGATTTGTGAAGTTATTTAGAGTGCGTGACGTCCTTTATGATGATAATCTTCTGTTAAAAGTGGGAATAAATGGTTACATAACAGTGGAAAGTTACAGGAGACTTGTATTAAATGCCTTCACAGCCACTTGACAGGGGGAGTCCCATGAGTGAGCCGAAATTTGAAGACAGTTATTTACTCATTATAGGGGATTCTGCAATCATATTTCGTCCGGGCGAGTCAGAACCATATTATAAGATCACTGCTCACCTGTTTTTCGCACGATTGCGCCTCAAACACCCCGAGAATAGGGTGTATAGGAAATTTGAGAGGGAGGAACTTCTCAGCTAATATAAGGTTTGGGGAGCGTCATCCCTAATCGGTCCGTATTTTTGTCTCGTGAGAAACAGACGTGTGACCGTCTCACGAAACAAAGTCCTTTGTATTTGCAGTTTTATTTTCAAGAACAATAGTTAATGAATTGGTGTATGAGAAGAAGTGATATCGGAGATGTATGAGAGCGTGCGTTCGTATTATTGGTCATAATTCGGAGCACGGACTCGAAGTATTATTATTATTATTATTATTATTATTATTATTATTATTATTATTATTATTATTATTATTATTATTACTATTATTATTATTATTATTATTATTATTATTATTATTATTATTATTATTATTATTATTATTATTATTATTATTATTATTATTATTATTATTATTATTATTATTATTATTGTACCGAGTGGTACACCTCCACGTCGCTAATTCAAACTTTGCGCCAGTTGAAACTCCCCTACCGGAGGAAGTCTGAACTTTATCTAATGGGTTAGTTTTCAAGTTTCTCAGAAGATGTCACTACTTGGAAATTTTGAAGTTTCAGAACTGGGTCGTTTTCGATGTATTTTTGTTTTGCCTGTAGTAAGAAGTGTGAACATTCTCTTCTAGAGGACACTACTGAAGAACTACAATGGTGCGCCCTAGTGCGAAGTGAAAGAACTGTTTTTTGGAGAAATTTTTATTTCAAAAGTTTGTTCCTTGTTAAATTTCTGCTGTTATTGTTTAAGTTGGCTGTATAACCCTTTCTTTCCCCTTGTTTTGAATTTAGCCAATCCCGAATTTCTTTAATTAATTTATGACCAATCAGGGTTATCTTCCTCACAGGGGATATGTTGCTTAACCCTAGCCAATAAAAGTCTTGTGGGAGGGTGTTCTCATTCCTGAAACGCCTCGAACTATCCGCGAGAGTACATAAACTGCTGATTTTCGGGTCTCCGCGCCACTTCAGTAACCTCTTTCAGTGTGTAAAGTACGTAGCAGGGGGCGGGAAGCGCCTCTTTTTTCGGGCTGCAGTTCATCCACAAGGTAATGGCCGTTTAATAAATTATTTTCTTGCTAGCTCAGCAGTTTAACTCTCGGGGCGGCTCCGAAGCCTTTTACCATGTAACTTCCCTTAAAATGTAAAAACACTTGGTATCTATTCTATCTTTTTAAACTACAAATCGGGATAGAGAGTGCTTAACCCTCTCGAGCACCCACTCATATTGCATTGAGGTGAACTTATTTTCACAACCTTTTCTTCCTTAACGTAATGTAAATTATTTCCTTCTATAAGTCATCTCTTTAGTATGGGATTAGCCCTTGCATTAGCGGCATAGAGCCAGATTAGGTTTTAAACAAATGTATTAGGAGTGCAAGAACGCCTCCTCTCAAATTAGTATTTTAGAGGCCGTGTAATTAACCTTTTCTCACTTAATAGGCCTCAGTAGTTTGGGTATTTGTACCCTTGTGTCTATGTCCTAGGAGGACAGCTTGAAGGTGGAATTTGGTGTGGCCTTTGATAGGCTAGAACTTTGAGAGCTGGTTGCTCTTTCCAAAATAAAAATTGTGTTTTCTGCGCGCCTCGAGGAGGCTTTACCGTGTAATTGGGAGCAAGTGCTCCTGGGCATGATTGGGGTCTTCTGCCCCTTTGTTGAATTCTGTATATCGTAAAGTTGGGCTAATTGCTCAAGAATTGTGTGTCTGGCTCTCTGTAACTCTGTCTTTGTACATTTTCGAATTGTGTTTCGGCTACTGAGTACCTGTTCAATTGTTATTCCTTATTCTTGATTTTGCAAAGAAAATATAACCTTGTTAAATTTTAAATTAACTTTAATTTCGTAGCCTGAGACCTGCTCACCCCCGCACCTTCTTTCACCTCTGCTGTTCCACAGATACCTCGGAACAAGTGGTAGCAGAGCGTGGTTGAATGGGTCTCAATTTAGCCCCTTTTGACGGCTAAACATTGCCTTGATCCGAACTCTAACAATTTTCTCAGTTGCTGGAAATTTTTTGATTTTTCTTTTTTCAAAATTGTTCTGTCATCATGCCCGGCCCTCGCGATGTTCTCCATCTTAACTATTTGCGCAAGGAGGAGTTGATCTATGAATTAACTATTAGAAATGTGCAATCTGGAGGCACGGTTGCGGTAGACGCAAATCAGCTTAGAGAGTCCCTTGAGGTGACCATTTCCATCCCCACTTTGGGAGAGAAAGAAATTGACGACTCTCTTTCCACGATCACTGACAATACTACTGAGCTAGCATCTGTAGTTAGTTTTTTTGAAGAGAATGATCCTTCTCCTAATCAAATTAAACGTGTGCAAGCCAGGTTATTTCATTTTTCGAATAGAGTTAACGATCTGTTGTCTCGGAAGTTGAATGACGTTCATAGGAAGGAAGTTAGTATGGTTCTTGAAAATCTTTCTGAATTGTCCAGTAAGGTTACCCAATTGTTAACTGGGGAAGTTCCTCCCAAAACTGATCAACCCACCACGGTGAATGTAGGTAGCGAGGAAGAAACTCCTAAGGGAGAAGTCAATAGGAAAACCGTTGCAGCTCAAACAACCTCTGCCCCATTGGACAACGAGTCTTAACGCCGTACCTCGTTGAATAATGTACGTTCTGAATTAACTTCTTTGCCACTTAAACCTTTACCTACTATGTCACCTGGGTTCAGCAGCTTGCCTCATCCATTAGCAATGTTGCTCAGAGGTATCTCTAAGTTTTCTGTTAATACCACCAGTGAAGTAATTTCATTTTTAAGGTTTTTAGTTGAGTTCCAGGACCATGCTCTTGTTTTTTCTCTTTCTCCGTGTCAGATTTTGCAAATCATCTATCCCTATGCAATTGGTATTCTCTCAGATAAAATAGTAAGAGCCATTGCGGAGCAATCATCTATTGAAGACTTCCACGCCCACTTGCTAGCTAACTTCATCCCGGCTAGGGCAAGGTCCTCCCTTATTCAGAAGTACTATTATCGTGTACAGCGCTTGGATGAAAACTTGGCAGATTTCATCCAAGATATTGAGTTCTATACTAGGGTGTTTGCTCTTCACTTCCCTGAGGATCAGATTGTACAAGCTATTGTGGAAGGTATCTCACCATCCTATTGGTCATATTTGTGTTTCGCGGCGGTCCCGCAAACCTTCTCTGAACTTGAAGCATTGGCCGTCTCAGCGGAAGGAGTTAGATAGGCCGATTCCTTGCGTGTCGCGAAAGAACCCCCTCCTTCTTTTAGTAATCCTCGGCCTCCATCTCGCCGACCAGTCACACCTCGTAAATGTTATGCTTGCGGGTCGCCTGACCATCTTCGGAACAAGTGCCCATTGATCAAATCTAGTAGGGCAAATAATGGAGCTGGCTCATCACAAGGCTGTTTTAAATGTGGGGCTTTCTCACATATCGCCAAGAATTGCCCAAATTCAAATAGCACCCCCTCCTGCTCAACTTCTAGTGCAACTGCCACCAATGCCAATAATATAAAGTGACTAGTGGCTTCGGCTGAGTCGACTAATCCATCTTCCCGAGGCTCAGCCCCTAGTAAACAGGTCGAAAATTCAGGGAAAATTCAGTCCTCAAATTCATCTTTTGAATGCCCCAAAGAATGTCTTAGGATTGCGGTGGATACCCCCGCACCCGTACCTTTTCTCAAAATTGAGTTAAATAATGAGCCTATAACAGCTCTATTAGATTCAGGCAGTGTTTGTTCTATTATTTCGGCTGAATGGTATTCAAAATTGAAATCTGTTTGTAAGCTTCCTGACTATTGTTTGTCTGCGATCCAATATGTTTCGGCTAATTCATCTCCATTAGAAATTCTAGGTTCTTTACATGTCAAAATTCGTATTTTTAAATTTACATGGAAAATCAAATTTTTTGTGGCTAAGCACTTGTCTTGCCCCATTATATTGGGAGCTGACTTCATTTCTCACACTGGTCTTGTGCTCGATCTTCAGAGTAAGTCGTGCACATTCAAATTTGCTTCCAATTGTAAAATCCCCTTGTTAAAGTGTAATTCTGTATCATGTTCCTCTATTTCGCCTACCCAGGATGAGATGTAATTAGACCTTAGACATCTACCTGAGGAGCAGGCTGATAGTATTCGTAAATTGTGTCAGTCGTTTCCAGAGGTGTTCTCTGATACTCTTGGTGTTACTGACCTTATTGAATACAAAATTGAGGTCACGGATTCGATTCCGGTATGTTTTCCACCTTATAGGCTATCTCCACCTAAAATGAAGGCTCTGAAAGAAATCATCGATCAGATGTTGAAAGATGGTATTATTAGGCCCTCTAAGTCGGCGTATTCTTCGCCTATTTTTCTAGTCCCGAAACCCCAAGGTGGCTTCAGGCCTGTCATTGATTATAGGGCTCTCAATCGGAAGGTGGTGTTACAATCTGTGCCCCTTCCTGACCTTCATTCTTGCTTTTCGTGGTTTCGTAAAGCTAAATTCTTCACCATCTTGGACCTGAATCAGGCCTATAATCAAATTCCCCTAGCCGAAGAGTCTAAACACCTTACAGCGTTTGCCACGGATTGGAATTTGTATGAATACAACCGCGTGCCTTTCGGGCTCCCCACGGGAGCAGCTGTACTCACTAGACTGCTAGATAGGGTCTTCTCCGACATCAAATTTGAGTACTTGTATCACTACCTGGATGATGTCGTCGTATTTTCAGAGACTTTTGAAGAACATCTAGATTATCTGCGAGAAGTTCTCAATCGCCTTCGTAAGGCTGGGTTAACTGTTAAGTTGTCCAAGGTTGCATTCGCTAAGCCCTCCATGTCATTCCTAGGGCATATTGTGTCACCTGATGGTGTTGCAGTCGATCATTCTAGAACACAGGTCATCCGTGATTTTAAACCTCCCAAGGACATCAAAGGTATCGCCAGGTTCATTGGTATGGTGAATTTCTTCAGGAAGTTTATTCCTAACTTCGCTAATAGAGCGGCGCCCTTAAACCTTCTTCGTAGGAAAGGCATCAAATTCGAGTGGGGACCTTCTCAACAAGCCGCTTTTGAAGATCTTAAATTAGCTCTCTGTAATGCCCCTGTCCTCGCTATGCCTGATTTCTCGAAGAAATTCATCGTCCAAACCGGCGGTAGCTGCAGTCCTTCTTCAAGAGACTGAACTAGGAAGGCGACCCACTGCCTATGCATCTAGGACTCTATCGACTCAAGAAGCCAAGTATTCCATCTATGAGCTCGAAGGTTTGGCAGTCTTATTTGCTTTAGAAAAGTTCCGTCTCTATCTGGAACATGTCAAATTCGACCTAGAGACAGATAATCAAGCCTTAAGCTGGGTCTTAGGTAGGCCGCGTCGTACTGGTCGTATAGCCCGTTGGGCCATCCGTATTTCTGCCTTCCAATTCGATGTCAGGCATATCAGAGGTACTGAAAATGTCGTTGCAGACGGACTCAGCCGTATGTTTTCCAGCGACGTCGAGACCCATGAACCGGTCGATAGTTCATCACCTCCCGAGTCCATACTATCTGAGGTTAATGCCATCTTAACTGATGCTCCCATGCTCTTTAGGGACATTGAGAAATATCAACGTGAAGATCCGACGCTGGCTCCGATAATGGAAACCCTTTCTTCTGGGGAACATGTCGTCCCTTATGTACTGAGGAATGGTGTTTTATGTTGCCCATCGAGGCATGATAAGATGATGAAAGTTGTCGTTCCAGCTGTTATTGTACCTATGATCTTTAAGTACTATCATGAGACCCCATTATGGGGGCATCTAGGCATCTTTAAAACTCGTGAAAAGATTCGTGAAAGATTCATCTGGAAGGGTATGGACGGTGAAATCCGTGAACTAGTAAAGGCTTGTAAATCCTGCTTGATTAGTAAACCAACCATGTCTACCAAGGTAGGCCTGTTGTCTTCTCATCAAGCGTCGCGCCCTATGGAACGCCTGTATATTGATTATGTAGGACCCTTCCCCCAGTCAAAGGGAAATGCCAACAAGTTCATCTTTGTATGTGTAGATGGTATTACTAGGTTTTCCTGGTTATTTCCGACTAAGCTGGCTACCGCTCAGTCCACCATTACTTGTCTAAATTCTGTCTTTGCTTCTTTTGGTCCGTGTCAATACATTGTGTCTGATAATGCTAAGGCTTTTACATCTAATTTATTTCGTAAATTCTGCTTTGACCTGTCCATCTCTCATGTGACAACTTCGGCTTATTACCCTCAACCATCTCTGGCTGAACGGGTTAATCGTAATCTCCGGTCCGCGCTTATTGCCTATCATCATGAAGATCATTCTAGGTGGGACACGTCCCTGCATTGGTTAGCTTTTGCTTTGAATTCGGCGGTTCATGAATCTCATAAGTTTACTCCAGCTTCGTTGATGTTCAAGTTTGTTCCCAACACGCCGCTCTCAACGTCTGGTCTCTGAGTGACATTCTACCTGAGACAATAGACCCAGATAACATTAAAGATCTTTGGAAGAAGGCTAAAGCCAATCTTAAAGTGTCTCATGAAAAGGTTAGGGAAATATATGATCGTGGACGGAGACCCACCAATTTGAAGATAGGTGTCCAGGTGATGGTCAAAAATTTTGTTCCCGCGGGCAAGCTTGCCCCCAGATTTCATGGGCCGTGTATAATTCTCGATTTTCTTACGCCGGACACATAATTATTAAGCAATCCAGCCACCGAGAGGATATTTAGGGTTCACCTGTCGCAGGTGAAACCGGTATAATTTCTGTGCTAACTTGCTTCATATGATTTTGAAAGAAATATGAAGGTTAATATTTTTTTGAGGGTTTCACTTTTAAGGCCTTCTGCCCTTTCTATAGTATTTTTTTTATATTTAAGCATTTATTGTAAACCCTCCCCGCACAGTTAAACTGCCATCCTGTCCTTACCATGGCCATTACCACGCTCCCGTCTCCTGCTAACATAACACACAGTGGCTTATATATGCCATGAATATCTTCACGCCGCTGGCCCCTCAACCTCTCCACCAAGCCTGTGCCCTCAAAAAATGATGATGGTCTAACAAAATTCTGCCGCCGAGCTTTAATGTTTCAGTGCCCCCGCAGCAGCGCGGCGCCGTACCGCTCCTGAGACAGGGTACGGGCCCGCCCTTCTCCAGTGAGGCCAACCTGTGTACGGCGAGCCGGAGTCCTCCTCCCGGCCAAGGCTGATGTGTGACGCACAACCTGTAACTGGCCCGCGACCTGCATGTTCGCCGCGGGCGCGGCGTGCTTCAACTCCACTACTCCTCTCATAGTGCGGGCGAGCGGTATCTCAGGGTACTTGAGGGGTCCGAGCGGCCTCCTCTGAACTCAAGCAGCGGCGGCTGGTCTGGCCGTCAAACTTATCAACGTTTAAAGTACATATCCAGCTATACGGACATTCCTGATCAACAATTACTACCTTTTTTTTGGATTTTACTGCAATATCTGGTGGACTTAGAAAATTTTTCCTCAACTTTAAAAACTAAAAGTTTCCTTCTGAATTCAACTTCTAGAAACATAAAGACATTACTTCAAAAGTTACTACAAGAATTTTGAAACTGGATCCAATCATTTTAAGAAAATTTGTTGGTAAATACTCCTGCAATTAACTTCCATATCAACATCATAGCTTGGACCTTATGTTGAAATAAAAGTTTATGTTCTTCTGTGTTACCCCTTGGAGGGACTTTTGGGGGGGGGGGGGAGGTCTGTACCGGGTGGTACACCTCCACGTCGCTAATTCAAACTTTGCGCCAGTTGAAACTCCCCTACCGGAGGAAGTCTGAACTTTATCTAATGGGTTAGTTTTCAAGTTTCTCAGAAGATGTCACTACTTGGAAATATTGAAGTTTCAGAACTGGGTCGTTTTCGATGTATTTTTGTTTTGCCTGTAGTAAGAAGTGTGAACATTCTCTTCTAGAGGACACTACTGAAGAACTACAATGGTGCGCCCTAGTGCGAAGTGAAAGAACTGCTTTTTGGAGAAATTTTTATTTCAAAAGTTTGTTCCTTTTTAAATTTCTTCTGTTATTGTTTAAGTTGGCTGTATAACCCTTTCTTTCCCCTTGTTTTGAATTTAGCCAATCCCGAATTTCTTTAATTATTTATGACCAATCAGGGGTATCTTCCTCAAAGGGGATATGTTGCTTAACCCTAGCCAATAAAAGTCTTGTGGGAGGGTGTTCTCATTCCTGAAACGCCTCGAACTTTCCGCGAGAGTATATTAACTGCTGATTTTCGGGTCTCCGCGCCACTTCAGTAACCTCTTTCAGTGTGTAAAGTACGTAGCAGGGGGCGGGAAGTGCCTCTTTTTTCGGGCTGCAGTTCATCCATAAGGTAATGGCCGTTTAATAACTTATTTTCTTGCTAGCTCAGCAGTTTAACTCTCGGGGCGGCTCCGAAGCCTTTTACCATGTAACTTCCCTTAAAATGTAAAGACACTTGGTATCTATTCTATCTTTTTAAACTACAAATCGGGATAGAGAGTGCTTAACCCTCTCGAGCTCCCACTCATATTGCATTGGGGTGAACTTATTTTCACAACCTTTTCTTCCTTAACGTAATGTAAATTATTTCCTTCTATAAGTCATCTCTTTAGTATGGGATTAGCCCTTGCATTAGCGGCCTAGAGCCAGATTAGGTTTTAAACAAATGTATTAGGAGTGCAAGAACGCCTCCTCTCAAATTGGTATTTTAGAGGCCGTGTAATTAACCTTTTCTCACTTAATAGGCCTCAGTAGTTTGGGTATTTGTACCCTTGTGTCTATGTCCTAGGAGGACAGCTTGAAGGTGGAATTTGGTGTGGCCTTTGATAGGCTAGAACTTTGAGAGCTGGTTGCTCTTTCCAAAATAAAAATTGTGTTTTCTGCGCGCCTCGAGGAGGCTTTACTGTGTAATTGGGAGCAAGTGCTCCTGGGCATGATTGGGGTCTTCTGCCCCTTTGTTGAATTCTGTATATCGTAAAGTTGGGCTAATTGCTCAAGAATTGTGTGTCTGGCTCTCTGTAACTCTGTCATTGTACATTTTCGAATTGTGTTTCGGCTACTGAGTACCTGTTCAATTGTTATTCCTTATTCTTGATTTTGCAAAGAAAATATAACCTTGTTAAATTTTAAATTAACTTTAATTTCGTAGCCTGAGACCTGTTCACCCCCGCACCTTCTTTCACCTCTGCTGTTCCACAGATACCTCGGAACAATTATTATTATTATTATTATTATTATTATTATTATTATTATTATTATTATTATTATTATTATTATTATTATTATTATCGTCACCGACATCACTCAAAACAGAGAAAAGATGATTGGAACCCTTATAATAACAGTTATAGTGAGCAGAAACATGGAGCTTGACACTAAGGCGTCACTACTAAAATAAATGTGTGCGTTTAATTAATAACCCTGTAACTTATGTGTATTTTGATCAAGGGACCTTGGATCCAGTATCGGGCCGTAAAATATGCGTTCGAAGCCGACGAACGTAACGGGGCTAACTGTGTGTGTTCTGTGGCGTTTCATTCTAGGAGTTCCAGTTTGGACCTGGTCATCAAAGCAGTCGACATGGGAGCTTTGAGGCAGTGAATCATTACGATGGATGTCCCGTAGCTACACGAGGTCTAGTCTTTACTAGTATGTCTCGTAGTACAACGGAATATTCATTTAAAGTTAATTAATTTGTAAATAATAAACTGATAGGGTTTCTTTCTTTTAATGTGTAAATGTGCCAATTAAGTGCACAGTGTTAAATTAGAAACAAGTCTGAGTGAATTAGATTTTGTAAATAGGGTACATTTTAATTTTTTTGTTTTATTCTTCATTTTTCATTTGGAAATTTTCTCGGGTTTGGTTTTTACATAGTTTGACTTAGAGTAGAATGATTAGTGACTTTAGAGTCTACTGGAATGGAATGTTTTCCCCTTGTTGATTGGCCCTCAACCAGTGGTATAATCTTGCATGCGAGTGGTAGTTTGATGTAGTTTAGTCGTCGGCTGGAATGCGTTACGGAGTGAGTCGCCGTGAAGTCGAATCATGTCTTCACATGTTGCTAGGAGAGAGACGGAAATTTTGAATTCGTTCATAAATTAAATATATGGCTGTGAGTTGAGAAGGTAGTAATGCCATCTTAAGAACTAAGTAGAATCTTTGATGGTAGTATTTTAATTGTCAATTATTTGGTAGTGAGTGTTTGTGTCAATGTACAGGGAGAAATGTGACACAGGGAGACAGCAGAGATCGGAAGCCGGGACTCTGAGTTGGAAAGATTGAACACCCGCTGTGAATTGGAATATGAGGTTAAATGCCTGTGTAAACTAGCATATTAACTGGCTAAGTATGAATTTATAAGCAACGATAATATGAAAGCCGTGAAGCCAGATACAATTGTATGTGAGAGTGAAATTTTGCTCCCAAATTAGGATGTGTGTCGGGTGAACGACCGGAGCAGATGTGACAGGGAAACGCCCACAAAGGGGACTCCTGTAGAAAGAAGAGAGAGTGGTTATTTTGGAGAGGCGATACATATCCAGGGTTTTAGACAGCTGGTCCCGTTTTCAAGACATGAGATTTATGTGTTAGGTGACTCCTTAAGATGATTATCCTCTTCTTTAAAGTACTTTGGTCCGAGATGGACTAAATTAGCTAGTGTAATGCAGCCATTTTGGTTTTGCATGAATATGATAGTTAGGGTTTCCAGTGCCCATTTGTAGAGTTCAGTGATCACTTGTTCGAACCTCACACCGAGGAGATCCGTGTTCATTTGTATCTATTTTATTACGTTTTATTATGGTGAGTGCATTTTATTTTGATTTGTCAACAGAGGTTCCAATCCTGGGATTGAGTGTGTGCATTCTGGGTTCGATTACGAACGGGAGAATTTCGTGCTAAAATATTCCTGTGTTTAGTGTGTATCCTTTTAAATTGTTTTATTATTTGCTTATCAAGTTGGATCTAGAATAGGCTTCACTCAGACTTGTGTGTAAGTTATGTAAAAATACCCCGGTGTTAATGGGGATAGTTTGAGTGATTCATTGGTTTAATATTCCGTATATGTGAGGTCATGATCAAATTTAGGTTTTATCGTACGTAGTCTCGCCCTAAAAACAAACTGAAACAGTCTTCAACATATTAGCTGCGAAACTTGTAATTATTCATGTAAATTCAATGTGGTATATTTCCGTCATTTTTCATCGTCATCGGGAGTATAATAATAAACCCTTTAATTTTAATATTTTAAAATATTGTTTTCATTCGATTGTAGTTATTTGAAACCCGTATTCTCCTACCCGTTATGCCGCTAAATTATTATTTTATATATTATGATGCCCACTAAATTTATACCCAGTTATCGACCCTGTAGATTTACCACCGGAGATTTCATGGGTAGGGGTGGGTGCAATATGTAATGCAATCTAATACCTAAATGAATGGAAATGAGGCGTTTCATGATGAGTTTAAAGGAAGATAACTGGCAACACACTAGACAGTAAAAAGCAATAAACAAACCCTTAATTGACACGCTAGTCGGTAAAGGTTTGTCATCCCTGCTCTAGATAATCTCTCTACCTCCGTTTGTCTCTGATGTTCCCACCACCAAAGCTAGTTCATATGCACAGCCTCATTCACATGTTCATTCCTGTTTTTACCTTCACCTATTCATAACGATCTCCTATTTGCCATAGTTATCGCTCGTACTACCAAGAATCCTTCACACTTTCATGTTTCTAGCACGCACCCATTCCTCCGGTAATAATAACCTGCTCGAGAAGAGAGCAATACCAACAAACTTTAGTTTAGTAAGCAGCATTCCTTCCTACAGAATAGTATATAGTACAACAGTAAACATACCGCGATAGCATACTACACATTCAATCGATTTTTACTACTTCACTATCAACCTGGAATAATATACTGGAAATAGTCAGCTACTCACATTTATAATTTCTGCGTATTATCTTCCTTCTCAATCAGCAGAAATTTACGCTTAGAATATTGACTTTTATAGTCCTCCAACATATGAGATCGCCAATTTTTGATCCGGTATGACATTATAGATTAGTTACTGGTATGCTTCAAATGAGAAGCAATATTCTTATTTAAATTATAATGCTATCCCAAAAATATTCGCTGAATAGATTTTCTTTTACTGAATAAAAGTTACATTTTGAAATGAAAAGGAATATCACTTACGACACCTGTGGACATACCGTCACATGACCGTCCTCATGACTCAAATCTAATTCTCCCTGGTCCAGACGGCTTCGATCCTAAAAGAGTTAATAGAATACATTTGCCATAAGTCCCATTCTCTTGAAAGAATGCAGTCTTGGTACAACTGGTTAAACCGTGTACATTACATTCCAAGTACGGCACGTGCATTAAGCAGAGTTATGTGTGATGTATGGATGGGGGTTAAAGGGCCCCACCCCCTCCTACCAAAACGTGATGAGGAAGTATTTTTATTAACATTAAATCGATAATAATTAGCCACATTTTGTCATATTTATGCTTTCGATATCCGTTCATTCAGCTCTAGGAATTACCCTGGAACTCAGTTTTAGTGTAGGTTGAGGAAACACCAGAGCCATGTGTTTCTCCGGAGCTGAAATAATATTTTGTAAAATTTTTAACTTCGTGACGCTGAATCGAACCCGCATCGTACCCGATAAACCGAACGTGTCTTTACTCCCGGACTTGCTTGCCTCTACTTAGAAAATGCATGATAATGTTGGCTACTTTGTTTGGATAACGAAAATAATGTTAAGATATTTCGTTCAGTATTAAAGATAACTTTTTCTTGACCTTTCTTACCCTATGTGACCTGGGATGATATTTAGCCAAAGGTACCTCAAGTCTCACACTCATATTGAGTACATCCATGTACTCATTGATAAGTTTCTGCCGTGAACACACTGTACACCGTGAATTAGTTTTATGGAAATCCTCCCTTCGCCAAGCATATGACTCTGAAGACAGCCAATTCAACATAAAGCATATGAGCGCATTTTTCGTAAGTTGGCCATCCAAATGAAGTCCATTTATACCCCTCCAGTAAGTGGAGAAATTTCATTGAAGTCGCGAGGGTTATTATATTTTTAAAACTTTCTTCTTAGGTTGTTGAATGCTCTAAGAGAAGCTATGATATGCAGCCATTCCTAAATTTTGGTAAATATTTCTATTCTTCGTGCTACGATGCAATTTAACATTTTGCATTACTTTTAATTATCGACACCAAGAAACTGTGTGATTATGGGTTATCTAATGAACGATGTCACTGTTGAGTTTGTAGCAAAATGTTAGGTATGATGTTTCCTGTTAGAGATCTGATAAGTAAACAAAGGTCTATCCTAACCCCTTAAGTGCCATATGAACTTCCTTTGTCAACATACGCATAGTTTCAATTGTTTGCGCTATTTAATCAGTGTAATTTTTCATAATATTGCTAGTAAGCATTGTCTATCAATTCATCGATTTAAAGAAGAATAACTTTATTCTTTACATGAAAAGTAATTAAACCTGATGATTTTACACGTTTCTTAAATGCATATTTTACAATAAATTTTGCACCAACTCAAGTTCCGGGTTTCTAGGTTGCTGATGACCACAACATGAAGCATATACACACACTTCATGTGTGAGACGTGGACTGGTTCGTCGTCGCACTGCCTGTTTCAGCATATCCCAGGCAATTTCAATGGGATTCATGTCCGGATATATCGCAGACCAGTCTATCCAATGGATGTGGGCCTCCCTGAGGCAGAGCTTCACAAGATTGGAGCGGTATGGGAGCGCGTTGTCATCCTGCAGGACGAATCTGTCACCGAAATGTTGTCAGTATGGTTGATCAATGTGCCCGAGATTTCTGTTGCTGTATTGTGTACCTATCACATTGCCCTCTACAATGCTGAGTGGCGCCCGATGTCGATACATAATGCCGCCACAAAACATGACGGATCCACCTCCCTGATGGACGTGTGGGATGGCGTACAGGACTCGTCTGGCTTTACCTCGCTCTCTCTAAACCCTCCCCTAACGATTATCCAGCTTCAGACACATTCGGCACTCATCCGTGAAGAGGACCCACCGCCACTCTTTCAGGGTCCCGTCCTGTAGCGGCGATTGGGAATTAAAAGTGGGGGGGGGGCAAAAAATATACAGATAACAAACAGTACATGTGTTAGTGGGATGTAGTAGGCGGGGGGGGGGGTGCTGGGAGGGAGGAAGACGGCGTGGTGTATGCATATAAACTGAAAAAAAAACTCCAAAGTGGGGAATTATTTATGCTCTCTGAGCTAATTTCCACAGAGAGGTTTTACCAACTTAAGTGTGGCAATAATTTGAGATTCTGATTCAATAATAGACTATACAATAAAAATTTCACCAAGGAACAATATATACCTCTATTACAATTACATAGAAGTACGGCGTGTTTATGCAATTAAAATCATTTAGTATTTGACTAGGCCTATACACTAAGAAACTAATAGACAGTAAAGAGACTGCTAGACGGACGAATGTGCGCGGCAATCATACCTCAGTGTCCATGATCTTGGCAAAACATTATACCCCCGGTACCCTTTCTCACAGCATATGCAAAATCCCCACTACCTGCTGTGGGGCTATGCAAATAAGTTAGCCGCGACGAGCGACATTTTGTGCATATTTCTGCTAATAATTAACGAAAATAAAGTAAAGAATTAGCTGATAAGAAAACAGGGCTTGTACAAAGTGCTTTTATAAAAAAACTCCTATATTCCTAGTTTCAGACGGCTAAAATGGAATAGGCCTAGATTTTTCTCCACAATGTGGGGGGGGGGTTGCAACTGCCACCCCTCGCCCCCCTTTGTCGCCGCTACTGGTCCCGTCCGAGTGCTATCTTGTTCATGTCTTGTCTTATGGTGCAGGTGGAGGTGTTCGACAAGGAACATGAGTGTAGGTGGCCCTGTGGAGACTAGTTCTGATTGTCTGCATTGCCACAGCCCTATCAGCTGCCTGCCATAATGCATTACTCAGTACTGTTGTAGTGTCTGCCTGGTTCCTGCGAGCCAAAATTCGCACTTAAAGGTCCTTAGCTGCTGCTGTTGTTGACCGCGGACGACCACTGCAAGGACTCTCGACAACATTTTGTGTCACGCGATAGCGGCTGTATATCCTGACAACATGGCTATAGTGTACACCCTGAGGCCTTGCTGACACTATGTCTTTATGCGCATAGGGTCAAAAGTGTAATGACTCATCGAGGCATGTCTGTATATTGCACAGGACTCAAATGTGATCTGGTCACGTTGTGGCCATACGTGACAATAACAGTGCACTATTCTCGACTGTTCTGAGACTGCATGTAGTACATCCACGTCTACTAACAGGTAGCGTTACACGATATTCGGATGTATGTTTGTCACTCAACAACTCTTAGAGGGAACATCCTTTAAAAAAGTTGTGCAATACTATTTTTGAGGTGTGTGTATAAAACTAAACCAAAAAGTAGAAAAAATGTTGACCAGAAAATAATCTTGAAATATGGTGCACTTTACATTATTTGTGGACAGCTGTCTCTTCCAATGAGGACAACACATAATTGAGGGCCATTGTTTGACGAAACGAGCAGTCAGAGAGGCAAACTAAACAGACTTTATCTTCAGAAAGATTTTCATTAAAGTAATATTACATTGCACTGGTTATCATTAAGGCGTTTCATATAGATAAATGCTGTCAGAATACCAAACTCAGTTTCGGAATTTTAACTTGAACATAGAAAGGATCAGCTTTTCAGCGCTACCGGTGACATTTAACTTGGGAAGTGAATTATGCTTCTGTGTTGGCAGCAATGATCGTCGCTGCCGTGTTCAATGGCTTAGCAGGGAGAGGGGCCCGCACCGACCTTATTTACAAGAAGCACATGAGGCCAACCCCAGCCATTACAGCCTGGGGAGTTATTGACTTAAAAATGAAATCGGAGTTAGTGATTATTAAGGGCAAAGTGACTGCTCTACAGTATGTGGTTGTCACTCCAGTAGTTATACATCGGGCAGTGACTGTTATAAATTGGACTTTTCTTGGCAAGACGCTACCCACCCAGAGATCTCCACGGAAGATTTTCAAAAAATTAGGCTTTTACAGTGGCCTGCCGTCTCCCTTGGCCTAAGCCCTATTGAACATGCATACGGTACGGGGCATGATATGTACACGCCAGCATGACTTCCCTCAATCACCCTGAATGATCCTGGCGGTGGAGCAAGCGTGAGTCGTATTTTCCAAGGACATAGGATAACGTAATATATTCCAGCTCAGGATGGGCACACCCTGTACTGACCTATGTCCAGATGTGTGAAGGGAGGCATCTGAGCGTGTTATGATCGCTTCACTTCCTCACACCAATCCACTTTGCACACTTGGAACATTTCAAGCACATTCCTTCATGATTTCGCATTTTTTTTGTCTCAGGTGTAGCATTATGTTCTTCGTTTTGTGTTCAGATGGCTTCCACGACGAAGCAGGTTGTACAGTCTTCCCTCGTATGAGTTGAGATGGACCGAGCGAGTTAGCTGCTCGTTTCGGAACTTGTAACTGTTAGCCTGCGTTAGGAAGACTGTACATTCGAATCCTAGTATCGACCACCATGAAGACGGTTTTCGATGGTTCCCCATTTTCATACCACTGTGTACGTAAGTTAAGCCGACGGGCACTTCCTTCCCATTCCTTGCCTTGTCCTATCGCATCGTTGGAGTATGACCTGTCCGAGTCGATGAGACGTCGAAACGATAGAAAAGTATAATTTTGCTTTCTTGAGAGGGTGCACAGCTTCTAATCAACTGCTCCTCTGAAAACTAGATCAGCTCCATTCCAAAGTTGACATAAGAACGGAAATGTATACACAAGAAGAAAATTGATCCCATGTCATTAAGGTTAGTGACAGAGACGAGAACCCCACACCGTTCAGAACTAGTATACAAATATATTGTACTTGAGGTCAACAACCAAATGTACAGAATTAGCCACGCTTTTTTCATCGATATGACGTAATGTCATAAATTGCTTTAATTCGGTACCTAAATTAAATTGCTAAACCGCCACTAACCAATGTTCGAATAGATAAGCAGTGATTAATCTTCCTAATGCAACGTGAGTTCATATCCTGATCATATCGTCCACAGGAGTCCATATTCCAATTCCACTTCATCAAGACATTATTACGTTATAAGCTTCACTCAACGAAGTGGGCGTTTCCGAATGAGTTTATATGATACCCTCCTAGCTACCACACGTGATATATGCCCTACCCATAGTAATCAGGATATACTGACTCCACTGACAACGTCTGGTAATGTGCATAGCACGTGTAACTCTTCCACATATGGTTCTGCCTCCATATACCACACACAGCGCAGAGAGTACAACGACGTGTTGACCTATTTTGAAAGATACTGTGCATTTGAATTTATTGAAACACAGTTTATAAACCTCACCGCTCAAAAATTATTTCATACGATGTATGACCAACATTGTTGTTTAACATGGTCAAGCGTCGAGGCTAATGAGACACAAATGAAGTGTTTGTCGCTCTGATCATGAAGTAGGATAATGGGGAACGTTCGATTGTTACTATAGACAATAGCGGGTACCCAACTGAGATTTAATTTTGATTCCATTTGAAACGAGGAAATATATCAAAATTATTCACAAAGCAGTGTCACCTCAGGTGGTTACGGAAAGTTTCACAACAGTAGAAGGCAACGCATGAAACAAATTAAAATCGTTCCTGAAGAAATTTCACCATGCAGAAACTTTCATTACTAGCATTTGAACTAGGATTCTTCCAATGGCAAAATGATAATTTGCTAACTGAGACAAATCCAAGTGAACTAGTGATTGGAATAACAGATCATTGACCGGGCGAGTTGGCCGTGCGCGTAGAGGCGCGCGGCTGTGAGCTTGCATCCGGGAGATAGTAGGTTCGAATCCCACTATCGGCAGCCCTGAAGATGGTTTTCCGTGGTTTCCCATTTTCACACCAGGCAAATGCTGGGGATGTACCTTAATTAAGGCCACGGCCGCTTCCTTCCAACTCCCAGGCCTTTCCTATCCCATCGTCGCCATAAGACCTATCTGTGTCGGTGCGACGTAAAGCCCCTAGCAAAAAACAAAACAAAAAAAAAACAGATCATTGTACGTCGAATTGCTTACCAGTGATGAATATTTATGATTGTTTGTTTGTTTTAGTCATATTTGAAAGAATTTCATTTCAGTTTCGACTAAGTTCCGCCCCTGTGGTGTAGTGGTTAGTGTGATTATCTGCCACTCCCGGAGGCACGGGTTCGATTCCTGGCTCTGCCACGAAATTTGAAAAGTGGTACGAGGGCTGGAACGGGGTCCACTCAGCCTCGGGAGGTCAACTGAGTAGAGGTGTGTTCGATTCCCACCTCAGCCATCCTGGAATTGGTTTTCCGTGGTTTCCCACATCTCCTTCAGGCAAATGCCGGGATGGTACCTAACTTAAGGCCACGGTCGCTTCCTTCCCTCTTCCTTGTCTATCCCTTCCAATCTCCCCATACCCCCGCAAGGCCCCTCTTCAGCATAGCAGGTAAGGCCACCTGGGCGAGGTACTGGTCATTCTCCCCAGTTGGATCCCCCGACCCAAAGTCTGAAGCTCCAGGACACTGCCCTTGGGGCGGTAGAGGTGGGATCCCCTGCTGAGTCCGAGGGAAAAGCCAACCATGGAGGGTAAACAGGTTAAAAGAAGAAGAAGACTAAGTTAATTTATAACTATTACGTTCTTATCAGCCGAAATTAATTTTGGAATAAACACATTTAGAAATTAGCTGAAAAAGAAAACAACAAGAGGTATAATACGGCTATTAGAAATTGTCTTCTTTTGGTAGTTGATACATCTGCTTATTCAAAAATCTGTCTCTGGAAGCTGAAGAACCTTACAGATATAAATGTTTTGTTCCTGAAAGAACATCATCAGATTCTATCAATACAAACCTCAAAATATTTAGAAATGTAAAAACATTTATGCATAAATAGTGTTTAAAACTTCGTATACCTGAAATGTGGAAACTGAACACTTTTTTTTACAGTTGGCTTTACATTGCACGGGCACAGATCGGTCTTATGGCGACAATGGGATAGGAAAAGTCTAGCAGTGGGAAGGAAGTGGCCGTGGCCTTAATTAATGTACAGCCCCAGCATTTGCCTGGTATGAGAAAGGGGAAACTACTCAAAACCATCTTCAGTGCTGCCGACAGTGGGATTCGAACCCACTATTTCCCGGATGCAAGCTCACAGCTGCTCGGCCCTAACCCCACGACCAACTTACCCGGTTAAATTTAACTTAAAGAGGAGTTCCAACGGTGGTTTCTCACTCCCTAAAAGTTTAGCATAGAATGCAAGGGTTATTCTGTTGTTGGCCTGAATGCAGATGGCTAATTTGTCGGTTTACTTTCCTTTACGCCATGCAAAAGCTTTAAGTCGCCTAGGTGGAAAATTCCCTATATGTCGTTTACCTAGTCATAAATAATTACAAAGAATTTGGAAAGTTGTTGAACATCTCCCTTGATAAATTATTATAATCACAAAATCCCCTTCCTATAAACGAATATTTGCACCAATTTGTCCTCTTGAATTCCAAATTATATTCATATTGTGATCTTTCCTACTTTTAAAAACAACACTCAAACTTATACGCCTACCAATATCATTCCACGCCATCTCTCCACTGACAGCATGGAACATAGAACTTAGGCGAGCAGCTGGCCTCCTTTCTCTCAAGTCCTCCCAGCACAAACTTCACAACATTTTCGTAACGCTACTCTTTTGTCCAAAAACACCCAGAACAAATCGAGCTGTATTTCTTTTCATTTTTCCTGTTATCGAATCAAGTAATCCTGGTGAGAATCCCGTAAACTGGATTCCTACTCCAGTTGGAATCATTCTACAGACTTATATGCTCTCCCCTTTACCTCCTTTCTACAACATCGAAATGCCCTCATAACCGTGCGACGATATCTGTAACCTTATTTACAATCCCGTTTATACGATTACCCCAAATTAAGATATTTCCTTATATTAACAACCAGTTACTTGCAGTGATCTCCATAAGTATCTTTCACCCCGTCAACACAGCAATTAAACCTTAGAGGACTTTCTCTATTATTGAAAATCACAATCTGGTTTTAACCCCGTTTATCATCATACCATTGCCTGCTATCCATCTCACAACATTGTGGAGACCTTTTTGCAATTGTTCGCAATCTTGTAACTTATTTATTACTCTATACAATATGAGTACATGTGCGAAGAGCCTTATCTCAAATTCCCATCCTTTACTCATATGACATATACATAAGGAAACATAGAGGTACAATAATACTACATTGAGTAATTCCCCTCTTAATGATTACAAGATCAGATAACGCCTCACTTACTCTAATTCTCCGAGTTATACACTCAAGAGATATACCCGCCCATTCATCCACTCTTTTGTCTAGTCGAATTGCAATTAGTTTTGCCAGCAGCCTCCCATGATCTGCCTTATCAAATGCCTTAGATAAGTCAATCGCGATACAGTCCATTTGACCTCCTTAATCTGTGATATCTGCCATACCTTGCTGGAACTATACAAGATGAGCCTCTATGGAATAACCTTTCCTAAATCCGAATTGCCTTCTAATGAACCAGTTATTACTTTCGCAAACGTGTCTAACATACTCACAAATAATGCCTTTCCAAAGCTTACATTCAATGCATGTCAAACTGAGAAGACTGTAATTTTCAGTTTTATGTTTTATCCCAATTTTCTTTATATACAGCGGCTTCTATAGCAACTCTCCTTTCATTTTGTGTAACTCCATCATACAAACAGTAATAAAATATGTACTTCAGGTACAACATCAAAAGCAATTGTCTTTAGCACATCCGCAGAAATCTTATCAATTCCAGCCACTTTTCTACTTTATAACTTTTGTATCTTATTGTCAGTGTCTTTGTTATCTTAGTTAAATTTTAACACTCGTTAGTGTCAGTCACGTCCACTATCTGGATATTATCCTGGCAACCTAAAAGCTTTACATCCTGCTGACTGAATACTTCTGCCTTTGGTTGATCCTCATATATACAGACCCCTTGATCATTAATGATTCCTGGAATAACCTTCTTGGAACCCTTTTCTGTTTTACATTACCGGTACATATTCGCCCATTTTTCTGTAAAATTTGTATGACTGCCAATTATACTTCCCATCATGTTATAACTTGCTGACTTCTTCGCCGGCTTCCTTTTCCTGGTAAGTTCCTTCAATTTCTCCTTACATCCACAATCATTTCTAACTCTATTTCTTTCCATTCTGCACTTCCTTCTTGGACTCTTTATTCTCTGTTATAATAGGGTGCATCTTTAACACTTCTTACCACCTTTAAATGTACATACTTGTTTTCACGTTTCTCAACAATTGCTTTAAACACATCCCACTCTCTGTTTATATTTTTTATTTACCATTATCCACCGATCACGGTTACTTTTCAAAAACTCATGCTTATCTTATCAGCCGTAAGCCCTACACCTACAATTTCATGTTTGTAATCCTTTAACTTTTTTGTGTCTTACAAATTCAACTTTCGCAACAATGAATACTCCAGCTCTTACCATTCCTGCGATATCTCTACGATAAACACTCAATTTCTGCGAGAATATTTCTGCATCCATTATATCATTTCTAAGCCATGATTCAACTGCTATTACAATATCTTGTAATTATATATCTATTGAATCACTTAATTATACTCCTTTGATTACAGTACTTCTACAGTTCAACACTAACATTTTTATGTCATTCCTACTTGGATTCCAGATCCCTGTACCTTCATCACCGCTCCCTAGACCACCCTGTTTCCCTCAACGTACATTTCTATAACCCTTCTAAACAATCTTATAAATACAACTGTGGTTCACGTGGAGGATATCTGGACGCAGATCCCTGTCCCCTACCCACGGATTAGTATCTCAAAATCTCACCGCAGATCAGAGTCCTGCATAGTGGCCCAGCCTATGAGCTGCTACGGCAATAGACCGCAATGGGCTTTGAAAGGCTCGAACATACTAAGCCTGTGACGTCATCGTACGGGCCGTTCTGGGCAGCGCTAAGTCATTCGTACGCGGTGAGCCAAGGACGGCGCTGCGGTAGTTCTATGGGCTGACTGCATTGTGCACTGCGTGTCAGCGGAGTGCGTTGTATTACGGTCTAGTGGAGACGATCAAGTTTGCTGTGGTTTCAGTTCGACTTCTCCATCTATTCTGTTATCAGAAACGAATGTGGACTGTAGTTCAAGAGAAAAGAAACCGTGACAAAAACAACTTGAGGTAAAGGGACGAAAAACAAACCGTGCGATACAAGACTTCGGACCAGGATCCTAAACCAAAAAGCCGATTTTGGTCGGTATTCAAACCTGTAGTTGACGGTGATCGAAAAGACGTTAATTTTGAGCGCTGTACGATCTGGGGTGAACTTTATGTACACATTAAAGAGTCAGACTCATATTATCTTTTACTGATTAGATACGAAAAGGCCTTATAATGAACGAGGTGTGCATGAATGACGAGCATTCTAATGTTTCCGAGTCATCAGACTCGACGACTCTTCCACAACCTGCCAAAGTAATGAAGTTCGTTTCGTGGACTGACGTTGAAGATGCTCCTATTCCGAAAGATGAACTGGAGAGATGTTTAAAGCAAAATTGTGGAATCTATTGGGGAACAAATGGACAAAACTATCCAAAACTTCACAAGATCGCTAATAAAGTGTAATGAATGCAAGCATCATGGTCATCTTCAGAGAGACATTCCAGTTGAGCGGGCTTCATTCTTAACGCAGCACGGTCTCCTGTATACCCAGACAATGTTGATGCTGTTCTTTTCATTCACATTAATTCAATTCCACCACCATTATCAATGACCAATAAACTACGTACACTAAGTAAAAGCTAGTTCGGCCCGCGGTGTAGGAGACAGCGCGTCCGCTTGTCACCCGGCGGCCCCGGGTCAGATTCCCAGCCAGATTATGGTTTTTAATTGTAAAAGATTAATATCCCTGGCCTGGGGACTGGGTGTTTGTGTCGACCTTAACGTTCCTATGAGCAACATCTTTACACCATTCATATTATGGACTGGATGCACAAGGAATGGCATTACTAGCTTTGCTCATACCTCGGTCACTGTCCTATTGGCCAAGCCAAAGATGAGACTGAGACAGATAGGTGAAAGTAAAAAATTGCTCTAGCCCATACCAGAAGACATAGCGCATTGTAAACACTAGATACCGCCAGGAAACGCATTCGTTTTTGTATATACACGTACTACTATCCGTAGATGAAGATTATCATTACCTGAGTAATAAAACTCTTACTTCCTCTTCCTAAACATTCCTTAAATTCAGATTCTCATATACCTCATACATGTATTGTATGTTTGAGTAATCTGGAATGTTACAAACACTATGGACTTGTTTCAACCAACTTAACAGTGTGTGTAAACTATGGCATGTGCCGTAATGACCAGCAGTTGAAATTGGAAGTGAAGTTCTTGTTGTTGCTGTCTATAGTTGGATACGCAATGATTATGGTTGACTTTCATGAGCACTCCGACACTACGAAGCAGTTAGCTTGTGTCATAATGCCTAAGAACAACTGTGTGTAAAGATGAAAAAAGCGAACAACTTGGCGGAATGATACATTAATAGCTGCTTGTAAACTGTAAAAAGAAGGCTTATCAGAAATGGCTCCAAACAAGGGCTGATGCAGACAGGGAATTGTGGACAGATTAAAGAAACAGAGCGAAACAAGTAGTTGTTTAATCCAAAAAGAAGTCGTGGAAAGATCTTGGTAATAACTTGGAAAGGCTAGGTCAAGCAGCAGGGAAACCTATCTCGACAGTAACAAAGAATCATAGGAAGGGAGGGAAAAAGGAAATGAACAGTGTTTTGGGTCATTCAGGCGAACTCATAATGGATACAAGGGAATCACTGGAGAGGTGAAGGGAATATTTTGAACATCTTCTTAACGTAAAAGGAAATCTTCCTGGTGGTGTTGCGAACAGCCAGGTTCATGAGGAGCAGGCAAATTATGATGGTGAAATTATGCATGAGGAAGTGGAAACGAGAGTAAATAAACTCCATTTTCATAAAGCAGCAGGAATAGATGAAATTAGACCTGAAATGATGAAGTATAGTGGGAAAGCAGGGATCAAATTGTTTCATAGAGTAGTAAGATTAGCATGGATTGTTGGTATGGTACCATCAAATTGGACAAAATCAGCAATTGAACCAAACTACAAGCAAGGAAACAGGACGGATTGCAACAGCTATCGTGGTATCTCATTGATTAGTATGCCAGGCAAATTATTCAATGGCACAGTGGAAGGGAGGGTGCGATCAGTGGTTGAGAAGAAGTTGAATGAAATCCAGTGTGGTTTCAGACCATAGAGGGGCTGTCAGGATCAGATATTCAGTATGCGCCAAGTAATTGAAAAATGCTATGAGAGGAATATACAGCACTGTCTTTTGCTTCGTACACCTAGAGAAAACATATGACAGGGTACCGAGGGAAAATATGTTCACCATACTGTGGGACTATGTAATTAAATGTATATTATTAAAATTAATCAAAGGCATCTATGTTGACAATTTGGCTTCAGTGAGAATTGATGGTGGAATGAGTTCTTGGTTCAGGGATCTTTAGAGGTTAGACAAGGCCGTAATCTTTCACATTTGCTGCTCGTATTTTACATGGATCATCTGCTGAAAGGTATAAAGTGGCAGGGAGTGATTCCGTTAGATGGAAATGTAGTAAGCAGTCCTGCCTATGCTGACGACTTGGTCTTAATGGCAAATTGTGCCGAAAGCCTGCAGTCTAATATCTTAGAACATGAAAATACGTGCAATGAGTATGGTATGAAAATTAGCTTTTCAAAGATTAAACTGATGTCAGCAGGTAAGAAATTCAGCGGACTTGAATGTCAGATTGGTGATACAAATGTGGAACGGGTAGATAATTTCAAGTATTTAGGTTGTGTGTTCTCCTAGGATGGTAAAACAGTAACTGTGTAGTAAAGCTAATGCAGTGAGTTCGCAGTTACAATCGACAGTATTCTGTAAGAAGGAAGTCAGCTCCCAGACGAAACTATCTTTACATCGGTCTGTTTTCAGACCAACTTCGCTTTACGGGAGCGAAATCTGGGTGGACTCAGGATATCTTATTCATAAGTTAGATGTAACAGACCTGAAAGTAGCGAGAATGATTGCTGGTAAAAATAGGTAGGAACAATCGCAGGAGGGCGCTCGGAATGAGAAGATATAGGCTATGTTAGGAATGAACTCGATGGCTGAACCTGTAGGCATAAACCGGCTTCGGTGGTGGGGTCATGTGAGGCGAAAGGAGGAGGATAGGTTACCTAGGAGAATAATGGACTCCCTTATGGAGGGTAACAGAAGTAGAAGGAGACCAAGACGACGATGATTAGACTCAGTTTCTAACGGTTTAAAGATAAGAGGTATAGAACTAAATGTGGGCACACCACTAGTTGCAATTAGAGGATTGTGGCGCCGTATAGTAAATTCACAGAAGCTTGCAGACTGAGCGCTGAAAGGCATAACGGTGTATAATTATAATGTGTGTATGTATGTATGTATGTATTCCTTTGATTGATTTTAATAATCTACCCTTTATCCCATAGTCCCCCAGTGTGGCGAACATATTTTCACTCTGGACACACTCATATTTTATCTAGATCTACGGAATAAAAACATAAATGACTATTCCATTCGTAGCATATTTCAATTAACTGGTGCATACTGAAAATCTGACCCTGAACACCCCTTTGTGGTATGAAACCACACTGGTTTTATTCCAACAGTCTCTCAACCACCGATCGTACCCTTCCTTCCAAGAAGTCGCTGAGTTCTTTGCCTGGTATACTAATCAGTCAAACACCTCGATAATTGTTGCAATTCTGCCTTCTCCCTTGCACATACACAGGTGCAATTAATGCTTTTTTCCAATCTTCAGGTAACTTAGCAACATTCCATGCTAATCTTATTACTCTATAAAGCCATTTAATCCCTGCCTTCCGACTACATTTCAATATTTCTGGTAGAGTTTAATGTATACCAGCTGCTTTATGACAATGGAGTTTATTTACCATCCTTTCCACTTCCTCAAGCGTAATTTCACCAACATCATTGTCCTCTTCCCCATGAGCTCGGTTGTTCGCGACGTCACCTGGAAGATTTACTTTTACGTTGAGGAGTTTTTCAAAATTTCCCTTCCATCTGTCCTGATTCCCTGGGTTCAATTATGAGCTGACTCGATTTACCAGAAACACTGTTCATTTGCTTTATAACTCCCTTCCTAAGATTCTTTATTACTGACCAGAACGGTTTCCCTTCTGCTTGACCTAGACTTTTCAGGTTATTACCAAAATATTCCCACGACTCTTTTTGGATTTAACAACTGTTTGTTTCGCTCTGTTTCTTTTATCTACGTACAGTTCTGTCTGCATTAGCCCTTGTTTGGAGCCATTTCTGATAAAACTTATTTTTATGTTAAGAAGGGCTCGGTGGAATATAGTCATAAGCCACCACTTTGTTGTTTTTGAGATGTTCATGCTATCGTGTTCTTTAAATTTCCCTCTTTAATATCACACTAAGAATGTTCTTGTATTTATAAAAGATGGCAGCGTATGTTAGGTGGAAGTTCATTATTTTCCCCTCTAGCGACACTTTCAGAACTAACAGAGCCACACCAAAATGGCGTGTGAAAGCGTGAATGAAGATTTCTCTCCTGTTCAGAAGACTTTTGAGAATAATGAAGCTGAAAGTGAAGAGTCAGATCCTTTGATACAGATTGTGATGACCGTTGTCACCCGTCAAGCAGCAATTCCAGCTCTAATGACAACTTGGTAATAGTATAGACATATTTTATCTTGGATAACCTCTAGTTTGTGGCTTGTGACTGTATTTTACTCATTCTCACTTACTTTACAAATAACTCGGGTCTTATTGAAATGCATGATCACTAGCGTTAGATTTGATAACCGTAGAATAATTATTTAGTAGAACTATTAATATTAACAATAATATTTACATAGGATACCATGTGAAAGCAATTAGCAGTTAAATATCTATTGGTGTGGCATATAACTATGTTCATCTGAAAGTGTCTGAATTTGTACTCCTAATTTTACAGCTTTAAGTTAGTAGAATTCCTGAAGAATCACCAAGAAAACAAAACCCATCAAGGAAAAGGGGGTGTATTAGTAACCAATAGAAAGTGGTGAAGGCCAAACGAAGATGTAATTCTGGTCGTCACTATATGTTCATTAGAACAAATAAAACCGTTGATGCAGCTTCAATGGGACCTCCTTGCAGCTGTTCCGATAGATGCTTCAGTAAACTTGCTGGAGAGGTAGATAATGTTTTTCACTCTTTCTAGGACTTGGGGAATTTCAATACCCAGAACACATATTTAGTGGGAAACATAAAAATGATGCCAAAAAAGCGAAGGATTGTTTTCTTTTATTACACAGAGTGTTTTCAATGCTGAAGAACCTAATTCTAAGAAAATTGGACCATAGATTTATTGAATAAATGGATATTTAAACCTTATTGGTTTATTCCATAAATGGGCATTTAATTAAATAAGTGCATGTTAACTTTCATGTATTGTGGGCATATTTAATAATAACTAATAATAATAATAATAAACCTTTCATTTCTATGCTTAAGCTATCCGAAAAAAACAATGAATCAAACCTGATCCAGGACAGTGACTTTCTAATATCATGTGAATGTACATGGTGTTTAAATTTCTATCTGCAGTGAGGCATTTTTGAATATTCATATTCATATTCATGAGAAATTTGCAGCAAAACATTAAGTTGTGCTTGCCTATCGCAAATGTGGACAGGAGAGGTTAGCATGTTTAATAATCCACTTATGATAGTTTTAGTAGTGTTAAATTGCTTAAATTTTGATCTAATATTTTCTAAAAGTTTGTATGATATGTTGGCAATTAGTTTGAAGGTGCCCAGGTTGAAACCAGGAAAAATGAAGTTGCATTTTAGAGGTGTAAATTTTGTTAGTACAGTTTTGAAAGCTGAAGTTCTAGATTTTTCATAGATTTTCAATTTTAGTAGAAGTACTCTAGTACTTGGAAGGCTGTTTCTAGGAATAATCTCAGTTCTCTACAATCCTAATGCTAGTGATCTGAATATCCCTACATAACTGTTATTTGTGACTAAAATGCATATTTGCTCATGGACTTTATTTTTCCTTCCAGGTAAGCACAGGAACCACGTTCATAAATTTTCAGAGGAAGCTGTGCAAGGTGTTCGGAAATTTATTGATGCTATACCGAAATGAAGAAGTCATTACAGTAGACAACAGAACCCCAATAAAATTTACTTAGATTGTGACAAGGATTTCGTATTTGTTCCACGATAAATATTCTACCTATTGCCAGGAACACCATTTCACCGCTGTGTCTGAAAATAAATTCAGGGAAATTTTTGCCACTGAGTGTAATATAGGATTCAAAATTCCAAAATCTGATAGATCTCCAAAGTGTGACCTATTTCAAATTACTATGAGCAATTCGGAGCTGCTTGCAGACGAATTAGCACAAAATAAATTTCGATATTAATTACACCTTAGAAGGGCAGAGAGTGGGCAAAATAGGATTTTATCTTTAACAGCTTTAGCTAAAGCGAATTCCCAAGAATACCACATGATAGCAATGGACCTGCAGCAAACATTGCCCACCCCTAAGCTGACAGCAGGACCAGCATTTTATAAGCGTAAACTGTAGATGTACAAGTTTGGAATACACGACTGTGGAGCAAATAAAGGTTACGTGTTTCTATGGGGTGAAGAAGGAGGAGGAAGAGGATCTGATGAAGTTAGTAGCTGCTTGATAAAGTATCTAGAATAGCCAAACCACATGCTAAGGAACTCCATATTATAACTGGTAACTGCAAGGGGCAGGCAAAGTATTGGGCCCTAATTGCTTTGGAAAGATCTCTTGTGGCAACCAAGAGGTTTAAAATTGTGCATCATTCCTATCCTGTGGTGGGTCACACTAGACTCCCTTGTGATCGCAATTTTGGTCGCATCGAAATATTTGCTAGAAACAGACGTCCAATAGGGATGTATAGAACTTGCACCGATAGAGCGCACTGCTGTTGTACTGGGTAAGCGCATTGCGCTCTTCATTTGTCTCCTGTGTACTCATGCCGCTAAATATCCACAAATTTAAGTTGTTTAAATTGTTATTTTCGTGTCTATGCCGAGCTATTGCAGTATTCCTCTTTGAAAAAATCAGGGAAGCCAATTTTCGTTTCACCAGTTTCCACAAAATAAAGAAATGAGGAAGAAATCGTTACATGCTATTAGAAGGAAAAATTTCGGTGAGTCGAATCTGACCGAAACTATCCCATCATTTTCAACCCGGTGACTTCACGAAAACTATCTTGGGTAAGTGCGATTTACTAAGGGAAATAATTCCTATTTTCTATCTATAAACTGACTAGGCATTTCGATAAAAACCACCGAATTAATGCGTTTGTATTTAAAGGCGAGAGAGCAAGATTAAAACCGGGCGCTGTTCCATCGCTTTTCCCGCGGATCACGAACACAACATAAACAAGGAAGAGGCCATACACCAGAAAATTGCCGGATTACCACGATAAGCCTACAATATCGGAATATGTTGAAATCGCCTCCTTTTAAGTACGGGAAGAAATCGTGAATATACCCGAAGAAGTGAATGTAACATTTGTGACTCCCATTTTCAAAGACATCAGCACTCAAACAAATACTACAGGGAATTTGGTTGTTGAGCAAACAGTGCGTAATCCTGATGCCATATTGCTATATACAAGGTTTGTAGACGTCCAACATTGTAATTTGGTGTTTGCTGTTCTGGGAGAAAACAGATACAATTTACAGACATTCCCTCTTGAACCCAGACTGTGCTTCTTCTTGAAAGTTATGAAGCTAACGACCAACAAATCTGACGAAGAACTAGGCCTTATCTTCGGAATCCATAAAACTACTGTTGGGGGAATATTTAGTGTTTAGATTAATTTCATATACTACCAATTTAAAGAGTTGAACATTTGGCCTGATAGAGAAAATATCCTTGAAAACAGTCCCCTTGCTTTCAGACAAAAATACCCCTCGACTAGAGTTATAACTGGTGCAACTGAGATTATAATAGCAAAACTTGTTCCAAGGGCAAACATTCCACTTTCATAGGGCTAACTGGCCTCAACCGCTTGATAGGGGGATGCTGTAAAATTTATAAATTTTGGCTGCATGTTTCAGAACACTGAATAATATCAGTCTTAGGGAAGTGCTCTAATGCATAGCTTACAGCAGCAATATGCTTACAACATCCCTTGGGGCCTACTCCAGCAAAACATTCACATTCCCCTCCTATAATATCACCAGGTACTCCTAAAATAAGCTTCACATTATAGGGCTTATGTTTTGTGTGCTCGGATTTCACAGCACTGTATTTTAGAATTTCACCCGATTGAAATGAACCTTTTATAAACAAAACAAACTTTTCACTGAAAAGTATGTGTCCAGCATAACACAATGATTTGTAGTTGGAAACAGGTGCTCAATCTATTTCCGATTTTCTAAATACGAAATAATTCATCAAATGCAAATTTGTGATAGTGATCTTCACCTTATGGCTGATGGTCAAATCTTCAAAGGAACCGGCACTGGGAAACTCAAGAAATTCACATGCCTTTGGTGGTGGACAAGGCTGTATCTGCAGTTTCATGTAAGCCATCAACCTTAGAAAAATACATGAATCGAAGTCTATAAGCGAGGGGAGCAAGTGCGTAATTAAATCTCTATTTATGATTTAAGTCTTGTGGAGGTATATTTATGTATTTATCAAGGTACAATACTCAAGTTATTGTAGTATTTAGGAAAAGGCATACTGACTCCTATTCATTATTTAGATAATAAACCGTGTTAGAATTTTATAATTACCGCTGTACTAATTCTTCCTTCCGCCCGCTAGTTTTAGCATCGCTCGTCCGTAGCTCATTTCGCAGCTGTTTAACGCTTAAACGCTGAAAATCGTCCGTAATATACTAGGGGATATACCTATAAAATTAATTAATATAGTCTTGGAGTAAAATTAGAGAAGATACAATCGGCTTTAGCTCAGAAAACTTTTTCACATTCTATACATTACTTGCAGCTGACTGGGAGAAATATAAGACGATCGCCTTGCGTTTACCCAGTACTACACGAGCGCTATCTGGCGCGAACTTTCTCTGCCTACATCCCTATAGTATACACCCCAGATAAATGGGTGGGTGTTGCGAAGTCAGCAAGTCCAAAAGAATTCTTTGTGACAAAAATAAAAAGAGATGACCTCAAAACTTTGGATGATCTCAAGTCATTGCTATCAATACCCACTAAATTCACAACTTGAGATTCAGTTCACTTCGGTGAAGCTACACAATTTCAATTGAATTTCAAGGATCCTTTTCAGCTTGGTGTTAAGCACTGTTATAATACATTAGGCCAGTTGAGTATGCGAACATTCGCACCAAGAAGTAAGGAAGACTTGTGGAACATGATCCATTTCAGCTCAGAGTAAAAAACAGAAATCAACTCCCTGTCAAACAGAAGGTTTTTTTGCTATTTGCTTTACGTCGCACCGTCACAGATAGGTCTTATGGCGATGATGGGACAGGAAAGGGATAGGAGTGAGAAGGAAGCGGCCGTGGCCTTAATTAAGGTACAGCCCCAGCATTTACCTGGTGTGAAAATGGGAACCATTTTCAGGGCTACCGACAGTGGGGTTCGAACCTACTACCTCCCGAATACTGGATACTGGCCGCACTTAAGCGGCTGCAGCTATCGAGATCGGTGTCAAACAGAAGAAATTGACTGATGTCTTGTCTCTCATGACATTAATTCCTGTAGCCAACCAACAATACTTCTTGTCCCTTGCAGGAAATAATGTTGAAGATAATGATGTGGAAGAATTCCCCTGAGATACACTTTATTTTTTCTTAAAGTATGTGTATTCATTCTCAAATATTGTGTTTACTTAAATTAAATGTGTTCATTCTCAAATACTGTGTCCTTATATTTAAGTGTAGGTTTATTCATTCTCTAGTATTGTGCTTTTCTTCATAAATAAAAATGTGTTCGCCCTCAAGTATTTAAAATTCTTTCCGGAAAATAACGTCATAAGCCCATGTTACTTACCTCATTCATTCTCTTAAATCATAAACTAAGGCAAAGTGTTGTTTCAGTGTCTTCCATATGTTTTATAAAACATACAAGTGTTCATTCATACAAGGAAAGTTATTATAAATGTACTGGAAGATTTACAGATTTGAGCTGAACTTTAATTTGTCATTTATTTGGAACTAAATTATTGTGGCTTATGACTACATTCCATATACCCCTTAGTTTACAAGCAGCTCTCACTTGATCATTCCAGCAAGATATTCGCTTCTTTTTCGAAATTTTACACACAGTTTTTATTAGGCATTCTATAGCCGTTCCTATTACAGCATACCTGTATGCTACCATTTCCCTTTCTACATCCTGAACCTGTTTACAGGCCACTGTTCGGAACTTCTCATCAATGTACTTGTACATCCATGTACTTCTGTCTTATTTCCTCGTCCTGGAGATTTTCTACCCTTCTTCGTTTGCAGACAGATTTCACTTTCTCTGAGATACTTACATCACTACAGATCAGATAATGGCCTGTATCATCGAAAAATCTCCACAAAACCCGTTCATTTCTAACAAATTTCCTGAATTTTATGTCGGTTAAAATATAGTCTATTATGGATATGGTACCGCTACCCTCCCATGTGTAGCGGTGAATAGCCTTATTCTTGAAGAATATATTCGTTGCTTCTAAACCCATATTAGCACAGAAGTCCAGCAAACGCTTCCCATTCCATAGCTTCCATATTTTCACCACATTTGCCAACCAGCATTTCGTACCCTTCAGTTATATTTCCAACTCTCACATTGAAATGCCCTTTAGCACCATTCTAATCTTGCTGTTGACCCTGACTACGATGTCACTCAATGCTTCTTATAATTTGTCAATTCGTCAACTTCATCTTCATCAGCACCCTTACATGGTGAATACACTGAGACAATTCTCGTCCTAATTCCTCCAACTGCCAAATGTACCCACATCATTCACTCATTGACGTGCCTAACAGAAACTATGTTGCGTGCAATTGCATTCCTGTTGAACAGCCCTACCCCACACTCTGCCCTTCCCATTTTCTCACCCGTCAAATACACTTTGTAATCTCCTAGCACACCCATATGTGTCCTCTCTGCTGAATCAGGCAGTTCTACTTCCTTTTTTTCGTAAGTCCAATTAATATTGGTATTTCCCCATCGAATTCCACATTCTTCGCGAAGTTGTTTCCAAGAAGACCCTCATCTGTCAAGTGGGAGTGGGACTCCGTTACTCCCATACTTGCTTAAAATGTTCCGAACTGGATAAATTCTGTAAAGCAGGATGCTACCCTACTTACACATAGTCCAAGTGAGGATCTCTGCTCTAAAGGGTTACGGACCACCGTATTGTATTGTTGAATTTGGTTCATGAACTCGATGTGACTACAGTAACCCACACCTGGAACCATTAAAAAAAAACAATTTGTTGATTTTAAACATGCTTACACCATCTAATCTGATCCCTCCTCTTGAGATACGTCAAAATGGACTTGTGTTTCTTCAACAACGTTGTTCAGGTCTACATCGGGATTGGTCAAAGTTGCAAGATAACAATTTGCTCGTCCTCCTAGCACATCGATTTTTGCTAATGCCGGAACGGTTTGTATTAGTAAATAATATTGTTTTTGGTTTTTATGCCCCACTATATACTTTTACGGTTTTCAGAGAAGCTGAGGGGGCGGAATTTTGTCCCACCGGCATTTCTTAACGTGCCGGTAAATCTACCGATAAAAGACTGCAGTATTCGACCACCTTCAAACACCACCTCACCGAGTCGTTATCGAAGCCGCCAAACTAAGATCTGAAGACCATACCACATGAGCCCTTCAACCATAACTCATTGTATCTGAGGGTTTGTGTATTCAGCGTTCTCATGAGAAACTTGGGATGCAGAAGAAGAAAATGTTAAATAATTAACTAATGAAGACAAAAATTAAAATAGTTAAAGTAGAAACACTGAAATTGTTACCGGCAGAAGCGTATTAATTTGACATCAATGTACATTTAAGTTGGCATTTAAGTTGGCAACTCTCAACTAAAATATTAGGATGTAACTTTCCTAGCCTCAGCTCTCTTTTATTCGTTGTTTTTCTCTAAGAATCCGGAACACTCTCCATTCTTCTCCCTCTGCTGTGTGGCTCAGACGGTTGAGGTGCTGGCCTTCTTTACCCAACTTGGCATGTACGATCCTGGCTCAGACCGGTGGTATTCGAAGATGCTCAATTACGTCATCCTCTTGTCAGTAAATTTACTGGCACGTAAAAGAACTCCTGCGAGACTAAATTCCGGCACTTCGGCATCTCCGAAGACCGTAAAGGTAGTTTTTGGGAAGTAAAATCTATAACATCTTCTCCCTTTACCTTCCGCAACAGGAGTAATATTTTCCGTCATCCTAATACACTGTATTCAGAGCACAAAATTGCATGAAATGCTAACCTAGTTAAAGAACAAGTGATATAAACAGCTGGTAAATAGTAGCATGAAGTCACGTGCTGAATTCGTCTTCAATTTCTTGATTGTATGCGGCGAGTTGTGGACCATGGATAAGGCAAGCTACGGAAAAATAGCCTGCATTAGGTGACAATTTATATGGGAAGATGTAAGTTTCGACTCCTACTTTCATGGAAGAATTATCAAAAACTTACCCACGAAGGCAATACTACCTCTAACTCATTTCTTAATGGGATAAGACGAGTTCTGGAACGGACCGCCTCGAAAACGCTTACTAAATCGAATAGGTCTCTTTTTTCAGAAAACTACAACTTTTGTGGATCTTAAACTATTTTTCCAGTATTTTTCTTTTCTAGATTATGTTGCTTAGGACATGAATGGTTTCTGGAAAATCGTTGAATAGATTTTCTATCCTTATTTGCTTTCATTAGCAGGTAGATACGTAGGTTATGTATACCGAATTTTCAAATTTGTATTGATTAAGGTAAAGCTTTGAGAACGGGTGATATATCCTTATTTTTGCTTTACAACCTCATTTCATGCGCCACCCAGCAGTTATTATTTTCTATCCTAACCTACCGGGCGATTTGGCCGTGCGGTTAGGAGCGCGCAGCTGTGAGCTCGCATCCGGGAGATAGTGGGTTCGAACCCCACTGTCGGCAGCCCTGAAGATGGTTTTCAGTGGTTTTCTCGTTTTCACACCAGGCAAATGCTGGGGCTGTACCTTAATTAAGGCCACGGCCGATTCCTTCCCATTCCCCGGCCTTTCTTATCCCATCGTCGCCATAAAAAACAACTGGCAATCCTGACCTTTATTCCTGTCTGTTGCCCGAAATCTTATTTCATATACAGTATATTAAATGAACCATCGACAATGCCTAACCATAAAGTATGTTCCCTGATGTAGAGAGTTGAGCGACATGTGGATGACTGTGTCACTGGATTTTGCATTTTGTATATCTTATCTTGGACAATGATTATCACGTTCACTTAAATGAAAGAGAGAGATTATATCTATTTTAATTGTTTTAACTGTAAAACCCAAACCCCATGGCACTACAGCCCTTGAAGGGCCTTGGCCTACCAAGCGACCGCTGCTCAGCCGGAAGGCCTGCAGATTACGAGGTTTCGTGTGGTCAGCACGGCGAATCCTCTCGGCCGTTATTCTTGGCTTTCTTGACCGGGTCCGCTATCTCACTGTCAGATGGCTCCTCAATTCTAATCACTTAGGCTGAGTGGACCTGGAACTAATCCTCAGGTCCAGGTAAAAAGCCCTGACCTGGCCGGGAATCGAACCTGGGGCCTCCGGGTAAGAGGCATGTATGCTACCCCTACACTGTGGGGCCAGCTTTAACTGTAAAAGAATTTCAAATTCCATCAGGCTTTAAACTATCGCAGTCTCAGAGATTTTTCGGGTGTTCTTAGCCGTAAGGTACTCTTTACGTAAAGAATGCTAGCATGTATGGAACATTCATTAAAATAAATCACGACTATATTCCATGAGGTTAAAGTGAATTTGTATGCATACTGTTAGTTTTATAGGACCTTGGATGATATTTCGATGAGTGAAATGTTGACACTTTTAGTGCTCTGGTACTGGCACTTGCTAATATCATCATCATCATCATCATCATCTGCTTACCCTCCAGGTTCGGCTTTTCCCTCGGACTCAGCGAGGGATCCCACCTCTACCGCCTCAAGGGCAGTGTCTGGAGCTTCAGACTCTTGGTCGGGGATAAAACTGGGGAGAAGGACCAGTAACTCGCCCAGGCGGCCTCACCTGCTATGCTGAACAGGGGCCTTGTGGAGGGATGGGAAGATTGGAAGGGATAGGCAAGGAAGAGGGAAGGAGGGATCCCACCTTTACTGCCTCAAGAACAGTGTCCTGGAGCTTCAGACTCTGGGTCGAGGGATACAACTGGGAAGGATGATCAGTACCTCGCCCAGGCGGCCTCACCTGCTATGCTGAACAGCGGCCTTGTGGGGAGATAGGAATATTGGACAGGATAGACAAGGAAGTGGGAAGGAAGCGGATGTGGCCTAAAGTTAGGTACCATCCCGGCATTTGCCTGGAGGAGAAGTGGGAGACCACGGAAATCCACTTTGAGGATGGCTGAGGTGGAAATCGCACCAACCACTACTCAGTTGACCTCCCGAGGCTGAGTAGACCCGGTTCCAGCCCTCGTACCACTTTTCAAATTTCTTGGCAGAGCCGAGAATCGAACCAGAACCTCCGGGGGTGGCAGCTAATCACACTAACCACTACACCAAAGAGGCGGTCTAATCATTTTGTTCCAGTCAAATTTTCTTCTGTTTGCACTTCTTTTCTTTGAATCAATCCACCTTGTTCTAGATCTCCCTCTCGCCCTCAAAATTATTTTAACTATAATTATTGTAGGCCTAACTGTTAAATTATTTATAAAATTAACTGAAAATACATTTTACTTTCTAAACAATAAGGAAATAAATCTGAAATGAATTGTTTTATTCTAAAAATATACAACAAAATTTCCATTATTGCAACACGTCAAAGTAAATAATAATGATATATTTAACAATATTTTACAGAAATGTCTTATAATCGAAAATATGAACCTATCACATCTTTCTAGAAAATATATAATTAAAATAAAGGTAAGGTAAAATAATGAACATAGTACACCGACCAAGGTTACATAGTAAGTATCAGAAAGATTTTACAAAACAAAAAATAACAATTAACTCAAAAGGTATCGTGAAACGGATATTTACCCGAGTGAGTTAACAGTGCGGTTAGGTTCGCGGAGCTGTGAGGTTCTATTCGGGAAGTAGTGAGTTCAAATCCCACCGTCGGCAGCTCTGAAAATGATTTTACGTGGTTCCTTAATTTAAGGCCACGACCCCTACCTTCTTAGACCTAGCCCTTTCCCATCTAGCCGCTAGGGAATTGAATCAATGCCATGCTTGAAATGTTTGGTTCATTCTTCCGAAACGCCCAAACACGATGGCAATGCATTAATAGAGCCGCTCTTATCCTCTCCTGATCTGGAACCCACATTTTTACCATTCTTGCCCAAACATGTTCTATTACTCCATGGGAGGCCATTCAAACACGTGAACGTCAGGATGCTGTTCTAAGAAAGCTTTCCTTACATGTCCAGTGTGAACATAGCAGTTATCTTGCACGAACCTGGTAACGGGAACTTCTTTCACCGGGTAATTATCTCGAACACCAGGAAGAACAATACCTAATAAAATGTCCACATATTCCCAAGCAATCATGTGCGGAGTGACCTCTGTCAACTCTCCTGGACCAGTACCAGATATCCACCCTAATAAGCTACATGTGACGCGACCCCACTGATTATTTATCTGGACAAAGGGCTCTTCATAACGCTTGCCAACTGGATGCCAGCACTTGAGCTGTTCACCTGGATCGGAACGAAATACCTGTTCATACAACCAGATTGTAATTTCCCATTCCTGTTGTGGAGTAACCCTTTCTTATAGCCCAAAGCCTACGTGAAGTTCCGTGTGGACAGGAAGAAATTACCCATTTTTCGCGACTCGGCTGTTGTGGACACCTGCAGCATAGAGTCGGCGACTTACGGCAGTTCTACTTACTGGCAGTGCTAATGTGGCAATGGTATTACCTACAGTCGCAAAAGGAAAAATTGTGCATAGTTTGAATTATTCCAGCTTCCTGCTCCGGAGCAGTTGTTTTAGGAGCCTTGTTATATTTCCTATGATCTAGCATTCCTTCTTCACCTCTTTCTTGCCATATTTCTCTCCATCTCCAAGCTGACTTTAAGACTACATGGTATTACTTGAGCTATTGTTTGGAGACCACGTGAGCCTCCCTCATACCAACAATTCGACCTCAATTCACTTTATAGGAACCATCTTACAATGTTACAGAATAACGGAATCTAGGCAGTCACGGGATCAGTATAGCAATACACACACTGTGCCTTCAACACTACCCCTTTACTCCCTGCCCCTAGTTTTGGTTGAGCAGTGGCATTCAACAATACCCCTTTACTCCCTGCCCCTCCTGTTTGGTTTTGGAGTGGCATTTAACACTATCCCTTTACACCCTACCCTCCTTTTTGGTACTGGAACAGCTTTCAACACTACCCCTTCACACCCCACACCTCATTATTGGTTTTGGTGTGGCATTCAACTCTACCACATCACTCCCTGCCCCTCCTTACCGGCACTGGAATGGCATTCAACACTATCCCTTCACTCCCTGCCCCACCTTATTGGTATGGGAATATCATTCAACAATATCCCTTCACTCCCTACTCCTCCTTATTGGTACTGCAATGGCATTTAACATTACCCTTCACTCCCCAACCCTCATTATTTGTACTGAAGTGGCATTCATCACTACCTCATCACTCCCTGTCCTTCCTTATTGATACTGGAATGGCATTCAACACAACCCCTTCGTTCCCTAACCCTCCGTATTGGTATTGGAGTGGCATTCAACATTACCGTTCACTCTCTAACCCTCGTTTTCAAGACTAGAGTGGGGCAGTGTTGTTTGCTTTTGTCGGGAAACCATTTCTGTGCACGCGTGTAAGTGCTGGCCCTGCCGTCTAGGGGTATCGAGCCTTCCCTCAACAGGAGGCCCCAGGTTGGATTCTCGGCCAGGTCAGGGATTTCTACCTAGATCTGAGGAATGGTTCGAGGTAAACTGAGTCTACATAATTACAATTAATTGAGGAGCTATCTGACAGTAGGATGGCTACGCCAGTCGTAATCTGCAGGCTTTCAGGATGAACAGTGGTAGCTTGGTAGGCCAAGATCCATAAGGGCCATGGGGGTTTTGTTTGGTTTTGTTTGCTTAAAAATACCCTCGTCAGAAAGATACAACCTCCATACACATTATGAAGCAAGAGTCACAGAACTGAACCACGATGTTCCGAGTCCCTGGAAACAACAAAGAATGGTGCGCTCTAGAATATTTACACCATCTGACGCAACCTCATGTTCTTTTTGTGCATATTATTATGTTAACACAATTAAGACCATTAGTTATTTATGAAAAGTTTCTTAACGTTATCTCCAGCATTCTTACAGTATATATTCATCCTACGAAAGCTTGTTCTCCTTAAGAATGATAAGGTGCACAATGTAACCAGAGAAGGCCGAGTCCAAGAGCACGCTGGTATGAAATGGGTAAGAAAATACTATAATCTGAAACTTCAACCTGTAAACATTGTAAATGTTTTGTTAGCAATCAACATTCTCGTGCTTCTCACGTGAAGTACAGTTGTGTTCCGATTGTGAACTTCAGTTTGTTCAGATATACATGCAGTCTGGATATTGTGGTGATATACCAAACATGTACCGGTATACTAGTATCTACTACCAAGCGCGATAGCTGCAGTAGCTTAAGTGCAACCAATATCCAGTATTCGGGAGAAACCCCACTGTCAGCAGCCCCGAATATGGTTTCCCGTGTTTTCCCATTCTCACACAAGGCAAAAGCTGGCGCTGTACCTTAATTAAGGTCAAGGCCGCTTCCTCTCCACTCATAGCCCAGTACTACCCCATAGTTGCCATAAGACTTATATGTGCCGGCGCGACGTAAAGCAACTTGTAAAAATAAAGTTGTGACTACCCAGTAATTAACTAAAATGCATTCTGAACACCTTTATGTGCTATTTACTTTTTACACCACACGATTCAATTAGTCCCCTTTGGTCAATAATAGGCTACTGCAGGTGTTAAGCAGAGCATAGTTTGACAAGTACTACTAAATGCCACGAGGGAAGGCTTTTGACATTGGGAGCATTTTTCACTACTTGTTGATGTTTGTGTACCCGCAGTCAAAGGAGCTATGTTTACAACAGTTTTCACTCTTGAGAGAGTGTGTTCTTCTCTTCTCTTTTACGCGTAAAAGCATTTGGTGTGAGTGACACTTCCAACACAGCTTCGAAGTATCATCACTGCAGCCCAAATGTGCACATGAGAGATGCGTTTTCAAGAACATGTTGAGTGATAAATTATAGTTAATGTATTCCTCAATCCGTGAAAATAAACGCTCGGCTTGTAGGATAAGCAAAAGGCGGTCTTGGCCATTAATTTAGTGAAGGCTGAATGGTAGGCGCGGGACGAGGGCCGGAAGTGTTTGTGGTGCCTGTCAGTGGCTCAAACAAGTGCGGCTGGCTTTCTTTGTTCGGTCCGGACACAAGGCGGGAGGAACAGAATGCTCTTTGACGTATCACATATGGCAACGAACACCAGCTTCAGATTCATTCATTTCAAACGTACCGATAAAAATCTGTACTTTCATTTCATGGGGTCTACTCGTTGCATGATAAAAGCTGTTCCATCATTCATGTACTTCACATTTGCCCCGTCAAATCCTTCTTATTGATTGGCAAGAATGCTTCCCCCATAAGATATCTTCAAGTATAATGTCTCTCATTTTCACTCTTTCCTGATAGTTCTGCACGCTAATTCAATAAACATCCAACTAAATAATCACTGTTTAGTGGTTTGAGCTCGGGCCACTGTGACTTCACATCTGTACATCATGCACTCGTTATTCGTTAGAATGAACCTTTACTTCAATTCTCTGGATACATTTCTCTACTTTAAAAACAAAGTTCCAGATAAAACACATTATTAAATGTCACATTCCTTCAATTAGCCCTCAGATTTTACAATAATTCCCTCATAGTACATAGCAGCTATGTGAAATAAATATAATCAGCTTGGATCAAATCAGCGGCTTCGTTAAAGTGTGATGAGCAAGAAAGTGATATGGATAAATTTGATGGGATCAATGTTCGTAGAACAGGCTGTAAACTATATTCAACAACTAGTAATTACCCGTGGCTTCGCTCCTGTGGATTTCGTAATTTGATCAAAGTAATCGTTCTCGGCATTGTACTAAGACACTATCTGAAAATTCCCAAAGTGTAAAACCTCACCCAAAAATTGAGTTTCATTTACCCCAGAAATTCTTTGTAAACCATGTTTGTGGTATTACCTTTTGAGGCTAAGACGACCATGCGATATAGAACTGTACATGTGAGAAACAGTTTTCTCACAAGTCGAAAAAATAAATACGTGTTTTCTTTTTTACTTTTAAAGGAGATTCCAAATACCTATTCCCACATCTGTAACATATTCAGTTTTTGAGATATACATAAGTATCACCATAAAAGGAATTCAACCCCTTGATCAGTTCTTCACCCACCCCCACCCCGATCTAAGTGTATTTTCTGAAAACAAAAATACATATTTCTTTATTTTTAAAGTAGATACCATACCAATTTTCACGTCCGTAACATCTTGAGTCTTTAAGATATGTGTCCTCATAAAAAATAATTCAACTATTCTTCACTTACTTTTACCCCCCGTTATGTGCCTTCTCCGAAAACAAAAAGGCACATGTTCCTGTATTTTTAAAGGACATTCCAAATACCAAGTTTCTTGTCTCTAACACGGTAAGTTTTTGACGTATTATAATGTAGATATATCGGTACTCATTTTAAAAATTCAGCCACTTTTCCAATTCCTTTCAGTCCCTTAACTGGATTTTCCGGAAGAAAACAAATATGTTTTTCATTATTTCTAAAGGAGATTCCAAATACCAGTTTACTTCTATGTACGTCTGTAACACCTAAAATTTTTGAGATAAATGTATACTCATGAAAATATTTCAACTTCTTATTCTTCTTCTTCACTTTTTTCCATCCCTCTTCCACCTTTATTGGCCTTTCCAAAAACAAAAAAAATACGTGTTCCTTTATTTTGAAGGGAAATTCAAATTACCAACTTTCACGTCTGTAACAGCTTCAGTTTTTAAG
The DNA here is from genome assembly GCF_040414725.1 of Anabrus simplex. Taxonomy (NCBI): domain Eukaryota; kingdom Metazoa; phylum Arthropoda; class Insecta; order Orthoptera; family Tettigoniidae; genus Anabrus; species Anabrus simplex. The sequence goes on along the minus strand of NC_090266.1, from coordinate 580,565,101 downwards.
ATAAAGTATCCTCATAGACATATTTGAAATCCTTATTAACTTATTTTCAACCCCACACCCCATACGTCGATTTTCTTTACTTTTGAAGGAGATTCCAAATACTAATTTTTTGAGATATAAGTATCCTCATAAAAAGAACGCAAGTCCTTTTTCACCCCAGCCCGTTTAGTTGACCACCCCCTCCAAAAAATGCGTGTCACTTTATTTTTACAAGAGTTTCCAAATACAAATTTTCACGTATGTTAACTTCTTTAGTTTTTGAGATAAAAGTATCCAAATACAACGAATTCAACTAATTTTTAAATTAATTCACCCCCTTAAGTGGATATTCCAAATACAAATGTTTACGTGTTTCTTTAGTTTGAAAGAAAATTCCAAATACAATGTTTCATGTCTGTAACATCTTCAGTTTTTGAGATATAAGTACCCTCATGAAAATAATTCAACACCTTTTCCATTCCACCCACACCCATTAAGTTGGTTTCACCCCACCCAAAAAATTCGCGTTTCATTACTTTTCAAGGAGATTCCAAATACCAATTTTCACGTCTGTAACCTTCAGATTTGAGATATAATTTTCTCTAAAAAAATAATTCAATTTTCTTAACTTCCTTTTACACTCCCCACTTAAGTGAAATTTCCAAAAATAAGCAGTACCCTATTCCTTAAAAAGCTTCCAAATACGAATTTTCATGACTGTAACATCTTCAGTTTTTGAGATATAAGTCTCCTCATAAAACGTGTTCAACCAATTTTCCCCCAAATTTCACCCCCCTTAACGGGATTATCCGAAAACAAAGATATACATGTTTCTTTATTTTTAAAGAAGATTCCAAATACCAATTTTTACGTCTGTAAACTTTCAGGTTGTTGAGATATAGATATCCTCATTTTATAAATTTGCCCCCCTTTTTACCCCTTTACGCCGGAATATCCAGAAATCCTCCCTTAGTGAGCACCTACACCCTAATATAAATGTCCAGTAGTTTTGGCTCGGAGATGATGAATTAGTCAGTCAGTCAGTCAGTCAGTCAGTCAGTCAGTCAGTCAGTCAGTCAGTCAGTCAGTCAGTCAGTTAGTCAGTCAGTCAGTCAGTCAGTCAGTCAGTCAGGTCATGTTATTTTACATATATACATAGATTTGCAAATTTGCCAATGGCTAGATATAATCGACCTTCATAGGGCCGTTTTCTCCAAATGAGATTAAACTAGGTCTATTTTAATCTGTTTTAAGCCTGAGTTTAAACAAACATTCATTTTCCCAACATTGGTTTAAACTTTGTACCAAGTTTAAACTTCGTTGAAAGTTAATGTTCTATATGGTAGGTTTAAACTGCTGTTGTATTCAGCCTTCTTGACATTTTATTAACGTATCTGTGATTTTCCTAGTAGAATGGTTAGGTTTGACTACCGGTATTGCAGTACTTAAACAGAAAACGACTGAGCTCGATAGCTGCAGTCGCTTAAGTGCGGCCGGTATCCATTATTCGGGAGATAGTGGGTTCGAGCCCCTGAAGATGGTTTTCCGTGTTTTACCATTTTTACACCAGGCAAATGCTGGAGCTGTACCTTAATTAAGGCCACGGCCGCTTCCTTCCCACTCCTAGCCCCTTCCTGTCCCATCGTCGCCGTAAGACCTATCTGTGTCCGTGCGACATAAAGCAAGTTGTAAAAAATAAAAATGAAAACGTACTAAAATTAGAACGTAGTATTAGCATTAGAAAAATGGAAGAATTTATTGACGTCTTTGATTAAGTAGGAAATGATTCTGATGTGTAACTGAGGTTAAGAAGCCGCATTCCAACAAAAGTTTACAAATTTCGAAAATCGGATGTAAGGGAGTCCGCCTCTGTGGTGTAGTGGTTAGTGTGATTAGCTGCCACCTCTGGAGGCCCGGGTTCGATTTCCGGCTCTGCCACGAAATTTGAAAAGGGGTACGAGTGCTGGAACGGGGTCCACTCAGTCTCGGGAGGTCAAATGAGTAGAGGTGGGTACGATTTCCACCTCAGCCATTCTGCAAGTGGTTTTCCGTGGTTTCCCACTTCTCCTCCAGGCAAATACCGGAATGGTGAATAACTTAAGGCCACGGCCGCTTCCTTCCCTCTTCCCTGTCTATCCCTTCCAATCTTCCCATCCCCCCGCAAGGCCCCTGTTCAGCATAGCAGGTGTGGCCGCCTGGGCGAGGTACTGGTCATTCTCCCCAGTTGTATCCCCTGACCCAGAGTCTGATGCTCCAGGACGCTGCCCTTGAGGCTATAGAGGTGGGATCCCTCGCTGAGTCCGAGGGAAAAACCTACCCAAGAGTGTAAACTGATTAAGAAGGAGAAGGATATAAGGGAGTTTTTATGAAGGATTTATAATTCATGAGCGAATAGCAACGATTGACCTGTATCAAAGAAGTATTCTTTTAAACGTCAACTGCACGAAATAATGCTATTTCGCTAGAAGAAATTATTCTAGTTGCTTTAATACATTATGCTGCAGGCATATTTCTCATTATCAACGGGGACAACGTACCTTAAATTGCAGTCTCCTTATAAATTATATAAAATACTGTTATCGGCATGAATACTGTAAAGTGAAGCATAAAAATTTTCGTACATAACTGGTGTAATACGTGCGCTCTCGGTGTGGTGTGTGATGGCGGTGGTCGTTAACGCGTACGGTCAGCATCATCCAAAACCGAAATTAGACGTTTCGGATCCAGGTTGTCAAAAAACTTTTTACCATCAGAATGTTGGCCGGCACGGTAGGAGAGGTGGTGGCATACAATTTATAATGGCTATATTGCGTGCCAAAAGCTTGCATACAATCCCGAACCTCTCTGCCGTGTTTATATGGAGTAGGGGCATTGACGCTGTTGGTGATTCGTCCGTCGGATGGCGACGCTAAACCCTGAGTAGGGCCATTGGTGCTATTCGGATAGCAGCAGGCTATGTCGACACCGGGGTTTAACCTCCCAATTCCTAATGATAATACCGTTTCTAACTACTTTTGACACTACTTTTGACCGTTTTCGGAGACGCCAAGGTGCCGGGATTTTGTCCCGCATGAGTCCTTTCACGTGCCAATATATCTACCGACACGAGGTTGACGTATTTGAGCACCTTTAAATACCACCGGACTCAGCCAGGATCGAACCTACCAAGTTGGGTTCAGAAAACCAGCGCCTCAACCGTCTGAGCCAATCAGTACTGCGCTCCCTTCATACCATCATATATACAGTACTGTACTTCGATAAATAATTTTTTTATCAGAAAAATTATAAAGTGTTTCATGTTTGCTAGTAAACTAGTAATAAAATAAATGATAGTTAATAATGTTTCATCCTAACTATTTCCAGCGTACCAGCAATTGAAATATTAATACTATAGGAGGAAGAGTACTACATACCGCGAACTAGGTTATGTTATAAACGAGTATAAAATCAAGTAATACATCTCCGAATAATAGATCCTTACTGGTCTTTCTGTTTGATCCGAGGTTTGCGAGATTGGTCCCGGCGAGGGCGATTGATTTTAATAGGAGACAAAATCTCGAGCATTCTTGGAATTTGTTTACTCGAAATTCACCTAAATATTGATTTTCCGACGAAAGGAATATTACTAAAACACCAGGATTTTAATATTTTAACGTTCCCGTGTGTTCCGTAAGACAATAGAGACATCAAAAAACACGCATTAAGCCCGCGGAACTTGTTTATGGTAAAGCACGTTAGAGAATAATAACAAATAAATGTGCTCTCCAAGAAATTGTAGACAACAATGCGTAACATTATACAACATAACACTTCGCACAAATGTAAACTATTTATTTATCAGTAGAGCTAATACCCGCTGAATTCCTACTTTATTCACTACGTGCGATAGCATTAATTCGCCACAAACAGCTGATATTAATACAAAAATGTCGGTCATTGAATTACTTGGCTCTGATTGGCCAATTCCAATCGACCATGTCTTCGACTTTCTTTCAGTGCAGCCAACGCTAGCGCAGATATGACATCATTAGTTTAAACAGGCGAGCTGTCGTTTAAACTAAACGAGTGCCAGAAAATCATCATCATCATCATCATCATCATCTGTTTACCCTCCAGGGTCGGCTTTTCCCTCGGACACAGCGAGAGATCCCACCTCTACCGCCTCAAGGGCAGTGTCCTGGAGCTTCAGACTCTTGGGCGTGGATACAACTGGGGAGAATGACCAGTACCTCGCCCAGGCGGCCTCACCTGCTATACTGAACAGGGGCCATGTGGAGGGATGGGAAGAGTGGAAGGGATAGGCAAGGAAGAGGGAAGGAAGCGGCCGTGGCCTTATGTTAGGTACCATCCGGCATTCGCCTGGAGGAGAAGTGGGAAACCACGGAAAACCACTTCCAGGATGGCTGAGGTGGGAATCGAATCCACCTCTACTCAATTGACCTCCCGAGGCTGAGTGGACCCCGTTCCAGCCCTCGTACCACTTTTCAAATTTCGTGGCAGAGCCGGGAATCGAACCCGGGCCTCCGGGGGTGGCAGCTAATCACGCTAACCACTACACCACAGAGGCGGACGTGTCAGAAAATGGTGGAGAAAATAGACGCAGGTTTAAACTAGGTACTAAATTTATACGAGTCTAATTTATACTAGGTTTAACTCGATTTGGAGAAAATGGCCCATACACTCATAGTGACGTAGTCAGACAACGACTAACAAAAATCTTACCCGGAAAATCGACAGGGATTTCATGTTTTCCTTGTACAATTGACTTCACTTCAATTCAGACAGCTTTGTCCGCCGACGACAGGATAAGAAAGGCCTAGGAATGGGAAGGAAGCGGCCGTGGCCTTAATAAAGGTACATCCCCGGCATTTGCCTGGTATGAAAGTGGGAAATTACGGAAAACCACTTCAACATTGGGGTTCGAACACTCTATCTCCCGGATGCAAGCTTACAGTTGCGCGCCCCTCATTTGCATTGATTTTCCAGATCTGTCGACTGTCCATCCTACAATTTCCTACTTCTTTACTCTATTCTAAAATCAGCTTCCTATTTACCATATCAATGGCCGTTTCTAAGTAAGTAAATGCTACAGCAGTGAACTCGTTCATTTTCGACCTTCTTTTCAAGAACATTCATTATTTCCAGGATTGTTTCTGCACTGCTTTAACCTGGTTGAAAGCCGAACTCCTCTTTGACATTCTAATCTGCCCTGCATTTAATGCTATTCTTTATTATGTCCAATAATACTTTTGAATCGTGGGACATGGGAGAGAATGTTAGGTAGTTGCTGAAGTACATGGCATTTATCTCCTCTGGTTTAAATTTTGTTGACTTTCTCAGGATGAAAATTAACACTTGCAAGTCTGAAGTGGTGTCAAAAGAGAAGAAACCTACGAGAACAGAATGTCGTGTCGGGAATACAAAACTGGAACAGGAAGATAATTTCAGAAATTACGATGTGTGTTCTCCCAAAATTATAGCGCAGTAACTGTCTGACTCGTTGGCTGAATGGTCAGCGTACTGGCCTTCGGCTCAGAGGTCCCGGGTTCGATTCACGGTCGGGTTGGGGATTTTAATCTTCATTGGTTAATTCCAATGGCCCGGGAGCTGGGTGTTTGTGCTGTCCCCAACATTCCTGCAACTCACACACCACACATAACACTATCCTACACAACAATAACACGCAGTTACCTACACATGGCAGATGCCGCCCACCGTCATCGGAGGGTCTGCCTTACAAGGACTGCACTCGGCTAGAAATAGCCACACGAAATTAAAAAAATATCGCAGTAAGTGAGATTGGATCTAGGTGCTGTGGAGCCAATGCAATGCATTTGTAATCAACTCCGTTCTGAAAGATGTCAGTTCCAGAACCAAACTATCTTTACACCAGTCTGCATTCAGTCCAACATTTTTGTACGGGAGTGAAAGACGGGTGGGCTCAGGGTATCTTATCCATAAGTAACAGACATGAAAGTAGAAAGGATGATTTCTAGTAGAAACAGGTGGGAACACTGGTAGGAGAGTACTCGAAATTAGGAAATTCAAGCTATGTTAGGCATGAATTTGATAGATGAAGCTGTACGCGTACACTGTCTTCGGTGGTGAGGTCATGTGGGACGAATGTAGGAAAAATGAAATGAAATGAAATGGCGCATAGCTTTTAGTGCCGGGAGTGTCCGAGGACAAGTTCGGCCCGCCAACTGCAGGTCTTTCGATTTGACGTCCGTAGGCGACCTGCGTGTCGTGATGAGGATGAAATGATGATGAAGACGACACATACACCCAGTCCCCGTGCCAGCGAAATTAACCAATTATGGTTAAAATTCCCGACCCTGCCGGGAATCGAGCCCGGGACACCTGTGACCAAAGGCCAGCACGCTAACCATTTAGCCTTGGAGCCGGACACGAATACAGGAGAACAGGTTTTTTGGAATGATGAATTTCGGTCAGGGAGGGTAAGAGAAGTAGAGGGAGGCCGAGGGTACGATGGTTGGACTCACAATAAGTTTCATGACAAGAGGTGAGAAACTAAGTGATGTCACGTAGCTAGACAGAAGTAGAGGATTATGAAGGCGTTCATTTCATTCACAGGGTCTTGCAAACTGAGCGCTGAAATGTTTACCATTCTCTAGTGAAGATGTATTTACGTACATGTATATACTGTACATGTATGTATAATATACGCTATAATTAAAAGACACCACAGGGACAATGAGTGCCAACCTTACGATAGAAACAAAAGGAAACCCCTGGCCATAACATTCTTGACCGGCTTGTGGTGGAGTAGCAATGTGGTCAGCATGTTGCCCCGAACGTATTCCTTGGCTCTCTTGTCCAGATCGCCTGCCTGCCATATCAGACAGTACCTTAGTTACTCTAATATTGCTGAGTGAGCCCCGCTTCAGCTATATGTCGAGAATTAAAATTGTTTGACTAGCAGCTTAATCGAACCCGGTGCCAATACTTAACTGGGATAACATGACACTCGAAAATTTACATTTACTGTGAATTCTGATTCTTTCCATACTATGTGCTTATAATCAAATAATTTGAGGACAGTCACATTGAACAGGCGAAGCTGCATGAAATTTCCTAAGTTAGGTTATTTCCCGATAAATACACTGATACGCGCTGCACTGACCTGCTGGATATGCTCCTCGTACATTTTTTTTTGCTAGGGGCTTTACGTCGCACCGACACAGATAGGTCATATGGCGACGATGGGATGGGAAAGGCCTAGGAGTTGGAATGAAGCGGCCGTGGCCTTAATTAAGGTACAGCCCCAGCATTTGCCTAGTGTGAAAATGGGAAACCACTGAAAACCATCTTCAGGGCTGCCGATAGTGGGATTCGAACCTACTGTCTCCCGGATGCAAGCTCACAGCCGCGCGCCTCTACGCGCACGGCCAACTGGCCCGGTCCTCGTACATTTTGCATTGAATGCGGATGTGATTTCAGCCGGTGTGACTTGTCTGTTACCATGGACAGTTTTAAGCACACGCCGCTAATCGCGATTATTAAGCAATCGTGATCTATCACTGCGCTTTTGTCAGGCTCCATGTCCAAATGGTTAGCGTGCTGGCTTGAAGTCACAGGGGTCTCGGGTTCGATTCCCGGAAATTCGGGAAATTTAATCATAGTTGATTAATTCCGCTGGCAAGGGGTCTGGTTGTGTGTCGTCTACATCATATCATCCTCATCACGACGCGGAGGTTGCCTACGGGTGTCAATTAAAAAGACCTGCACCTGGCAACCCGAACTTCTCCTCGGACATTCTTGGCACTGAAAGCCATACGCCATTTCATGTTTCACTGCGCTGTTCACTGTGGGTGGTAAAGTCGTCTATGAGGATGTTCTCGATACACACATGACACCGCCAATCGAGGACTGTTAAATGTCCACACAACTTCGACAATGTATTGTTCCATACATCATGCCCCGTTCAAAAGACAATATTTCACGTCGTCTTGCAACGGATAGTGTTTGCACCCACTCTTGAGATACCACATAATACCCGATACAAATCTAGGCACTTCCAATACGTCACGGCACGGTGTTGCCACCGACTATTACCTTTAAATACCATGGCATTTGTCATTTTATTGCATGTTATTACTTTTATTATCTACAGCAATAGGAGCCATTCAGAGTGGCTCAGACGATATCATATGCGACTGTTTCGGAAATATTTCAAGGTACACGTTAATTATCTTTGTTTCAAGAGTGCGTTGATACTGAATAAATATATTTCACCAGGAAAATGCTGGGGATGTACCTTAATTAAGTCCACGGCCGCTTCCTTCCAAATCCTAGGCCTTCCCTATCCCGCCGTGGCCATAAAACCTATCTGTATCGATGCGACGAAAAGCCATAGCAATATATATATTTCAATGTGTTTAGTTTAGAATGGAATAGGATTCTTCCTTCCCCTAATTCCGGAGCTTAGGAGAGAGTTATCATTTATTGCAATTCATATTACTTTGATAAATGAATGCTTTTCTTATTACATTTAAATTTATCTACTACCAAAAATTACACTTACACCAAGTTACTATTTATACCTAACCTCTAAATTGTAGTTTTTTTAAAATAATTTATTTTTGTCCTAGACATTAACAGTGTTTTATAGTCTAGGGCAACATGTATCTTACATTTATTATTAATAGGTTTTAGTGTTTGTTTTGTTACGAGTCCGTACACATTTCTCCTTAGCTTACAATAGACATTGTGAATTAGCTAAGTGACTCTATGAATAAATGAATGGATGGTTGACTACACATGACGTCTGGGTGAATGGATGAATGCATGGATGCACCACTGAATGAACGTTATCAGCCTATGTCTACGGAAATACAGCAGATAAGGTGTCATCATTCGAATGTGGATGGATAAGTGGATGTATGAATGAACTGAATTCGTGCATGCATGAAAAAAAGTCCCTCTCCCAGTCACGGAAGACCACCAACTAAGGAGGGAGCCGTTATTATTCAATGAATGTATCATGGATGGGTGAATCAACGAGTTAATGCTCTAGATCTACAGTTATGAAATTCCAGCAGCTGAGGGAGAAACATTTCGTATATTGTAACCTAAGCAGATTTATATGCAATTATAACACGCTAACAGTGACAACAACAATGATTCCAAATGTTGACTTTGTTCTTCGTTTCTTTTCATACTTTCAGTTAGTACTATTCTTTTTCATTTCATGTTGGCACATACTTCAAAAAGTACAAAAAATATTGCTATTAGTCCTCGTGTGATCCATTCTTTTTTAAACAATTTATCAATTGTATAAAATGCTTTCACTCTTTCTATATTTATATTCACCACCAAAATGTTTAATTCTAAGTGCAACAGTTCCCGTACATACTCTCAATAGATGAGACTCTTCCATTATTTCGCCACAGAATAAATAATGATTTTCAGTCTGTTTCCCTCTCAGACCCTTAGTTCAGTTCAGTTTGCGTTAATATGCTGGGTTTCGCAGAAATTATTTTGTTCACTCCTAGAAAAATTATTCTCGTTTTCTATCAGATTGACAGTTACTTCATTAATTCTAATTGTTTGTCTCTACATTTACACAAAGCTAAAAGTGTCCACGAACGCTGAGATATAAGGGTTGACAGAATCATTCACCTAAATAATGTCTTTCAAAAACCGAACTCAAAGGAAAATTGAAGTTCGTCATTGTTCTTGACTTAACGCCACGCACTTCGTCTTCCACTAGGTTACAAGAGAAGATATTCAACGCGGAAGATCTTGAAACCTTGGTGACATTTCAAATGGTCCTCTCCATCCGATGATATTCCCATGAAACATTTCTGTGACGTTGTGTCGTGGTGCCATGTTGAATGTGCAAGGTATTGGATATATTCGAAATAATCTGCAGTTCTGAAACTACATACTCCTGGTGTATTCCAAAATCTTCCACACTACTCAGTGCATCAGTAAAACACAATGATTCGAATATTTCTTTCCGAAGTCAGGTTGACAAGTTCGATCTGACTCAGTTCGGTCGTATTTCAAAGTGCTCAAATTCACAGCCTTGTGTTGATAGATTCATATCGCACAAATTTTGACATGTCGGTGCCGCTAAGAAACGTAAAATTAGTTAGTGGAACTTAACACCAATAACAGTACTCTATTATTACCCGATATTTAATCTCATGTATTGTCCGTCTCCTTGTCTAAACGGATATGATTCTGGCCTTTGGTCCAAGGGATCCTGGCTTCGATTCCCGGACGAGTCGGTGATTTTAACCTTAATTTTCTAAGTAGAATGGTTCGGAGGCTGATTGCGTGTGTGTGTGTGCCACCTTCATCATTGAATTCATTACAGGTAGGGCCCCATCCTCATAGATGCGCAGGTCGCTTATACGACTTCAACTCGAAAGAATTGCATCAGGCCTCTTTGGAGATTCCAGTCCTGCTCTTCCCGCAAAAGTCAAGCCTGGCTAACTGGTTGATTTGACATTAAACGTAATGTTACGGTTTTCAGGTTACCAGTAAGTATAGTTGTGTAATAAAGGTTGAATCATAATTCCAATTTACCTCTGAAAGTAAATTTCGGTTTAATTCAGTAACAACATCAACGTAAATTAACAGATCTGCACCATACATTCAGGAAAGTCATTCCATACATCATGTCATCAAGCGCGTAATATAACGTTTGGATTAAACCTTATATAAGTTTCTCTGGACCGATCTACCTGAAATTTCTTCCTCATATGGTAATGTGCGTACTTCTTGGGTTTTACTCCCCTCTTCTCAAGACACAAGATGAAATATCCCTAATATTCACCGATGTCCACCTGACTTTGAAAGGTCTACGAGAAATCAGTTTTCCTGAAAATACTGTCCGATATTTTATACCATTCAGGAACAGATGGTGAGAACTTAAATGATCCATCCATTGATTAAATGTGTGTTAGTTTTCACATTTCCCATCGCAAGCCCTGCCTAATTTTCTAAACATGTCTAATAAAAACTGCATTCATTGAGCAGTAATAGGCAACAAGACTACCAGTGCGATCTTGTGGTTGAGATAAATATGAAATTCCACACCACTTCCTAATATACAGGTTGAGAACGAGTGCAGAAAATGCAGTCAACGGTGATTCATGGCAATAACATACATATAACTTGTGATGATATAATTGCAGCTAGGACGAAGATATAGACAGACTGGAATCCAGATCCTATCCTTTCCCATTCAGGGACTAATAATTATATTTAGTGAGAAGCAACCGTTAGTTACTTCAATGCTAAATTTAATGCTTTTGCAACCTAATAACATTAATTCTAAGAGCCATTAACGCATGAAGTGGTTAGTTAGTCTGCTTCTTGGATCTGTTCGTTTGATCCTCAGTCTGCATCGTAGTCTAGCATTAAACTCATCGATAAATGGTAGTAATTATCCTCAATCTTACCCAGATCATAATTTCCCCACCCCTGGTGGAAACTGTCGTGGATTCACTTGTTGAAGTTGTTCTCTGAAACTGTTGTATAATTGAGAACACCCATTAAAGAGGAACTGATCTGCATAAAGATTCTCACTGACTTGTTAACGGGCGGATATTTATTTTTCATTATACATCTGATGCTATCACGTTGCTTAAGGTGTATACTGGCATAAAATAAATACAACTTGACATTATGACGCTTAAGACTGGGAATGTCCGCCTGTTCTACGTACGTTACGAGTAATTTCTTTGAAGACTGCCTACCAGATGAAAACCGAAACATTCAAGAAATAATAGTCAGCATAATTAAAAAGAGAAATAAGTAGGTAACTGCTTTCTATGTGGTATATTTACAGCACGGCAACTGACGCCACTACTTCCGTCCGTTTGATATCTTATAATACAATGCTGTACCAGAAGTGATCATACGTTGTACACCTACATAATCATTTTCTAGCCGATATTTTATTTCATGCGCAATTAACAGATTTTACTACGTGCTATACCATCAACAGCAACAATTACGGTTGCCAAGGCCTGTTAAGTGAAATTTTGGGCCTCCTGATACGCATTATTTTGGGACCCCCATTTGTTTACCTCAGGTCAATCCAACCGAACCTATTCACAGTACTCCATATTCAAACTATTACAATATTTGCCACCATTAACTTTGTTTCAAAAACTACATTTTTCCTTTTAAGTATATAGCCAATTACGCTTTACGTCTTCATCATTTGGACTCCGGCAATAGCAGTAGTTTACACTAAAACAACATCCAATTTCTGTGTAGGAAATACCATGTTCTTACTTTCTTTATCTGTTTACCATCCAGTGTCGGTTTTTCCCTCGGAATCAGGGAGGGATCACACCTCTACCGCCTGAAAGGCAGTGTCCTGGAGCGTGAGACTCTGAATCGGCAGGATAAAACTGGGGAGGAGGACCAGTACCTAGCCCAGGTGGCCTCACCTGCTATGTTGAACAGGAACCTTGTGGGGGATGGGCATATTGGAAGGGATGGAAAGGAAGAAGGAAGGAAGCGGCCGTGGGCTTAAGTTAGGTACCATTCCGGAATTCACCTGCAGGAGAAGCGGGAAACCACGGAAAACCACTTCGAGAATGGATGAATTGGGAATCGAACCCCCTCCCCTCTACTCAGTAGACTTCCTGAGGCTGAATGGACCCCGTTCGAACCCTCGTAACATTTTCCCAATTTCGTGGCAGAGCTGGGAATCGAGCTCGGGCCTTCGGGAAAAGCAGATAATCACACTAACCACTACACGACAGAGGTGGACTACCAAATTGTTATCGCAGATATCTATAGAGCTTTCCTGAACTAACATTATTATACAGTATTTGCCTACAACTTCTGGCCAGTTTTCTGGATCACTTGAATTGAATACACACTGAAGCTCTTGTACTTCTGATGGTCTTTCTTCTTTTACGTGGAGTTGAAAGCTAGCCGAAGTATCATGTTCCTTACATAGCACTGAAGTAGAAGTTGACTCAACTAGTGCTTTCACTTTCTATAACATTCATATTCATGTTCAATACCGGTAAAAGGTTTAATAACAGCAACTCATGTTGAATTTCCCACACTACATCTAATTGTACACTGTTCTTATTTAAAACGCTGTATTCCCTGCAATCGTATCGCATTGTTTATTCACAGGCTCCGCTGATACATCATCATCTTGCCTTCTCTTTACACATTTGTTTAATGCACCTTCCTGCCGCGTTGTTTCTGTCTTTAACTCATTCTTATGCTTTATCTTTTGAGAACCTGAAAAGTACATCTATTTTATATTACGTTACGATAATCAACAGAGGACAAAGCATGTACTTCCCCGACTAACAGACAATCAATAAACATGCTAAGCAGACATAAGCAGGAACTACACGGACCGGGAATGTTTGATCGATATATATCGACAATCGAACAACGATTTCAGTTGTTTGCGACTCTGTTCCGAAATTTTAGACATCAAAAACTATCGACAGTTCATATGGAAGGTTAAAGATATTTTATAGGAAGGAAGTTTCAGCGGAACATTCTACATGTTTTGACCATTAACACTGTACCGGGAAGTACACCTCTACGCCGCACGTTGAAATCTTGCTCCTAAAGAACTCCTCTACTGGAGGAACCGTGAACTTGAAACTAGACCTACTTAAACCTTTACTCAGAAGATGTCACTACAGAAATGTGATGAAATTTTGTTATTTTGAAGTTTCCTGAACTGACTGTATTTCTACTTCTTTTGTTTGGCCTTCATCAAGAAATTTGGACAGTCTGCCATAGATGTCACTGTTAAAAACTATGATCTTGCACCCTGGTGCGAAGTGGAAGAACTTTTGATTTGAAGAAGTTTTGTATTCATAAATTTTTTAACTAATTGATGTTCCTTTATTTTCGGGTTCGCAATATTTATCTTTCCTTTCCGCCAGTTTTGAATCTAGCCAATCCCAAATTTATGTAATTAATTTTCAACGTATCACTGCCTTCTTCTTCGATTTTGTGTGTAACTTTTAAATCCACCAATAAATTGAGAGGGTGTGGCTGGTTTATTCATTAAAGGTCTCGAACTTTCCCAGAGAATTTATAAACTGCGGATTTTCTCGTCTCTTGGCCATTTGATCGTCACCTAACTGAGTGTGTGTGTCAAGCAGAAGGCGTGTAGCGCCTCTTTCATCAGGCAGCAGTTCTTCAGCAAGGAAATGGCCATCTAACATCTTACTTTCTTGCTAGCTCCGCAGTTTAACCCGAGGGAAAGGTCAGACTCATTAACTATGTAACCTACTTTTCTAAAAATGTAACTTTCAGCCAGCTAATGTAATAACTTCATAAAGTCTTTAACTGTAAATCGGGGATAGAGAGTGATATACCCTCACGAGCTCCCATTCATATTGCTTTGAGGTGACTACGTTTTGGTAACTGGTTTTCTTCCTTTCCGTAATGTTCTAATTTATTCTGATACGAGTCACCTCCATAGTTTGGGAATAGCCCCTGTTCCATCGGCCTAGTGCCCTTTAGGTTTTAAGAATTCATATCTAAGAGTGCAAGTACACGCCTCCATTCAATTTGTGTTTCGGGCCATTTACTTAACCTGTTCTTTTCCGCTACGGCCCGATAGATTCTGTACTAGATACACCTGTTTCAAATTTGTAAGTTGTGCCTTGGTGGCAAGTGATTGTAATTTTCTGATATCGCCTGGAATAGGCTTGGAACACTGAGAGAACGACGGCTCTTTTCTAGTGTTGTAAAAGTGCCTCTGGGAGGCTTGATATTGTGAGTTGGGAGCAAGCGCTCCATGTATGGAGGGATTTCTGCACTTGTGTAAATTTTGTTTATTTCCGAGCTAGGAACTCAAAAATTGTAAGACTAGGGGCTTGAATCTCAAGAGAGTTAAAGTTCTGAAATCTTGGATTTTTCTATTTTGTCATTATTATATCACTAAGTGAGAATTTGTTAAATTGTTACTTTTCAAAAATATAACCTTCAGTTAAGTTTTTAAATTCTTTTCTTGACATTGTAGTTAGACCCATTCATCCCGGCACCTTCTTTCACCTCTGCCTTCCACGGGTAACCCCGGATCAAACACTTTTACAAGAGGGTGATTATGGGACCCATTAAATTCCGAGTCTCCCGCAGCTGCGGGCGCTAAGGTGTCCTTAAACCAGCCCTGATGATTGCAACAATCATATCATATCGTCGCTGCGTTGCCAAAACCGCATATATGACAATGCTCTTCCGATCCATTATTTCCCTTAAGACTGGTCACGCTTCCAAGCCACATATTGATAATGCACTCCATCAGAACATTTTCCTATGCCAAAGTGTAAAATATGGTAAGAATATTTTCACATTCACGACTTCACCGCAGCGAATATAACACACCATGTCATATCGTAGCATATCATGTCATATAATTATCATATTATACTGACTGAGTTGGTTACTTGGACGGATCACACAGTTGTGAGCTTACCGTTTGGGGATATTCGGTTAAAGCCCACCGTCGGTAGCCCCGAAGAATGTTTTTGATAGTTTTTATTTTCACTCCATGCAAATGCTTGCAACGTACCTTAATTACCATTTCTCTATCCTACGGTGGCCAAAATATGTATGCGAAGGTAAGTAACTAGCAGTTAGTAAATATACCATATCATTCAATAGCACATTATAATTTAGCAGAGCGATAGCGT
Organism: Anabrus simplex; assembly: GCF_040414725.1. Classification (NCBI taxonomy): domain Eukaryota; kingdom Metazoa; phylum Arthropoda; class Insecta; order Orthoptera; family Tettigoniidae; genus Anabrus; species Anabrus simplex. The sequence continues at coordinate 580,549,451 of NC_090266.1, read as the reverse complement.
CACTGATCGCTCCCAACGTGGCATGTACCATCCTGACCAAAAGATTTTATATGACATGTCTTCATGGTTCGATTTCCTTGTGGCTATGATCAAGTCATGTAATATCTATAGCTAGATTTTCGTATTACGTATTAGTGGCATATTCAAGAAGTGTGTGATCTACATTGTTCAATTTATTCAAAATTTAGCTATAATTGCGAAAGTGTTTCTTACAGATGGTTCCTAATTCATGCAAACGGCTTTCTTTAAAAGATTGCAGGCCGATTCTGTTCATTCCATCGTATTGAGCATCGTTCACAAAAATATTCCTGAAGATTTAAGTCTAGATATTTAATATATTACCTAGAAACAATATTCAGGAGAGTCCAACATAACGGCCATCGAAAGTGATGATCGTAATTATGATGATGATGATGAATTTTGATATTAGGGGCCAAAAGTCCAAGTCATTGGCATTATCAAATAATTCTTGAGCGTGTTATGTTGCAGACAGAAGATTCTCACGAAAGCATAGAAGGATTTAGAATACTGAAACGAGTAATAATTGCTAACTTATTTTGTCAAATCCTTGGTTGTTGTGAAGCAGCAAGCAAACATACTGTAAAACCTTTGATTAATTTCACGTTTCTCAATAAAGTCACTATGGTAGAAGTCTTATAAAGTGTCAAGTTATCTGTCAATATGAATTAATTAAGTAGCTCCGCAATGGGATTCAAGAGTGGGATATCGCCGTTATCTTCTCCAAATCCTCAAACGGTAGGAATATTCTCTCATTCTGTTAATATAATGTTCTAACAAGAATTTTCAGAGATGTTGTACGAAGGGAATATAATTTCATGCCAGGATATTCCCAGGATGTCTGTGAAGAAATCCCTCAATGCATGTACACTCTACTCTAGATAGAAATAAACAGCTTCCGGATTTTGAGTGAGTCTTACAAGTACTCGACTTTCCCGTTTCAAAAATGTCCGATGGCTTACGTTTCCGTGATTATTGAGTTCACCCCCTTCACGATTATAACAGACACTATTCTTTGTCACAATAGTGGGGATTAACAATTGGCCCACATTACGAAATTAATCCAGGGAACGATTCTTCTCTGTCTTTTATGGGTGGGACACAGTTAATCATATCCCGACAGTTGAAACTTCACAACATGTCCAATTAAACAAATGGTTTAGGGGCGGCATCAGAAGATTATTTTTATCGATAGCTTAGAATATCATTTCTAATGGATGGCCTCCCTCCCGCTGATTGTTGAGGCGTCAAGGCGTTCATCACGGACAGGTATGTGGGTGTTAGTGGGTGGGGTGTACACCTATTGCCAAACAAGCCTCGCACATAAGCAGCATTCGGCAAGGCGAAGGGGTAATGCCCTTCGCTCAAATTGCCGTGGGTGGGAGATGATTGTGGGCGATCGTTTCTCCATTTGCATAGAACGTAATCTCAATTCAATTACCTTCGCCTCAACTCTGAGCCTGGGGTTACAGACGGAGTCAATTGTGCAGCAAGTAGAATTTCTAAGTCACAAAATGTTCCAAAAACGTATCCCAGGGATATCCACTTATTCTACAGAGGTCTTTCAATATCCGAATAGTGGAAAGAATATCAATATCCGAAAGCAACCAAATCAAACAAAATATTCCCTTTTCGGTTGCCGTTTTGGTTGTATGATTGTAATTATTAATTCCTACTGTACCCGGGAGCTGTAGTTCAAGCCACTCATGCATACACCGATTATATATATATATATATATAAAACAGTTTTTGCTGCATTGTTTTTCCCTTGGGAAGTGGACGTCACAGATTAAGTCAGAAATAAATATGGATCTCCTAATTAGTGAAAATATTTTAAACGTATGTAGCTGCACACGAAATTAACGTACGAAATGTTCATTGGCCTAAATGATTAATGCATCGTCGTCCAGGGTCATCCAGGTTAAATTATATACCGCGAAAAACTAACTGGATCCCAGTGTAGGCTTCCGTGGCGTTCCAACCTGAATATCGAAAATGCCAGCACTCGATCACATATCTCGCGCTTAAGAGGTAAAGAAATGGCGTACGGCTTTTAGCGCGGGAGTTTCCGAGGACATTTTCGGCTCGCCAGGTGCAGGTCTCTTGATTTGAATCCCGTAGGCGACCTGCGCGTCGTGATGGAGATGAAATGATGACGAACACGACACATACACCCAGTCCTCGCGCTAGCGACATTAACCAATAATGGTTAAAATTCTTGACCCTACCAGGAATCGAACTCGGGACCCCTGTGGCCAAAGGCCAGCAGGGTGACCATTTAGCGATGGAGCTGGACGCTTAAGAGGTGAGCTACTTTTACTTTGGTTCCACTCTCAGGAATACTGTTTTAATGGCATTGCTGCATGTGATCATTTTATTACTTTTTAAGATGAAAGAAGACGTAACAAATCACTTATTTATCACTAAAATCAGATTTCCATTTTTATATTATGCTTGACGTGGCACCGACGCAGATAACTCTTATGCCGACGATGGGATAGGAAAGGGCTAGGAGTGGGAAGGAAGCGATCGTGGCCTTAATATTAAGGTGCACCCTGGTGTGAAAATGGAAAACAACGCACAACCGTCTTCAAGGGCGCCGACCTACTGCTTGAAAATATCCCATACCGGGAAAGTAGGCCGTGCGGCCAGGGGCACGTGGCTGTGAGCATGCATCCAGGAGATAGTGGGTTCGAATCCGATTGTCGGCAGCCCTTAAGATGGTTTTCCGTGGTCTCCCATTTTCAAACCAGGCAAATGCTGGAGCTGTACCTTCATTAAGGCCACGGCCGCTTCCTTCCAAATCCTAGGCCTTTCCTATCCCATCGTCGCCATAAGACCTATCTGTGTCGGAGCGACGTAATGCAATAATAATATCCCATAACAATGTTATTGGTATCGTTCAAAATATTATTTCACTGGAGTAAGTTGGCACTATTGTTCTTTCATCGAGGTGGGTATAGGACAGCGGAGTGAGCAGCAGGCGAGCCTGTGGACAAGTAAAGTCAAGATATGAGTCTCGCATTACCGATTGGACAAGATGAATTTTCGAGAAGAATGTATGACTGCTACAAATGCAAAGCTACGGTACTTAAAAAGGAACGCATGGATAATACAAATACTATAAATATAAACCCACGGGACATTGGAACTTAAGGAACCATTGTACCACCAAGGACTGATCGAATGGTTAACTGAACAATCATAGATTTAGTGAACTTCTTTACATGGCGGTAGAGCTGGATCACAGAACACCAGACACAAACAAGCAGTTGGTTCTGGTACGATTGATTGCAACCGTAGTTTATTTAAGCTAAGGTAACAATACTCCTATTCGGTATGTACAAATGATGGGAGTTTGTACCCTTAGGCCGCATTCAAACCATCATACACTGCTGCTGACTGCTTATTAGTAGCGAGGCTCACTCAGGTACTGTCGTGATAATTATACACTCTGGATAGAAGCAATAAGGTTCCGGATTTTGACAGCGAGTCTTCAAATTGACCGGCTTTCCCGTCGGAACCGTGTCCGTCGGCTTACGTTTCCGTGATTATTCCTTCACGATTATAGCAGACACTATACACTATCATAATATTGAAGATTTACAATTGTCCTATATTCCAGTCCTTCCCTGCCCATGCTATAGTTAGTAGTCCACGTTTGTTTGTGAAGACACGGAGACAATTACTTTTAGTGTATCGTACTTCTGTATGTAAATCTTGTTTTAAACACGAATCGGTTCTTTGGGCTTGTCCGGAGTTTATCAGGAAATTCCCCCGGGCAGACAAGGATCGAATCCCAATCATGCCACATGAGTAGTTTAAAATGAAAATTCACATTCCTGTCCCTGAACGATAAGTCTCATGGCAATTATCGTGGAGTATTTATACAGAGTATTGAACATAGAGGAAGAGACAGCACACTTTGACGCTCTACTGGAGGTAAAATTAAAGATGAATTGAGTAAATGAACAAGGCCACCCGATGCCACAAACTGAGTTCGGAAGTCCCCCAAATCTACATTTAATGAACGTATTCAGTACTTCTGCCAGCTTAACTTAAGCTGTTTCATATTCCTAGTGTAATTGTCATGGATAGTGCATTGAGAATTCGCTGCCCACATATATGCAACTATAAAAATTTTTGCTTGAAGCTAAAATTTCTCAAGATATATTTAGATTTTGGAACATGTTTAAAAATTGTCTTCTAGCTCTGTGATATTAGAGGTTTTGAAAATATATGTGTATATTTGTAGTCCAAACAATCATGAGCTATACTTTTCATTTTCATATTCCCTTTTAGGGTTAATTAAATATGAATGTACTCAATTAATTCAAACGAATGCAGTTGCAAATGAAGATTCTTGTATTAATTTGTCACCTGATTAACAGAACAGAAATTTATAATTCCCCAGTCATCACGAAAACCTCTCTTACGATCAGTAGCTGAAAATGAAACAAAACCATTGTTCTGATTCATTAATATTTGTGGTCTGCCATCTAAGGCACATTTTGTCATCATTCCTTTCTGACACTGTATTCAAAATTCACTTATAACACGTGTCTTAGTGAGATTTGTACAGTGTTCTTCCCTGTAAAACCTGACCGCTCACGCGCGGCTGAGCCTAGGCCGGCGAGCTAGCAGACTTTTCCCGTCCACGGCCCGCATGACTGCCCTTCAATTCTCACGCTATGGTCAGCAGTCGGGGTTTGTTTGAGAAAATGGGAATACAATTACCATTAATAAAGACAATAAAGCTGACTGTGTTTTTCCAGAAGAAGCCAAGGTAGTTTTAAGAGACTACAATACTGAGCCCATAATTCTACCTTGCCGAAATTTCAACTAAGAGATGGACTGCATCCATATTTTTATTGCAAGCTCATCTTGAGTTCTTTGGCATGACAACTCACAGCGGGAAGCGGCCCACCGAATATCGAACGAGGTAGGAATATTTCGGAAGACCTCGGGTAATTAATAATTAAATTCTGCATAATAACCCTCACTGCGGGAGATTTCGGCACTGCCTTTAAAAAGAAATAAGTAATTAAGGTTTTGGGAAATATTTGATGAAGCTTAAGTCAACAGGGTGGAAATGTATTTAATTAGGCCTGGAGAGAAGGTAGCACCTATCTTGGCCGATAGGAACACAAGTGTCAAGGACATATAATCAAAATGCGCGGGAACCCTCGTGCAGGAAACTAATTAATTACGCCCGTTAAGGAAACAGATAAATCAGAAAACAACACCATTATGACTGGATAAACGGGTGGACTATCTGGGGTGAGTCTCGAAGAGACCGGGCAAGTGGCCATCAAATGGAATGATTGCCCAACAGTAGATAACGCGAAGCAGAGTGCCATAGAAAAAGCATAAATACCCCCTCCTCAACCAAGATCGTCACTCATCATTCAATTGTCCGAGAGGTTAAATCTTCGTTAGGGGACATTAAGGAGAATGCTTAAAAAGTGAGAAATTGACTTGTAGAATCTCTAAAGGCAGTTGGCTGTAGGGATGAATATTACCAAGTGGTAAATAGTGAACGGAGACAAATGAGATATTGAACCATTTTATTTACGATATCCTTCCGGGTCGGGGAAGAAAATCATAAGTTAAATAATTGTAGGATTCCTGAACTTCTCTTGTGAATTATTGCGTACGATGTTATTTTGGTAAACGGTAAGGGAGGACTGTGGTAGTCTGGCGGAGATAAGCTTTTGTCTCACGGGCAGTCACACCTATAAAACACATGGATAGGTAAGAGTTGGAGGTCCCCGCAACCTGTATTGATTGAGTACTCGACACGAAGCGGGGCGGTGTAACTGTTGTATATGTGTACAGAATAACATTCATTGTAAAGCGTTACATAAAAATTTAATGTGTGCTGCTTCAAGCCGAGTGCAGAATCAGTGTATTTATAAGGTAGTATTTAAGCGAAGAATGTGTCCTGCACTTATGAGAGGCTGAGTCCCGAGGTGGCTGGCGTAAAATGAAGCTGATATAACGCCATGCCAACGGAGCGATTACAGGTCTGTCTAATTTAAATACCATGTTTTGTTGTAAATGCTTGTCCCTTTAGATTAATAAATTAATGATATATAACATCGCGTTACATATGTGCCATGTGTAAAATTCAAGTGTTACGACGACGAGGATACGTCTTGACGTTATTCTACCTAGCTCGATAGCTGCAGTCGCTTAAGTGCTGCCAGTATCCAGTAATCTGGAGATAGTGGGGTCGAACCCCACTCTCGTCAGCCCTGAAGATGGTTTTCGGTGGTTTCCCATTTTCACACCAGGCAAATGTTGGGGATGCACCTAATTCAGGCCACGGCCGCTTCCTTCCTATTCCTAGGCCTTTCCTATCCCGTCGTCGCCATGAGACCTATCTGTGTCGGTGCGACGTAAAGCAAATAGCAAATAAGAAAAAAACGTTATGTCAGTGCGCAAGACTACACATTTGTTTAAATTTATTTTTAACAAATAAAAGTGAAGTTATATATTGCCATGAAAATCAATGAAATATTGTTCGGGCCTGTAAAAGTTACAATAATGATAACGATAGTATAACCGTTATGAGTGTGATAAAGTCAAATACCAACGTATCCAATGATTATAATTATAATAATAATAATATAATAATAATATTCACATGAGGATAAAATTTGAGATAATGATAATTATGCCTTGAACAGTAATATCAAAAGAGATTTGCGGTTTATATCGAATGCCAGTGAAGTATGATAAAGTTTGCATTTTTGGAAAACTTAAATTTTGTGACACTGTGTATTTGTGATACCGTAAATCACGGTAAGCTATTTTCTCCTGAGGTCAGGAAATATTCGAGACGTTAATTGTTAGATCATTATGATGTTGTTTGTTGATGGGATCGCTTGTATTTAAAAATGTTTCAAGCAAGAAGAAAGTGGATTCTAATGGAAAAAATATTACGAGAAACGTCAGGAAGATGTTAATGGCAGAATAAGTCTATTTTATGAGTGATGTCGAATAAGCAGGATGCCGAGGATAAGAGGCCCTGTATTTGACGGAGAGGAATTTTTGTGACATGGTGTATACGTTGAGATACAATATTTCTGGGGTAGGCTGTATGAGAGAAGCGATGTCCTGTAGCAATACATAACGATTGATGAATATAAGGGATGTCAAATCCAAAGTGAGCGCGTTGTAACGCCTACTTTAAGTACAATTTGATGTTCTCCCATGATTAATACTTTGTGTAGGACCGTAGGTAACGGCAGTTATGTTTAGGTGGTGGTTCTATTTGACACCAGCGAAGCGCATTTTGTTATAGCCGACCTCACGAACAAAATACATTCTGATACATAGTCAACATAATACTTGTATACTGCAAATTTAATTCTATTCTGTATCTTTACGAGATGAAAATATCGCTGACTGGAAACATTGCGGGTGAAAAAAATGAATTTTATTAGAATGAGAGTTTAACTTGCGTAGATCGATAGAAATTTACTTCACTGGAAAGTTCACGACGATACATGATTGGATTGGTGGCATTGCAGGTCAGTTGGAGCCTCACACTCGGGTTATGCCGTGAATATCGTGATGGTAGTGATTATGGTTTTTAGTGATTTTACGTAATATCAAACGAGAGTCGAGTTCATTAATGTATCGAATATCACTTCATGTGTTATAGTTTCAACGATGATCAGATTTAAATATCCGGAAATTGTGTTAAAAGTTTAGATTTCGCCCGGCAGTATGCATGATGTGTCGATGCCATGACGTTGGATAAACAACAGATTTAGGATGCCGCGTGTATTATATGAGTAGACACTGTAACGTTGACTCAACGACAGAATTAGGACGTCGTCTGTACATAGGTAAGTCATAGGTTAGGCATTTTTGCGAATCGACTTGAACGATGTTAGTGTTTGCAGTAGTGGATACGAATGTGAGAGATATTAGCATGTACTATTTAGTCCATATTTCGGCATAATTCTTACTAGCCAGAAGGTGCTCCCATAATAGCGTTGCATTAATAACGGTATGAATGTAAGGATTGTCCCACGTGGAAACCTGGCTAATGGACACTGATCCTTAGTGCTTAGCCGCGCGTGTTCAAGTTCAATGAACTTTCGTTTTCTCTTTGCTTTCCTTTACTTTAAGATTTATTGTTCGGGTGTCCGGTATATTATGATAGTGCCATGTGTTAACACTTAGTTCATTTAAGTAGGATTTTCACCACGAATGCAGTTTCGATTCGTTAGCTGTTAATATATTTTATGTTCATTTTTCGTTATTCACATTATTTATATGAGACGTTGATCTACCGATCACTTGTAGTTCGGTTTAATGGGGCAAGAGTAGGTAGAGAAATTTGTAATTGTAGTCGTTGTTATAGAAAATTTGATAGATTTCCTGTTGTTTGTTTTATATTGTGAACTTATATTTTAACGGATTTAACGACGTAACAGTTTCATAACCTGAAAGTTGGTTTAGTAAGAACATTTTGAAGTGATTGATCACTTTTTTTTTGGCATTTCTTCTAAATGCATTATGAATTAATGCTTTCCTGCATTTCTCAGTTTTGTTCCTTTGGAACGATGTAACGTAATATCTCCTCGGATCAAGTGTTGTTGGTTCCTTCTGAACATCTGTTTGGGGTGATGCATGTTTCAGCATCTGGATTCCTCTGTAACTTAAGGGTACAATGGGATGACAATACATGGTGGAATTTTATTTTTGATTGTGACTATAGCTGTTAACTTGTAACGAACACTATGCTTTGAAGTAATATTTTGTACGTTTTCATTGTGGCAATTGCTGTTAACTTGTAATGAAATGAAATGGCTTATGGATTTTAGTGCAGGGAGTGTCCGAGGACAAGTTCGACTCGCCAGATGCAGGTCTTTTGATTTGACACCCGTTGGTGACCTGCGCGTCGTGATGAGGATGAAATGATGATGAAGACGGCACATACACCCAGTCCCCGTGCCAGCGAAATTAATCAATTATGGTTAAAATTCCCGACCCTGCCAGGAATCGAACCCGAGACACTTGTGACCAAAGGCCACCACGCTAAACATTTAGACATGGAGCCGGATAACTTGTAATGAACACCATGCTTTCAAGTAATACTTTGCGACTTGTTCAAAACAACTGATAATCGATTTAGTTCGATTAAGAATCCATTCGAGGGATGTTCCAATATCTGACAGGGTAGTCGACCGGCGGATAATTTTAATTAAATATAAATCTGGAATTCTATTTGTTGAACGTCAGATTTTTCCACGGATCGTGTGGATTAACTCTCAGTTATCGTTCGGATCAATCGTGCCCGATTTTCAGGTTTTATTCTCGTTTTCTGGTTTTTCCTGTCCACGGATTTTACACTACGTTTTCATTCTATGAAAGACACTAATAAACGATTTCAATGAAACCTTACCACTCACTTTATGCATTGTAACTGCGTTAAAACATGTTGTGAAAATTTGGAGCGAAGTTTTATGCCTATATAATATATAAATTATCGTGATTTACTTTGAATAAATATTTTAGTAAGCACTTCTTTGCTCCTCATTTGAAGTAGTTATGCTCTCCTCTGAACCCTATCCTTTGGTCGCTGAAGTGACAGGAAAAATCTAGTAACAACCCCACGACCCATAAGTACGATATTGCTCCACTGAAGTAGCCGAGGCAGATGACCAACGATGGAATGGTAAGTTCAAAGGTTCACTACATAGCGAGAGCTACGTACCCGAACTTACTGTATCCTACTTCCTATAATCGCTTGGCAAATGAATATACTCATACCATTAACGCACTAGACATACTTAAGCTTTTAATGGCGAGTGGCCTACGAAGAGGCCGAGTGCAGGTCTTTTGAGCTGACACCGCATAGGAGACCTGCGCGCCTATGAGGCTGGGTCCCTACCTGTGATGAATTGTAATGATAGTAAAGTAAAACTCGTGTCCTCATCCCGAGGTGGTGCAGCTCTTTTCAGGCACACCCCCATTGGAGGTGAGCTGCATGTACCATTTCAATCACATACCAGCCCTCCTGCCATTCTTAAATTTCTGGCAGTACCGGGAATCGAACCCGGGCCCCCGAGGACGGCAGCTAATCACACTAACCGTTACGCTACTCGAAGACTCCCCACACACGCAGCCCCGAGCCATTGGAATTAACCAATGAAGGTTAAAATCCCCGACCCGGCCGGGAATCAAACCCGGAACCCTCTGGACCAAAGGCCAGCACGCTAACCATTTAGGCATGGAGCCGGACCATATTTAAGCTAGTCAGTGTAGATATACCTTGTGATGTATGGTTTCATTTATGTTGAATGGCTCCTTTGCATTCTAAATAATTGTTTGTGATCCGTCTGAGGAATAAGTTTCCATAGCTTGTTTAAACTTGTCTTACCGAGCTCGATAGCTGCAGTCGCTTAAGTGCGGCCAGTATCCAGTATTCGGGAGATAGTAGGTTCGAACCCCACTGTCGGCAGCCCTGAAAATGGTTTTCCGTGGTTTCCCATTTTCACACCAGGCAAATGCTGGGGCTGTACCTTAATTAAGGCCACGGCCGCTTCCTTCCAACTCCTAGACCTTTCCTATCCCATCGTCGCCATAAGACCTATCTGTGTCGGTGCGACGTAAAGCAACTAGCAAAAAAAAAAAAAAAAAAAAAAAAACTTGTCTTGCGATACGTTTCTAGATATCAGCAGTAATTGTTTTTCGTCAGAAGTATCGATGAATAATATTGTCTTTAGACAATATATTATTTAGTTTCTTGCGTTATGAATGTTACAAACTACAGAGAAACTTCGCATTCCGGAAATAATTTTCCCCGCGTATTCAGGTAAGAAACTCGAGCGACGACAATTTCCTGTTAAAAGAGAAGAGAAAATATAGTAGGGCTACCTGTCTTCGCGAATGACTTCCTGTAGTTTATCTCTTTCACAACTATTTGTCATTTCTATGACTCTGAGTTGTTAAAATATTACTCTAAGCACGTTTTTAAGTCTTCGTTTTATTTACTTGTTACATCATTTTACATGACAAGGCTGAATTTGCAAAACATTTATAGAGCCAAACTATATTACTGCTGTTATTTTACCTCCACAAGTTGAATTGTGTTACTTTTTCATTGCAAATGCTGGGGATGGAATCGTCTTTTTATGACGAGTTTTCTCACCCCCACATTCTCTTCCTTTGCTTGAGTAGAAACTCCTTCTTCTCTTACGGGGCTGCCGATATTAATGCTATCGAAACTCACCTCTTACTATACGATATCTAGTGGAAATATCACTTTTTGAATTGCTACGAAAGGAAATAATTACATGCTAAGATCTTGTAAGTAGTTATCTTCTTCTCCTTCTTTGTAATTTTGCAATTTATTGGAGTGGGAACATTACGTCAATTTAGCCCAGTGTTCCAATCGGATGAGCTTCCTGACGCCAGCCAAATGTGGTGGTATGTATTCACTATTGCGTGTTTGTATATCAATTGGCAGACATCTAAAATGTACAAATACGCGAATACTTTGACCAATCATTGTTTCAAACTAAACACAATTTTAGTGATATATTGAACTTCATTCTAACGCAATTCCAAGAACAAATGCGATATTTAAATTACGCATGGAAAGAATAAGGCATTCCACTGAAAGCCGAACGCACAGAGAAGCAACCCGAGTGGCTAATGAAGGAGATACCTTGAGTGTACGTATTTGAATATTTTTTGACGACGTTATTGATTTTCACTTGTACTAATCAACAAAGAAAGGAAAATCAAATTTATCGGGTATAACACTATGTCATACTATTGGATATATATATGAAAAACGCCAACGGCCGTAGCCGTGTTGAAACACCGGATCCCGTGAGATCTCCGAAGTTAAGCAACATTGGGCGTGGTCAGGAGTTGGATGGGTTGCCGCGCGCTGTTGGTGGGTGGTAAGGGAATGGAGGAGCGGAAAAGAACTGGCCACCCTACCGCACGTAAACTCCGGCTCAGGAACACCTCTGCGGAGGGTCGGACCTGCCTTCGGGCAGAATAACCCTTAACTACCATATGAAAAATTCCCTGATACTCACTACCTAGGAGTTGCAGGTAGGAACAAGAGTGCTGATAATTTAAAACATTTTCATGCAGGTGATAACGCTAAACGTGATGCTACAGATAAGTCTACCAAAATACATCCGCCGTGATCGATGTTAAATACGAGATTCTAAAATTATATTCCTGTGGCTGATAATTTACCCTAAGTGTGGCTGAATGAATGGTGCCGTACATCGGCCATCATAACTCTAAACAGCACGTGTATGGTAAGCTACAAATCATGGTGCATTTGCAGTCGACTTGGCTAAGTGGTAAGGTATGCGGCACATCATGGAGTTTCTGGGGACAATACAATACGAGAGCTAATAACTGAGTGGGGTAGTCAGTGATCTCATAAGGCAAATGCCAAATGATAACACTTACAGTACAGTCTTCATTTTGATCATTTCTTCACTTCGCTGAAACTTCCAGATTCACTGTTGAAATATGGTCACGATGAAACAGTGACTACCATAGCAAACTGAATAGAAGATCCTCCTCTACTTCCAGTTAACGTAATGAAGAAAAGGCCACGGGGATCCTTCCACCAAGTGTTCGACCTAAGATCAGGTATTAGTCTAGTACAATATAGTGGCAATAATGTATTATTGCATACAGACAGAATAGGGATGATCACAATATTTTTTTATGTTCTAAAGAGAATGGGATGGGCATATCTTGTAAAATATTGTTTAGAGATAAGGTGAGCGGGATAGGAGGAAAACTGACAATTTAACTCAGTTGCATACCGTTGTAAACTTATATAACAGGGAGTGATGCACCCGGGTAGAATGGCTAAATTATTCGAAATTGTTAAGGGAATGTGGAAAAATTAATCGATAGAGGTAAGAAATGAGCATGCTATTTATTTTTTTGCTAGTGGCTTTAACGAGACACAGACAGGTATCAATGACGACGATGGGATAGAAAATGGCTAAGGTACAGCCCCAGCATTTCCCTGGTGTGAAAATGGGAAACCACGGAAAACCGTCTTCAGGGCTGCCGACAGTGGGATTCGAACCCACTATCTCACGGATGCAAGCTCACAGCTGCGCGCTACTGACCGCAGGCTAACTCGCCAAGTACATGCTAGTTAATGACGTATTTGTTTAAGTCTAGAGCTATTAGTTACGTAGATTATAATTACAGCATATAAATAATGAACCGTCATACAGTATTTAAATGTCATGCTTTCATAATATAATATTAATTAATTACAGATGTCGGACGTGGTAAACAGGGAATGAGGATGACTACTGTAGTGATCCTTACTTTCGGGGGTCACGTTTCCGGGGTATCCGATGGACCTCTATAGCATATCCGAGAACTCTCGTGTTTTCATTTTGTAAGTCCCATTTATTAACATAATTTTTTAAATTAATTTCAGGCCATTCTTTCGCTGTTCAATTATTAAATCTATAAGTGCTAAAATTTGTTTATAATATTTTTCGGACACCTCTTTATTTGCGTTTTCTTTGTGTTTTTAATTATGCTATACGATATTAACTTTTGTATACTGCATGTATCAAAAATAGTAAATGACTGAAATAAACAATGCTCTCTCTTTCGGATCTGTAGTTTCCGAGATTATGGGAGACTGGTCTTGTCTTATCTTATCTTATCTTATCTTATCTTACCTTATCTTATCTTATCTTATCTTATCTTATCTTATCTTATCTTATCTTATCTTATCTTATATTATCTTATCTGTTACTGTTGTGTCTTCTAACTGAGCAAGAGTCCAACGCTCGTGTTGTTTAATATAACACCTACATGAGATATGTCGAGTGTATGGGTGGGAATTTTGCTGCTCGTGTTGTAAGTATTAGAAATCGGAAGAGGCATTGGTGATTGCCAGTTTTTCTGTTGAACTGTAGTGTAAATAAAGCATGGCTTCTTTACAGATTGAGACCTAGAAATACGACTGTTGCACTTGATTCGTAAGGGAACATCGGCGTCCTCGTTTTAATGTACTTTAAAGCAAATGGCCCTAATCGCCACTGCAAAATTTCCAGAAGGCGAAAGGAAAGCGACACGTGCCTGATGAGATTATATTGGATGGTAAACACCATGTCCTTGTCGCCAGTGAGTGATTCGGTATGCATTGTGCTCCAAAAATTTTCGGAAGCTATATAATAAGCCTGTTGTGGTACGGAATACTTTCATTATCGGAAGTAACAGAATGATGTTTTTGTTACCTATGTTACTTACAGTGTTAAGAGTCATAGGCATGTGCCTTACTAATAATGTTTTCTATTTTTCTAGTATCATTTATTTGTCAGTTAGCTGTTAACAGTTTCACAAACAATACTTGGCTCACACACTTATCATACATTTAAACAATCGAAACAACATTTTACCCTTCCTTCCCACGCCCACTGCTCTGTTTAGAAATGAATGGAACTTGAAATAAACTTTCAACGTATTAGATAGAGCAAGCGACGTGAAATTGGGACGTTGTGTGTTCGGATCCCACTGGCGTCTTGTTGGGAATTTGGTTCTGTAATTAACATTATAAAAATCAGTCTGCAGTGATAAGAATCGAGGGCTTTGAAAAATAAGCAGCAATTCAGAAAGGAGTGAGGCAAGGCTGCAGTTTGTCCCCTCTCCTTTTCAATGTTTACATAGATCAGGCAGTAAAGGAAATCAAAGAGAAATTTGGAAAGGGAATCACAGTCCAAGGAGAGGAAATCAAAACCTTGAGATTTGCCGATGATATTGTTATTTTATCTGAGACTGCAGAGGATCTCGAGAAGTTGCTAAATGGTATGGATGAAGTCTTGGGTAAGGAGTACAAGATGAAAATAAATAAGTCCAAAACAAAAGTAATGGAGTGCAGTCGAACGAAGGCAGGTGATGTAGGAAATATTAGATTGGGGAATGAAGTCTTAAAGGAAGTAGATTAATATTGTTACTTGGGTGGTAAAATAACTAACGATGGCAGAAGTAAGGAGGACATAAAATGCAGATTAGCACAAGCAAGGAAGAGCTTTCTTAAGAAAAGAAATTTGCTCACTTCAAACATTGATATCGGAATTAGAATGATGATTTTGAAGACTTTCGTGTGGAGCGTGGCATTGCATGGAAGTGAAACATGGACGATAACTAGCTCAGAAAGAATGAGAATAGAAGCTCTTGAAATGTGCTGTTACATAAGAATGCTGAAGGTGATATGGATAGATCGAATCACGAATGAAGAGATACTGAGTCGAATTGGAGAGAGGAGATCGATTTGGCTAAATTTGACGAGAAGAAGAGATAGAATGATAGGACACATCTTAAGACACCCAGGACTTGTTCAGTTGGTTTTTGAAGGAAATGTAGGTGGTAAGAACGGTAGGGGTAGACCAAGGTATGAATATGACAAGCAAATTAGAGCAGATGTAGGATGCAATAGTTACGTAGAAATGAAAAGGTTAGCACATGATAGGGTGACATGGAGGGCTGCATCAAACCAGTCTATGGACTGATGACTCAAACAACAACAACAATTAACATTTCCTCAATTATTGCTACATGTGCTGAACATGATCTAATACGTTGAACGTTTATTTCTTTTTTTTTTTTACAAATTGCTTTACGTCGCACCGACACAGATAGGTCTTATGGCGACGATGGGATAGGAAAGGGCTAGGAATGGGAAAGAAGCAGCCGTACCCTTAATTAAGGTACAGCCCCAGCATTTGCCTGGTGTGAAAATGAGAAACCACGGAAAACAATCTTTAGGGTTGCCGAAGGTAGGGTTCGAACCCACTATCTCCCGGATGCAACCTCACAGCTACGCGCCCTATCCGCACGGCCAACTCACCCGGTGAACGTTTATTTCAAGCACAGCGCGGTCATGAAAATTAAATATTCATTGAATGGAACTGGATTCATTAAGAGGCGGCCGGAGCTGGAACGGCCGGCCACCAGCTCAGTAGTTGTTGTAACATGGGTCAAAAGTTTGTAAAAGTTTCTATAAGGAAATGGATCAAGGTAAAATTATTTTGTTTTTATAGCGTACGGTAGTCTGTGATACACTGTTCATTAGTGTAAAAGCATTTTAAAAAGAAATGCAAGTATAGTTATAAAACGGTAGTTAAAATAACGAATCTCCATATGAAATTGAGCTCTGAACCGCGGTTTTCCTAAACTTGTTTTAAGTCAAAATGGTGTTCAAATTAGAAGCAAACTATACCGTAGGGAAGTTTATGTTTTTCTCTAAGCGGCTACTTTAACATACTTCAAAATTAGGGATTCTTTATATATTTAATCGTGATTTTAATAAAGCTCTGCTTATTGACTTCCGAGTGTCGGCCGAATTCTAGTGCTGGTAGTTCAGCCAGTTTCCGTCAGGTGCCGCAGCGTCACCAAGCCTTGTCCTTGAAGAGGGATGATGACAGATCAGCTCTTACCCATGCAGGGATGTGGTGAGTGAGATCTTCAGCTGCTATCAGTTGCTTCCTCACCCTTGCTTCATAACAAGCGGCAGTGGACACGCTGACAACACTTCGTTACGCGCTAGTTGTGGTATGACCTTTCAATAGCACGTTATATTTTTTACCGAGTGCATTGGAATGGCAAAATGCTTGATTTGTAATAAGACATTAAACTTTATTAAATTTTTTAACACTGGGCGAGATGGCCGTGCGGCTGTGAGCTTGCATCCGGGAGATAGTGGTTTCGAACCCCACTGTCGGCAGCCCTGAAGATGATTTTCCGTTTTTTCCCAATTTCACACCAGGCAAATGCTGTGGCTGTACCTCAATTAAGGCCGCGGCCGCTTCCTTCCAACTCCTAGGCCTTTCCTATCCCATCGTCGCCATAAGACCTATCTGTGTCGGTGCGACGTAAAACCACTAGCAAAAAATATTAACATTCATCGACATTATTCTTTAAAACACGCCGAAGAATATGACAAATATGTTGGTGAAGAACACCATGAAATTGCTAATGAACTTAAAACAGTTGCCTTATCAGAGGTAGATGTTACCTGACTTTAATGAATTTTCTTTGTTATATTAGTGACGCAATGATGCTTACTATTCAAAATAAGACAATTAACTTATTTTTATTGGTAATTGTAGGTCGGAGGTGAATCGTCAGTTCGAATAAGCTACAACATATCTTACTAAAAGAATGGCTAAATGGCGTAACGTTACAGAAAGAGATGCAGTAATGGTTGAGAATCCGCATACTGAATAGTACTTGCTAGTAGAATAAGAATAAATTGCTATAAATATACGTTGTTCCTCTTTCAGTTGTAGCCTATTACAATATGGGCAGTGGCGGTTCTAGATACTTAAAAACCGAGCTGGATAGCTGCAGTCGCTTAAGTGCGGCCAGTATTCAGTATTCGGGAGATAGTAGGTTCGAACCCCACTGTCGGCAGCCCTGAAGATGGTTTTCCGTGGTTTCCTATTTTCACACCAGGCAAATGCCGGGGCTGTACATTAATTAAGGCCACGGCCGCTTCCTTCCCACTCCTAGCCCTTCCCTCTCCCATCGTCGCCATAAGACCTATCTGTGTCGGTGCGACGTAAAGCAACTAGAAAAAAAAAGGGTGGGGGTGGGGGGGTTGTTTGGAATTGAAAGTCTTGGTAACGGAATTCAAAAGAAAAGTAACCATGACAATGAATATTGAATTTTCACGACCGCATTGTAATCGAAACAGACTTTCAACGTATTAGGTCGTGTTACGAACATGTAGTACGTGTTGAAAGTCTGTTTCGATTACAATGCTGTCGTGAAAATTCAATATTCATTGACATGCCCCACAACGGGCGACTTAAACGCACTCTACAGTGTGCTAGCAGCAGTGCCAGACCTGTAGCTCAGATCCTTTCAAACAGAACAAAGATGGCCTAGGCCACCATAGCTCAATTGGTAGAGCAACCGACGCGAAATCGGGAGGTTGTGGGTTCGGATCCCACTGGTGTCCGGCTGGCCATTGTTGTTCTGTACTTAACATCTCTTCAACACGTACTACATGTACGTAACACGACCTAATACGTTGAAAGTCTGTTTCGAAAAGTAACCATGTTTATGAAAATACAATGGGCAATATTAGCGCAATCATTAACATGTTTATTTCAAATACGTTATATCTGTAAATTATCAATTTCTTTATTAATCAAGGAATTTTAAAATAATTAATTCACTAAATTGAGCCCCCAGCCCCGCCAGGGCTAGAATCGCCACTGGATATGGGTTCAAATCTACGTTTGTTACTAGTGTGCACGGAAACTCACCGCTGCACTGCTTCCCTTGCTCTCGATACGAGACTTGCAGGCGGTCCTCCCCTGTTTCTGCATTACAACCCTCCTTGAGGCTCCGTGCATGTGTCACTGTTTGTAATACCCTTTACAGCTGGGACAGATAGAACGCAACCGTTTCGGGAACACAACCGTTGTTGAATGAAACAATTACAAGAATATAACCGTTTTTCAGTTGCAGTGCGGTGGTGGTGATTATTGTTTGGTTTTTTGCTAGGGGCTTTACGTCGCGATTATTGTTTTAAGAGGAAGTACAACTAGGCAACCATCCGCTATATAACACTAATCAGAGAGAAAAAAATGGAAGGGATCCGACACTTCGAAAAATGAAGGTATCGGCCTAGGAAAGACAAGGGCCACAAACGGCGTGAAAATGAAAGACTCCATAGGCCTCCTTACGTAATACCGTCGGGGTCGGAAAAGAACAAGCGTTGACTAAATGTGGTCGGATAGGGTAGATGAGAGAAGAGAATATCGTCTACTGCAGCTGGTTATTCAAGGGAAGATACAAGGCAAAAGATGACCAGGAAGAAGGCGCATTCCTTGGATTGATAATTTGAAAACTTGGTTCAACTGTTCCACTGCTGTGCAACATCCAAAGCAAGAATCTCTATTATGGTAGCCGATCTTCTGAAAGGAGATGAATCGAGCTCGATAGCTGCAGTCGCTTAAGTGCGGCCAGTATCCAGTATTCGGGAGATAGTAGGTTCGAACCCCACTGTCTCCCCCTGTGGTTGGGGGTGGTAGAACAAAACCCACGGTATCGCCTGCCTGTCGTAAGAGGCGACTAATAGGGGGCCCAGTGGCTCTGTACTTTGGAGCGTGGGCTGTTGACTACGGGGCCCTTAGCTGAGTCCTGGCATTGCTTCCACTTACTTGTGCCAGGCTCCTCACTTTCATCTATCCTATCCGACCTTCCTTGGTCTACTCTTGTTCTCTTCCGACCCCGTCGCTATTAGGTATGCGAGGGCTAGGGAGTCCTTCATTTTCGCGCCCTTCGTGGCCATTGTCTTCCTTTTACCAATATCTTCATTTTTCGAAGTGTCGGATCCCTTCAATTTTTCTCTCTGATTAGTGTTAATAGAGGATGGTTGCCTAGTTGTACTTCCTCTTAAAACAATAATCACCACCACCCCACTGTCGGCAGCCCTGAAAATGGTTTTCCGTGTTTTCCCATTTCACACCAGGCAAATGCTGGGGCTGTACCTTAATTGAATCGATTATTTCAGAAACCAGTCAAGCGCCAAGTCCGTTATTTTTGGGAAATGAAAAAAACTGTCTAGCATCAGACAAAATGTTATGGTAGGGGTTTTAATATTTTAGCACGAAAGTATTATATCTCTTAATAATTTCTATCTAAGGAAAAATATTTTGTGCTTATTAACTTTGCTATAAAAAACCGGAAAATATTTCCACTTAACTGGTTTCTGAAATAAACGAGTGTTGCAAACATATTTTTATGGGATAAACTTGAGTTTTGAAGGGATTTTGTCATAAACCCCATATTTGTTTTTAAAAAACATATTTTAATAGGTTTAGACTGTATTGCTGATACAAAAGGATGAAATCAGCAATGCCTGCTCATCATGAGAAAAGGTAATCAGTCCTCATAAACAAACTCCACAGCACATTCTGTCTCTGTATTAGGCCTTGTAAAATGCTGTCATAAAAGTGTTCATATTCCATCAGGTAAGGTTTTAAGGCATTTAATTCACGTATCGTCTTGATATTGATGGGCACCTAAAACAAACAGTAACAAAGAATAATGTGGGGCTCAGACCAGGTACTTCCTTGTCTGAGTAAGAAATATAACCTTCTCCTTTTACCCTTGCATTCCGAATAATATTACATGTGTGAGTTTGTTTGTCTACCAATCCTCGTTTCCTTTTTAGATACAGGTTCGTCTTCTGAATTATTCTTTTTTTGCTAGTGGCTTTACGTCGCACCGACAGAGATAGGTCTTATGGCGACGACGGGATAGGAAAGGCCTAGGAGTTGGAAGGAAGCGTCCGTGGCCTTAATTAAGTTACAGCCCCAGCATTTGCCTGGTGTGAAAATGGGAAACCACGGAAAACCATCTTCAGGGCTGCCGACAGTGGGATTCGAACCCGCTTCTGAATTTTCAGACATATCACTAAGAATATAAAAAACACTGCACTAAACGAAAGAAACATTTTTTGAATCAGTTGTTCACAAAACTAGGAACATGCGATTCCAGAAACACAACAATGGCAACAAAAACAGATGAACAGCTGGTTATTCTGGATTCAGAACAGCAGCGCCAACCGGAAAGGTACCAGCAGTTTACTGCAGAAACCAGCCAAGCGGTGTCACTTAACTGGTTTCTGAACTAAATACGAAATTCAACGTAGTGCCTGACCATTATAGGACGACGTTTCTTGACTGGTTTCAGCACCAAAATGTGCGTATACCCTCTTAGTAACATATTCAGCCATTAACTCATTTTTCCAATTTTTGGCACTTGACTGCTTTCTGAAATAATCGATTCAATTAATGCCACGGCCGCTTCCTTCCCACTCCTAGCCCTTTCCTGCCCCATCGTCGCCATAAGACCTATCTGTGTCGGTGCGACGTAAAGCAACTAGCAAAAAAAAAAAAAGAAAAAGAAAAAAAAGATGACACTTGTTGAAGAGGGATATATCAAAGTGAGGAGCCAGGCACAAGTAAGTGGAAATAAAGCTAGGACTCCGCTAAGGGCTCCGTGGTCGCCAACCCTGACTCCCAAGTTCAGAGCCCATGGTTCCCGTTTTAGTCGCCTCTTACGACAGGCAGGTGATACTGTGGGTGTTATTTTACTACCCCCACCTACAGAGGGAAGTTGCAGTGCCCCTCAGCTGTGGCGTTCTTTACCAGCACCGTTTCCGAGTTTCATAACGGGTAGGTATACAAAACCGTCGTTTACAATCCTTGTATTTCTTGGAAATGGGGTTTCCCAACATAACTAGAATAACTCACATGTCAGATAGGTCATTCCGGTGAGCAGTGTTGCTATTGGCTAAAGCGCCTGACGTCACCGAAAGCGAGAATGAAGTGGTATTCTTTTGAGCTTAGTAGTTACTCTAATTACACTCCACTCAAGTCATGAAATACAGAACTAGTAGATATTTAGGTGCTGTAACATTTATTATTTAAAACTTATACGAAAACATACGACTTCAAATCCGTCTTTGTAAAGACAAAGAGACTCTCACAACGGCTCGAAGGTTGGAACGCAGGCCTTCTGCCCCTTGGCAGGTTCGATCCTGGCTCAGTGCGGTGGTATTGGAAGAAAGAACTCTTGCGGGACAACATTCCGCCACCTCTGCGTCTCCGAAAACAAGTTATTTTATCGAATTCAAATTTTAACACAATATGCAATGGGATGTTTTATACATTGTTTATATATTTCAGAACTGTTTGTTTCCAAGGGAAAAACTGTTATAAATTTGTAAGACTTTTTTTTTTTAACTCAGCGTCGTTGGAAAATTCCGTTCTTGGTCGCGTTACAATCTTTATCGTATGTCCAAAGTATCACTGTGTGACTAAAAAATGCGTAAATGAATTCTTCTGTTATATCAGTTCGTATTTTCATTGGATAGAATTATATTATGTATCACTTACTGGCCGGTACAGGGAAAGACGTGAGGCGGGGACGGGGTTGATGCACTACTTCATTTCAACATCGGAAACAGTGTCCGGCGTGCTGGCCGTTGGTCACAAGGGCCCTGGGTTCGATTCCCTGCAGGGTCGGGAATTTTAGCCATAATTGGTCAATTTCTCTGGCATGGGGGCTGGGTGTATGTGTCGTCTCCATCATCATTTCGTCCTCATCACGAACCGCAGGTCGTCGCCTACGGGAGTTAAATCAAAAGACCTGCATCTGGCGAGCCGAACATGTCTTCGGACACTCCCGGCACTAAAAGCCATACTCCATTTCATTTATTTTTGTCGGAAACAGTACCTTATTTTGACTGCTTTGCTCAGCACTAACCGATGCTCAATAATTTCCTGGAATGTTTCGCATTCCGTACATATGTCAACATCATCAGCTCCGTGCAAGTACTGTATCACAACTTCCTGGTGACAGACTCTGTGACGCTGGAGGGTGAGAGGGGAATCGCTCGCTCGGCCTTGGCCTTTCTTACTGCCATCTATGCACCCGCGATGTAACTATCAGTGGAGTTAGTTGTCGACATCAACGAGACTAGTGGCGATATTTTGAAATAAAAGATGGATCTTGAGCTGACTACGGCCGCCTCTTAAGTCTAATTTTTATGTTCATCTTACACACTGAATTGAATAAGTCTGCCATGCCGGTTTCTCGGTAATTCAGAGGGTATATCATCAAATCCAGGGGACTTGTTCGTATACAGGACTCTGAAATCTTTGTCGCGTTCTGACGTAAGCATTGGGTCTGCCAATTCATCAGCGTCAACAGCCTCTTCTAGTTTCAGAACTTCATCATCTGCCTTTCCTAGGACCATGCAACCTCCAACATCCTTTTGCACTTCCCTTTCAACCGTTCTTCCTTAGCTGTCCTGAATATTCTAACAATGTCATATTTTAATCGCCGGTATTCTATTCTCCCCTCCTCATTCTTGCATTCTTCTTTTCTCGCTGCTCATCACCAGGTCTAATACTTCCTGAGTTATCCACTGATGCTTACTTGATTCCGCTTTCCTTCCTAAATTCCTTCAGCAGTACTAATGACCTCATTCTTCACGAACGTCCACCATTCATCTATTGTATTTCCTTCATTCTTTTAATTTAGTCCGTGTGCAACGGTTTTCTTTAAACAATCCTTCAACATTTTTCTTTCAACTAGTCCAGACATCATCTCCTTGCATTCTTTCCTTTCTTCAATCACTGTACTTTAACATCGGACGGCATTTCATGGCTACCACATTGTGGAGTCTTCTCTTCCTTGGCTTACCACTGCATTTCACTCTCCCATCACAATTAGTTTCTCATCTCCTTTTTCACATCGTATTAAAGTTTGTATCTCTTCAAATATTCTTTCTGTTTCTTCATCTTCCGCTGAACTAGTAGCACAAAGCTCTGCAACAGTGTGGCGGGCACTTTCATGAAGTTTATCTTGACAAAATGTGTCCTCTTTTTTGTTTCTTTTTGCTAAAGTCGCGCCGACATAGAAAGGTCTTATAGCGACGATGGGATAGGAAAGGCCTAGGAATGGGAAGGAAGGGCCGTGGCCTTCATTAAGGTACAGCCCCAGTACTTGCCTGGTGTGAAAATGGGAAACCACGGAAAAGAATCTTCAGGGCTGCCGACAATGGGGTTCGAAACCACTATATCCTGGATGCAAACTCTCAGCTGCGCGCCCCTAATCGCACGGCCAACTCACCAGGTGAATGTGTCCTCTTAATATTATACCGGTCGTAGAACTTAACCTGCTGCCCTATTTTGTTATTCAATAGTAAACCAACTCCTGCATTTCATATGTTTAATTTTGTGTTGAATATTCTGTAGTTGCCTGGAGAAAATCCTGCTCTTCCTGCCGACATACTTTAC
The DNA here is from genome assembly GCF_040414725.1 of Anabrus simplex. Lineage (NCBI taxonomy): Eukaryota > Metazoa > Arthropoda > Insecta > Orthoptera > Tettigoniidae > Anabrus > Anabrus simplex. The sequence goes on along the minus strand of NC_090266.1, from coordinate 580,525,569 downwards.
TTACACCAATTACATCTAATTTTGGTCTATCCATTACCTTCTTCGGATCTACCACAATAATTCAAATATTTCAAGCGATTCATTCCACCCTTCGATTCGCAGATTGTCAGTATTCGTCTTCCTGATGATTGCTTCCTCACCGGGCTGTTCCTTAATTAAGGCCATGGCTGCTTCCTTCCAACTCCTAGGCCTTTCCTATCCCATCGTCGCCATAAGACCTATCTGTGTCGGTGCGACGTAAAACCACTAGCAAAAAAAACAAAAAACAAAAAAAAGATTGCTTCCTCTCGTGTAGTCTCCACCCGGAACGTCAAGTGTGGTACTACTTTACCTCCGGAATATTTTAACCGGTAGTAATCCACCATCAGTACGTCATTCGTTCATTCAGAGAGCTGCATGTCCTCACGAGTTACTTACGGCTGTAGTATCCCGTTGCTTTCAGTCGTGAAGCAGTATCAAGTAGCTAAGTCATGTTAAAAAATTACTAAAAGGCCATCTCGGTCAATCATCTTGACTGCTGCTCTTGTGTGTTCCTCAAGTCTGCTGCGCCCTTGTCGATGAACCATTATATATTCTGGTCTGTCTACGGATGTCGTCCGATGTGGTTGCACCTTCTGCTCAGCAACCTGCTTCATTGGGACGCCCATGCTTCTCCATCACGCAAGGTTCCAAGGTTCATGGAGAAGTGGTCATAATTTATGAACAGTAAATAAAACAGAAGGCTTTCCACTTATCATATAAATGCAACATAGCGTATATTTCCCTGTTTCTCTGTTATGCGTTCAATGTCGCACCAACACGGTAGGTTTTATGGCCACGATGGGAGAGGCAAGGGCTAGAACTGGCAAGGAAATGACCGTGATCTTAATTAAGGTATTGCCCCAACATTTTTCCGGTGTGAAAGTGGAAAACCAAGGACAACCACCTCCTGGGCTGCCGAATGAGGGGTTGAATTTCACAATGAACTGAATGCAAACTGACAGTTACGTGACCCAATATGGCTAGCTTGTCGCTAGGTGTACCATATATTAATTGATCGTATGCCAAACAGACGCCTCATCAACGGTCTTATTAAAAATGCCCCCCTTTAACTGGCAAGAACTTACCTTCAAAGTGACGACTTACTTAAGGAAGCGAAGTTTTAGACGGGCAGAATGCTGGGCAATTCGTAAAATTTACTTCAAGTGAATATATATTTAGTGTTACAAACTTCATAGTTAGTAAACTAAGAGACTTGGGCGGGATAGATTACAGCAAAAATAAATGTCAAGATATCTTTCTCTTTTCCAGGTTGTGTTCAGTTTAATGAAAAGGTTGGTCAGCGTATATTTTTAGATACTATTATGATACCCTGCCTTATAAATATATCTTTGCAATATGTGGCACAAACACCTGCCTGCAAGGCACAGACGAAACAGCACCGCAGGCATATAGGACACGTCAGAACTACTGGAACATATGACCACCCAACAACAGCAGCCCACCGCTGTGCAGAAACAAGCTAGTAGATCCCCTCTTTCATTCCACATTCTTTCTCCTTTACTTCTCATGCATATCAATCAGTAGATGATCACACAGGAGCTACTTCGACATTCTTGTCTGCCAGATCTTTTGCCAATAAAACATGTGTAAAACATGAATCGGCTTATCTCAATCGGCTCGCCAAGAAAGGCAATGCTTGTCACGAAAGTATCTATAGACGTGCTCAGTTCCTCACGCCAACACATCAACTTCTCCTAAGATGACAGGTTGTCGCCAGAAGCGACAACCCTTCCAGATATCACCAGTGATGGGTGCTGTATTAATTTAGATTCATAGGTTCATGTCACGCGTATGATGCTGGTAGGAATGTGTGACAATTCGGAACAGAAAGGATCTCCTATATATCGATGGTTTAATGCACAGAACACATGAATATGAACTGAAAATGCTGAAGCAGCTATAGTGATGTGAACTTGGTGATCGTAGCAGCCTCCTAGATTCAGTTCTGCAACTTCTTACGGAATATCTTGGAAAATATCCCCTGATTTTAAATATGTTTCTTCGGTGAGAGCTAAGTGCAGAATCTGAAAGATTCTGAAGTAGTGGATATATGTTCCAGTTTGAATAAATTCTGCATTTTCCAAGTCCCTTCCAAACGCCCGTGAAGAAGTATTCCTAGAAATACTTGTGCGGTGCCCTCATCAAATACTCTTGTAATAGAAAAATCCTTCCCGTTTCCTTGTGTTATCGTCCTCCCTCATGCTTTTAAGCAGATCACCTCCTAGTAGCACTAGACACAATTCTTGATTTTTACCCGTCAAAGAATGCCCGGTAAATTCCCGAGATTTAGCCTATAATCCGATGCCCATCTGGTGGCCATGATAGTTAAAGCGTCAAGTTTATTTAGTCAGGCACCGTGGTTAGCCAGTTTGAGTCCCGTTGGTGGTAAAAACAACCATTTGAATGTTAGCTAGCTGGATGAGAGAGGTGGTGGTATGCAGTTTGTAATCAAAAGATTGCGTGCTAAAAGCATGTATTAAATTGCAAACCTGTCCGCAGTGTCCATACAGAGAGAGGGAATATGACGCTGTTCATGATGATTCGTCCGATGGATGGAAATGTTAAGTCTTCGACAGGAGTAGGCTATGAGTCGACACTAGGTTTCACTATCTCTCTGCCTCATTCTCAACATAACCCCACATCCAGGCACGCAGGTCCACCATTCGCGTCAAATATAGACCCCACCAGAAGAGGCGAACACGTCCTCTGAGACTCCAAGCACGAAAAGTCGCACGATAAATAAATAGTAAATAACACACAATGTAGTCCTAGAACGTGGGCTCAAGGGGTAAATATGCTCTCAACTGGCTTATATAATATTGCTTGGTAGATAAATTTCTGTTAAGTAGGCTGTTGGCGTTACGTACGTAGAGACCCGGTAAGAATTTTCACTCTGACTGTACGTTGTACAGTCCTGATTCCCAGAGCACAAGACAGATAACCTCTCAGAATACTTCCGAATTACTCCTATTCCATTGCAAATGATATCACTGATGTACAAGGGACAGATGTCTGACATGATATTTACAGTTTCTAGTGCAGATTTTCACGTTGATTTCAAATCGAAAAACCGGTTCGTTCTATCACATCAGAGTTTGAAAATATATAGAACGTTTTATTTTTCATAGAACAGCTTTAATCGAAAATATTGTTTTAATTACTTTTTATCGTTTTTCATACAATGCCGAACATTTTGGTTTGCTTCTTTTCCATTGTCAGTGACGTGGGCATTATTGCGTCCATAGGTTGAACACATTCAACAAATCCATTTCGCTACGTGTGCGACTATGTAACAGACAAATCAAATAAGCGCCATTTGCACTATTCTTAGCTAAAAGCAATGCTCAATAGTACTCCATATACCAATCAGTTCTCCAGTGAAATTTCTCTCTGTGAATTGTTCTCCTTGATACAGTGTTAAACATATGTAAATGGTTGATGTCGTATATCTCAAGGACGGTGATCGATACACGCAAATGGTTTGCAGATTTTGAAAATGTATGTTTAAGTTGTCCTGGAACGCGTTCCTGATACAAAGGTATCCACCAAAAGCAATTTTTTGTTGATTATTGTATCCTGTCGCTCAGAACCACTTAATAGAACATTCATTAATGGTCATGATTCACGATCTACAACGTAGCTGGAGAACTGCAGTACTGCAGACTGCATGCTGAAAAGCATAGTAAAGTATAATGAAGTATGTATGTATGCTTTTTTGCTATTGGCTATACGCCGAACCGAGACAGACAGGTCTTATGGTGACGATGGAATAGGAAAAGGCTAGGAGTGGAAAGGAAACGGCCGTGGCCTTAATTAAGGTACAGCCCCGGCGTCAGCCTGGTGTGAACATGGGAAACCCCTTAAAAACTTCTTCAGGGCTGGAGATAGTGGGATTCGAACCCACTGTCTTCCGCATGCAAGCTCACAGCTGTGCTCCCTTAACCGCACGGCCAACTCGCCCGCAGACCCCTACCCATAAAGTCTCCGGCGATACATCTACAGGGTCATTAACTGGTGTGAAATCAAGTGGGCCTCAAATATCTATATAAATAATTTAGCGTCATAAAGGATAGGATAATATGGGTGACATATAACTACAGAAGAATGAGAATAAGCTTTTAAATTTAATAAAACAAAGGGGTTTATTATAACCCTGATGAATGTAAAAATGGCGCAATTATACAAGGAGAATACATAAATCGAATTTCACATAGTTTTGGATTGTTGACCATTGTTCAAATTTAGGGACAAGAGCGAGTATTGCAATTCGAGACGAACCTATTTCATGACTTCGCGTGTACGGAATATTAAGTATTAATCAACGAAGATGAACCTCCGTGGCCCAGGCGGCAGCAGGTCGGCCGCTCACCGCTAGGTTCCGTGATTCAAATCCCGGTCACTCCATATGAGATTCGTGCTGGACAAAGCGGAGACGGAAAAGGATTTTCTACGGGAACACCGGTTTTCCCTGTCACCTTTCATTCCAGCAACACCCACCAATATTATTTCATTTCATCTGTCATTCATTAATCATTGCTCCAGAGGAGTGCGACAGGCTTCGGCAGACGGCACAAATCCTATCCTCGCCACTAGATGGGGGCTTCATTCACTCCATTCCTGACCCGGTCAAATGACTAGAAACAGGCTGTGGATTTTTAATTCATATACATTTTCAATCACTGATGTTACTCCCAATTTTTGTGGGCAAACGAAATCATAATACTCAAATAGAACAATTCTGAGTGACAAATAATTTAACATAAATCGATTCGCCACTGGAATAACGTTAGATAATATAATACAACAAACAAACATAATCATAAATGCCTTGGGTTCAAACCTAAACCCCACCCGTATAACTCTAACTCGCCGCACCAACGGTTGACACCATTGTCGACGCTGAATAACATCACAACACAATTAAACACATAAACACTCATGAGGAATACAGAAATTATACACACAACAGTGCTGAAACAGTAAACACCAGTCCCAGTATTGTGAAACTGCTTGTCATACACCCAGATCCAAACCAAGATCCACGACGTCTACAGGGAATCTGAAATCCCTACTAATGATTTTATATGCATGAAAAAATTAGGAAAGGGAAAACCGGGTCCTTGATTCCTGACATCTCTCTAAGACGGCTGAAGAAATGAATCAGTTAGTACTCCCCGCAGGGACAACTACGAGTCGGAACACAATTTAACGGTGCGGGTTGAAGGCACAAAAATATGAGAGGCTTCCTCGTAAATAACCAGTCCCCTTGCCTAAATGGTTAGCGTGCTGGCCATTGGTCACAAGCGTCCCGGGTATGATTCCCGGTAGGGTCGGGAATTTTAACCATAATTGGTTAATTTCTCTCGCATGGGGGCTGTGTTGTCTTCATCATCATTTCATCCTCATCACGACGCGCAGGTCGCCTACGGGAGTCAAATCAAAAGACCTTCACCTGGCTAGCCGAACATGTCCTCGAACACTCCCGGCACTAAAAGCCATACGCCATTTCCATTTCATTTACCAGTCCCCAGGTCTGCTCACTCTCTCGGCCGTAGGCGTGGCAGCAAGACACAACCTGACCTGTCAGGGAAGAACAATATAGTCCCTTTAAATATAAGGACATCAAATAGCTACATAGAATAAGCACCCTCATTACAGTAAGGTGATTCATAATTCAGATCCCAATGCATAAGCCTTCAGATGTGTTCAACCACAATCTGACTTGGAAAATTCACACCGTGAGTAATGACTTCAAATCCATTCTAACATCGTCGCCTGTCGCAATTCCTCAGCAAACTATATCCTTATCTACACCCACCATCTTTCACACAGCTGGACCGATAGTAATCCAGCAGTCGCAGAAATCTAAATACCAAAACACCGGCTTCTATTATTATTATTATTATTAGGAATATTTTTAATGGGACTAATCTCTACCTGACGGGCCTACGTGCCTTACCTGGTCACTAATTCGTTACTTTACACATAGATCATGGCGACAGAATTACACACGTTAATGACATACAAGCCCAATTATAACTTCACACAATTCAACGTGTAATTAGGGACTTACAATTGTCGAAAACACACTTTATAAGCGTTCACAATAGAAAAATGGGACCTAGCTATATATTTCATTGGAGGTCGTCTCTTGGCTTTCTAGGTGATTTCACAGCAACATTTCTTCTTTCACACAGGATAATATACAAAAACATTACTTGGCATTCATGATGGGTCATCCGGTTGAATACCAGCCCTTTTCCACAATCAATCCCAAGAACTAATGAAACTCACCATTATATTCAAATCAACTACACCGAAGAGTAACCCAAGGATACTAGTAGTACTCCTCAAATAAAATAGGAAAAGTAAATCCTTCCCACAAACTACTCTTCCCATATCTACACCTTAAGTCACCCAGACTTGTTACTAAAGTAAACTCTGTGCCATGCCTTTGCACATTTACAATTTATCAACTAAATATTCCTACCAATTAATAGCTACAGCATTATAAAATTAATTATCCGTACCCCTTACGTCATGCATAATAGAATGGTATTACTCAGCCTTATTGTCCCTCGGTGACACCTCGGTCAGCTACTGGACATCAATCCTTGGAGTTTTAATGTTGACTCATTTCCACGTTGATAATTGTTAATTCCATCTGCTGACTGTGACTGATGATCTCCATAGTCATGGCACTGGAAAACTTCAGTATCTAAGGCAAAGATACACACAGAGTTAATACCCTTTCCGTTCGTTTGCGTCACAGCGCACTAATAGACTCGATCTTTGATTCAATGTCCCGGAATTAAATAGATTAATTTGAGGGTATTTCTACTCGTATCGTACGGCCTATTAGCAGCACGACTCCTCTTTAACCCCTGTATCTCTACTCATAGCGATGCTTATAATATTACACGTCTCCTTTCTTTGTCTCGGGCAACGGAAGTAATAATAATTATAATAATAACTCCATCCTTTCAATTCATTGTTCACAAATCGTCGCACTTTCTTACAGCGCACATACTTGTATCCCTATTCGTAGTTCATTTCATATACCACTCGAATTAATACGTTTTGCCTATTCTCTGCTTTATTGGTACTCAGAGAAAGGAAATTAGAGCCCGATACCGACACAAACCTGTCTCTCTCGAGAAGGAAACACAAACCGCCTGGTTTTGACGCTTCTAAAGCCTTATATTAGCTGAGAAGTTTCCCCCTCTCAAATTTCCCCTTACACCTTGTTCCCGGTATATTTGAGACGCAATGGTGCGATAACCGGTGACCAGTAATCTTATAATATAATTAAAACACACCCGTGCCAAATCCGACCGCAGAATTTCCTGTAATAAGTAACTGTCTTCAACTTCCTCTCGCTCACAGGATTCCTATTGTCAAGAGTGTGTGAAGACATTTAGTACATGGCCTCTCTAGCTTTCCACTGTTATGCAATCATCTATTCCTTCTTTTGACATAAGATTGTTGCCATAAAGGACGTCATACACAGCAAATAAATTCACAAGTCACGGGCAGCACTTTTGAATCATTACACAGCCCAATATTATAAATATAGTTAATTCCTTTACTATAGAAGACTAAGTTGGTCATGCTGTTTTCATGATGGTTCCCAGATTACGATGATAAAAAGTGTACCTCTCCCACTCGCCAACAACATGTGGTGGGGTTGACTTCTCCCTTATTTTCAGACAGGGATTCCCTAGCTCTAACTCACCCGTGGCGTTCGAAGCTTCGAATTCTCGCGAGCTCACTACCAGACAAAGAAATGCTCATCCACGTAATCACTAGTCCTTGTTTCACGTCCTTGTCGGGTACAGTATGTATGTGTGTATCTATGTATGTATGTATGTATTGCACCGTTATGCCTTAAGATGGAACATAATTAAATAATCGTCATGTAATGCATATATTATATCATGAATGTTTCTTCAACATCGGATCAATGTAAACACGCCACATACAGGCGTGGAAAGCAGTACCATGGGTTGCATTGTTTGCTGTTCTTAGGGAAAAGCCCGACAGCTACGGAGATAGATAATAAAGTTGGTAGCAGTTGGATCCTAGAGCAAGCTACGACTCAGTTTGTAAGATGGAGAAAGGTAGATTCCTACCCCTGAAGAAGAACGCACTGATCCAAAATTTTCAAATATCCTCTAATGAGTAAATTCAGATTATTACTTGTCCAGCTGTAAAGCCGAGGGCATTTAACCCGCCATCGGTATCGTTGTTAGGTAGCCCCTAACAAAAACATTTCTTTTTAAGAAAAGTTTTTGGTTTAAGACTCAAACTTTTCAAACTCCAGGTATTCTCAAATGAGTTTATGAGTCACATGTTTTCCGTCGTTACGCGATGATTCAAACCAAAAAACTTTTCTTAATAAGGAATGTTTTTGTTAGGGGCTACCTAACAACGATACCGATGGCGGGTTAAGCCCAGCTGAATGGTGTATCATTTTGTGTTTTCCATATATCTGAAGAAATGTGTTCGATGAATGCGTTCATCTGGATGACCTCAAGTAGAGTAGCAGGCGTTATAGGGTAGATTTCCATATGTGAGCGCTAATAACTGGCTAAGGCTCGTAACGCTGACATCGATATGTAAGTCCTAATATATAAAATTTAGCCTATATTCTTGTATATACAACTATGTAAATTTATTAAATCTAACTAGTTGTCAGTTGTTTGAGCACTATATTATCATTATTATTATTATTATTATTATTATTATTATTATTATCCCTTGGCGCAATGTAGATTGGTTCCAGTTTGAAATTCCGCGTTTATTTGATTTTCCTTTTGGTTTATTCAAGTTCAAATAATGATGGAAGTGAAGTAGCAGAAAAAATGACTAATAATGTGGATTTATTTTATGATCTGTTTCGTTTACTCTTGATTCATGTTGAATAGCGATGTCAAGCACACCGTTGCTATATTTGGGAATAATAATAACAATATAATAATAATAATAATAATAATAATAATAATAATAATAATAATAATAATAATAATAATAATAATAATAATAATAATAATAATAATAATTCTAAACGACAAAATAATAGTCATGCTTTTCTCTGAGATAAAAGATGCTTATTGTGCACAAACAATAAAGTTATGTCTTTAATAAAAACAGTGACAACATATGAACGGATCAGAGTTAAATGATATGTTCAGAAATATTTGTGAGTTAACGTAAATTTTGAATCCGATACCGAATTTTGGTTCTCGTGTGCTGAGAATATTTGTTAGGGACCCGGTGGTCTAATTTTGGAGAAGGAGTTACAAGATGATGATATGTGTCCAAGATTTCGTCAGAGATGATGAATCGTGAGTATGGACTCGAAACGACGATGTTTTTACCGTATATAAGGGTTTATTTTTTATATTTTGCCTCCGAACGAGAGCGCCCGATGCTACTTGAAATAATTAGAACAATACGGGAAGTCCCTTTTTCATATTGGATTTATAATAGGGACATAATGTAGAACGTGACAGAGAAATGCATTGTTTAGAGGATGAAATGCTCTCCAACAGACCGCATCTATGATGAATAATGATTGCCACAACATGCTGTGAATTTTGCTCGCAAGTCACAGAAGTTTACTTGGCTCTGTTAAATAACAACGTTTCGTTCATAGTAATAGCATGAACTAGAATGGTCTGATGCCCAATATAATAAGCGGGAAATTTAAATAAATATTTAATGAACAACATTTTTTACCTTAAATCACTAGTTGAGTCAAAGATTATTTAAAGTTTGTGGAGATGTAATTAATTCGTGACAGGCAGGGTGCCGTAGAATTTGTATCTGAGATTATAGATTCTTTTCAGAATAATTATTTTTGTAATGCAAGGTGAATTTGTATTTGAGGTTATAGGTTCATTTCAGAATAATTATTTTTGTAATGCAAGGTGATTTATGTTTGAGAATTAATAGTAAATTTGAAAACTTTCGCCCAAGTGAAACGATGAATACTGGTAAATATTATACTAAATCGACCAATATAAAAGTGCTTCAAGCCACGGTCAAAGGCCACTTAAGTGAAATATTCAGTAGTCGCCGGAGCGCCCAATTTACTTAGAATCCCGACTGCATGCCATTTCTACAGAATGAATATGAAGAGATAGTAATCAGATCAGCGTACATCTAATACGACTAATCGAATAATAAATTAAAACGTGCAAACCTGATATTTCCATGGTAGTTTAATTAGCGTATTTATGTGTCTTATTTCAGGCCATCGCTGGTTGTTGCACGTTATTCAAGAGTGTTATTTAGTATTTATATATTTCAATTGCGTTTATTGTCCGACTCGTTGGCTGAATTGTCAGCGTACTGACCTTCGGTTCAGAGGGTCCCAGGTTCGATTCCCGGCCGGGTCGGGGAATTGAGTCGCTTCTAAGTTATTCTTCTGGCTCGGGGACTGAGTGTTTGTGTCTGCCCCAACACTCTCCACTTCACATTCAGACAGCATAACACAATACCAACCACCACAGAAACACACAATAATGATTACATCCCTCCATATAGGGTTGGCGTCAGGAAGGGCATCTGGTCGTAAAGCAGGGCCAAACCCATATGTGTGACGCATTTCGCACCCGCAACCCAACAGGTGTTAGATAAAGCGGAAGGAAAAGGAAAAACGAAGAAAAATTGTGTTGATTCTGTTGTGTTTATGTAGATACACGGAGCTATGTTCGGGACGCCGCAGGAGCAACCAGTGACTTTACCATCAGCGTCGGCGCTCACCAAGGTTCAGCGCTGTCACTGCTCTTGTTCATTCTAGTGATAAATGCAGACCTACACCGTTCTTTGCCATGGACGCCTGTCTACACAGACGATGTCATTTTGGCCTCCGAGACCCAGGTTTACCTGCAATACCAAACCCAAGAATGGAGTGATAAAAAGAAGAATGGATATATGACGTCAGATCCACAAGCAATTGGAAACATTCAGGAAGACGGCGAGGATCTGCCGCGAGTGAGAAGATTAAATTATCTTGGCTAAACGATCACTTATGATGGTCGATTTGTCAAAGAGGTCAATGCAAGGAGATCCGCAGCCTGGATGAAATGGAGAACAGCAACCGGCGTCACCTGCGACCGGAGGTGAAAAATAATCTCAAATGAAAAAGTCTATCCTACTGGCATCCGACCTGTTGCACTGTACGGTTGCGAATGTTGGCCGAGTACGAACTGAAATTGGGTGTCATGGACGGCTGGCGTCACTAAACTGGATCGCATCTCCAATGAATCCACCAGGGAGAGATTTGGCGTTACACCGATTCAAGAAAAAATGCGCGACAGTCGTATACGATGGTTCGGACATGTACTAAGGGCAAACGTCGACACTATCGCGAATACGGGTTACATGTTAGAAGTCGCCGGTAGGAGACCAAAAGGACGACTAAAAACAGCGATGGGTCGATACCCTTCACGAAGAACTGAAGAGCGTCCATCTCCACCACGGCATGGCCCAGGACAGAAATAAATGTGAACAACGAATCCATGCAGAGGACCCCGCCAGCAGGAGGGATAAACGCTGAAGAAAAAGAGAAGAATTGTGTTTATTGATGCCGATTTTTGTGTTGTTCTCTTGTCAAACCAACGTTGTACATAAGGTGAGTTAGCGCACCCGCTATGATCGTTGTAGGGTCGCAACTGATAGGATAGGGTTTAGATTGATAACTAGCGCAGATTAATTAGGTGTAGGCAACATTTTAAATAATCAGCTCTAATACAGCAAAGTCTGTTACGAATAAAATACAAAGCAATGTCCAGTTTTTACTCTAATTTATTTCAGGATGAACGAATAAATGCATACACACATAAATACACACATTTCTGTTCAACCATGGCCAATGACCTAGAAGTGAGGCCATTTTAAACAACATGTATCATCAAACAAACACCATTTATACAACCATGAATCACCGCATTTACTAATTCATGTCTATTTACAATTCTCCGATTTATTCACACAGCAGATGGTCCGGCTCAGTGGCATTAGCTAGGGACGGCTATAATCTTATTCAGAGGCTCGATTTACTTTCACTTGTCCAGGTCCAGTCACCCTACACAGCAATTATGTACAGACTGCTAGATTTCAACTAAGGGCTAGTGGCAACGTAATGCACGACGACTCTTCCTTCATTCGATTCCAGTGATTTACAGAGTCATATGCAGTGAATAACTGAACGGCAACAGTTCAATAGTGCTAAACAGCAGGCCAGTTATCCTTATATAAAGTCTATTAACACAGTTTCAATTAGACTCACAATAGATGCTTCTATCTCTGACTCTCGAGAATCACCAGTCTATAGAAGTATACACACACACAGTACTCTAAGGCAGTACACAATCTTCTGTCCCGTACGCCGTCTTAAGTCCAGCTAATCACTCAGCACTGCGACCCAGCAACAACCACAACACCTCCTTCAGACCTTCGTGGGACACTAACGACAGTCAGCAGCTCTGTCGCCCTGAGCGCAGCCACCGAACCCCAACACACCGTGTCTTATCCTGGCTCCAATACTGAGTTCCGAAGTCACTCTAACACTGACAAACACTGACTCTACTACGGAGTTCAACACTGACCGACTGTCCATGGCTAGCCTCCCTTTTTGTAGCTCGGGTGATGTGTACCAGAATATTCGCGATGTGGCTAGAAACAGAATATTCTCGTTGGATCTCCCAGAAACTCACAGGTAATCCAGCCAACAAAGCCCATTCTTCAGGCCGGTCAGAGAGATCCCCAGTCTTCTGACTCACTAGTTCCATCCAGGAAGTACTGAAATGGACTACCACAAAGTAGGCACGTTACAATAAGGTGACATAGCGCACCTGCGATGAGCAGATTAATTAATTTTAGGCAACATTTTAAATAATCAGCAATATTAGAGCAAGGGCATTACTGAACAGATTTTATAGAATTTTGATATGTTTCCGGTGGTAAAGTTAATGGTTAAATTATGTGGAAATTAGCGTGTACTTAATAATTTATTAATTAACATTCCTGTTACCAGCGTCTATTCAGTTAAAAGTGTTACGAATAAAGAAGCAAAGTTGTGTAGTAAATTATCAGAGTAGAAAGTAATCATGGTAATAATTATGAGTATATTTGACAGAAATGACGATATTTTGAACATTATAGACGAATTTTGTTTGACAATAATTTCTAAGGGAAACCTCGAGCCAGGAAAGTGAAGACAAATATTGTTTTTAACAGTTCCACTGTTCGATGTTAACCAATGATATTGTAATAATAAAACGAACACATTTCAGAGATTCTTATACTACTTAACAGATATAAATTTTGTATGGAATAGAAATCAGGAGGCCAGCCAATCTTGTTTAAAATGACAGTCTATTTGGTTTAGTGCAAGATTCAATGATTAATTAAGTAATCCAAGTGTAATTTGATATAATTTAATCAATTTAAACTGAAATAGTTATTTTATTTATTTAATGCCCAAAATGTGCAAACAATTGTTAAACTAGTAATCTAATAAATCCTGAATATCCATAAAATACAAAGCCATACATTAAAGAACAAAATTTCATCCAGCTCTTTACCAGGTGATAGTGCCCCGAGATGGATGTGACATTACCACGCATTAGAGCTATGCTGATGCGCTGAATAAGATAAGCAGTTGATCACTTATCGCCGGAAATCCTAGCAATCGGTTGGCCAACCTCTTTGACAAAACTAAGTCCCTCATTACTCCAGGTACCGCTTGATTCAATGACTGCTGCCACGAAGAAAGAATTTGTACAAAAAATCGCTGTCATAGGTCTCACTGTCAGATATCGGCATCAGAAATGTGTTCTTGGATGACATCTGCTGAGCGCAAATGAAACTACCAGGGCAGGTTTGTCTAACGCCGATAGCTAGCTCTGAGACCTTGGACCATGCATGACAAAGACAAAGAGAAAACAACCACTTTGGCGCTGCTCCGAAAAAATAAAACAGGCAAAAAAAAATAACGGTGCCGCAAATTTTTGGAATTTTTAAATTTATACTAAAATGGCCCCACCTATCGTTAGGTCTACAAAAAAACTGGATGGTGATAATTTCAACCAATTAGAATATACAGTACATTATATAACCATTCTTTATTTTTGGTGTGACCTTCCAAGTGTTAAAAATCCATAACATTTACAGTACTTGGGGTACCTCAGTGAAATCAGGCAACAAACATCATATTAGATGAGAGAACTAAGAAAGAAAATTACAGAGTTCTACGGGCACAATTTTAGGTTCTAGATGACATTTCGTTATTTGTTTATGAGGTTCTGAATTTTCACCGGTATATCAAATCCCACAAGATAGATTTACCCTTTTCCATGGCACAAGTGTTAATACATCCTGTCATTTACTCTCTGAACGGCAGCAGCCAGTGGGCTCTCGTATGGAGGGAACTTCTGCTTAAATCAGAGCCTGCAAGATGGCATTCTTTACAGTGTAATCGCGTATTTGTCCGCCTTTAGTTTTCAAACAGGAAAGGTCATGGAGGCCACGTAGGCACCACGGGCTGATTATCGGTGAGGCTCGTACACTGCTCTTCCCAGACGTAAAGCCACAGCGATACGGAAAATCTAATTGGAAAAATGGAGACCAAGAGAATGCGAAGGAAATGCTTGGTGCCATGCACCAGATTTAGTAGAAGCAGCGAGGAGACGGGATTTGTCTTGAAGAATGCTAGTTGGATGCAGCAGAAGCGAGTGGAGGTGACTGATAAGTGGAGCATCACAAGCAGCTTGAATACCTCTTTTCCTAATATCAGATGGAAATATGCCGGCTAAGCTTGACCATTTAGATGAGCTCCCTTGTACGGCATCATCAGGGTCCAAGTATCCACTAGGTGGAAAGAGAGCCTCGACAAGACGAAGAGAATTGTGAAAAGACGCTAAAACTTATGGAATTCCCAAATCCACGGCACGACGAATGCCGAGGCCACCAGAACCAAGAGGAAGAGAAGCCTGTAACCGGGCATTGCCACTCAGGGAGAAATTGAGGATGGTTTCGACGCCATTTTTTAACAAAAAATATAATTCCTCCAACAGTGGAGTCTCACGACAAGACGGAGAAAAACGCAGGAAGTACATCAATCGCGGGAAGGAAAACGAAGTCCGGAACAAGAAGAAGGTTGATTGTGTCGAAACCATGGACAGACATGAATTAAACATTTTAAGTTTCGTCGTCTTTTAAGCCAATATCCTGCACAGAGTTTCAGGGGATAGCGCCGCACCAAGTAGACAAGTATTGGATATTGTTAAAGGACGAATTCCAGGGGCAGAAGCACTAAGCTACTCATTCAGTATCTCAACTTGTTCCCTATGAACGCCAAGAAAACCCACTTCGCACTTAGAAAAATTAAGATGTAGATCAATGTTTAAAGCTTGTGTGCGGATGTTATCTAGAGGTGAAAGGACGAAGTCAGGTTCATCAGCAATGGTACCATCATCTGAATACCAAAAGTTTAACTCGGTACTAATGGAGTTGACAATCGACTGAAGATTAACTGCGAAAAGGGCAGGACCGAGTAGAACACCTTGCTGAACTCCACATTGAGAAAGTATAATTTCTTCACCAAGTAATAGTGCCGGGAATATCCGAGAACAAGTTCGGCTCGCCAGATGCAGGTCTTTTGATTTGACTACCGTAGGCGACCTGCGCGTCGTGATGAGTATGAAATGATGATGAAGACGACACGTACACCCATCCCCCGTGCCAGCAAAATTGACCAATTAAGTTTAAAATTCCCGACCCTGCCGGAAATCGAACCCGAGACCCCTGTGATCAAAGGCCAGCACGCTAACAATTTAGCCATGGAGCCGGACGTCACTAGCCTGAGAGTAGCACTGACAGACATGCGGATAGATGGAAGGAAATTCATTGTTCAATGCCAACAACATACCATCACGATGCAACTCTTTGAAAGCATTGCGAAAGTCGAATGTTACGAAAGCTTTCAGGCACTGATGAGGAGACGAATAGTAGATATGTGCGGCTTGGACAGCAGCTTCAGCTCCATTGGGAATACACACTCCAAGTTGGAAGAAAGATAAGAAGTCCCTAGCTGGTCTACGGATATTGTAACATAGGATTTTCGCAGCCAGTCGACGCTAAATGGTGCCGAGTGCAGTAGGGCGAATGCCACCACATTTCTTCTCCAAAGCAGGAGATGGTCTTTCAGGACCAACGGACGAAGGTTATGCAGTACACCAGCAGCTCCAGGAGGAAAACAAATGGCATTAAAACGTTCTGTGGTCGTCACTGCAGGAGAAAAATACTTGGTGTATTCGGAGGATGTGGAAGAACGACTGGACCTAAGTGGACAGGATTTATCTCACGAAGGGCTTTCAACACAGATGCATCAGACTTGGTGAAAGTGTCATCAGAAATAAGCATCCGAACTGCTCCACGAACGTCACCGCCGGCATATTTCTTCTCCACTCTCTTGACATTGACTGAACTGAGAGAAGAGTGAGACATCCGATCATGTAAAGAAGGGCAGGGTATGGCATCACGGTGGACCTAATTCCGAAATCGAATTCTCAGTTCAACCCACAACGTAAGGTTGGTTACCTTATCTGATTTCTGAGGAACAGGAAGAGCAGCAAAGGAAAAAACGAGAAAAACAGTCCAGGCACTAGCATCGTTATATCCACCATACGACGAGCAACTTCACACAAGGCGCAGGCTACAGTTGAGCGAATACCTCTATGCACATGGCGCAGAACAGGGACACCATATTTTTAATTAACAAGAAACGAATTAATTTTTTATGGTGGCAAATTCTTGTTCCGTACTGTTAACGCGTATACGTCTCGAGGAGCGGTGTCGATTATCCTTCTTGATGTGGGGTGGCTCAGAATTTCGTCTAAGTACCTCAGTATGTGACTTAATAATATGGATCGAAAGACCCCTGGAACCCACGAAGAATTCACAACAATGCGGACAAGGCACTACGTTTATAGATCTTGACAAATTACTAACGATACTTGTATGGTGGACAAGCCCTGCTGAAGCAACTTCATTGTCCTTCATGTTAAAACGGTAATCAAGTTCTCCTTTTGACGTTCTCATGGTCTTGAAATTAGGCACGGTGTGTGAATTTATTCTAACACAGCCCTCTTCGCATGCTAAAGGAGAAATGAAATGGCGTGTGATGGATTGTGCAAGAGATTATTGCGACGGTTCTATGTATGAAAAGCCGATAACATTCAATAGTTCTTGCCAAATAGCTGCTGGCGTTTTGTTTCGTATTTCTCTTCTCTTAGGAGCGCGGTTTTGTATATGATTATCTTCCAAGTGTATGATCAGTGCTAAAGAAATGTTGAACAAAATGGCTGCACTGCAAGCCTCGAAACAATTAGAAGAAATTAACAGAAACCTCGTCACTGATGGAACAGGTAATGTAGATAACACCAATACGAATGAAAAACTCACTTATGCACCAGAAAATGTTGTTAAATGCCTCTAAGAGATAAACAATTGGTTAAGTATGCCGTGTGTCGGAGTGGTGGTATCATTTATTACATGCCATGTTCACCGACTTCTTGTGATAATAATTATTTAATCACAGTCAATCCCATTTAATTTAATTAATTTAACTCATTCTGAATATGATTACAGATTATATTTCTTACTTCACAATGTTCGTCATTTTAATTCAGTTTAATCTCTCGAACTTTTGTTTGAAGTTGTTTCACAATGAATGTAATTTTTTCAATTTTATAACATTTTACTTTGTGCAGAATTTTAGTCTAAGTCAATTTAAATTCAGTCTTCATTTCTATTTTTAGTTAATACATTCAGTTACAAAAATCAGTCGCTCGTAATACAGGAACCTTTATGTACCCCGAAGAATACGATGTGGTGGACGTTCCGCGCTCTGGGAAAAGAGAACCTTAAATTATCTGAACAGGGCCGAGGCAGAACCCAGGGAATTGAATAAATCATGCTGGAAGATGTGTACACAAAGGGTAAAAATATGTATGTAAGTGTATATGACTGTATGAATATACTTATATTGTATTTATTTATTTATTTATTTATTTATTTATTTATTTATTTATTTATTTATTTATTTATTTATTTATTTATTCAAGTACCAGTAGCTTTACTTGTATTTTGAAGTTTGTCGCTGCTCACCTTTTAGGAATATTCCTTATATGTGCAGAATAGGAACATCACAATTTACTTTTATTAGTTCATTAATGAACCTGTCTTATAACCTGAGTTACCGGTATACCTTCATTGGAGCGTGTATTTGTAATTGACAGGTGTAGAATTGGGAAGGAAGTGGCTGTTGCTTGGGTGTGAACACTGAGTTGATATTTATCAGGAGTCGAAAAATTAAATCAATTCAAGGATGATCTCGTGTGGGATTTTTAGCACTTTTCATTTCCATTTTATCATTCAAGGGCTAAATTAGCTCAAACCATGCTTAAATTTTTAGATAAATGAGGTAACTCACCTTTGTCAACCGAGCAGAAAGTGCCTCACTTGACCAGTCATTCATAAAGTGAGGAAATTTTCAGTAGGGACTAGGGGAGGTGGGTGATAATAAAGCAGAGGATGACAATATTATGAGAATTTCACAATATCTTTATAATTTCACATCCTATGTGAATAAATGTGCAATTCTCAGCACCGGAAGCACAGATAGAAAATGCAACCACTTCTGTTGAAATTGTACTCTCACAACGTTCCAGTGAATTCAATCTCTCCCCCTTGGTTTATTAACAACATCCCAAGGATTAATGTATTGTCACCCAGCGAGTTCGCTCTAACGTACGGGTAATGTACTGTGTGTGTAAACTTGTTCTTTGGAGAAGGAGGGTTTGATGATGTTGATGATTATGCTTGTTGTTTACAGGGGCATAACATCTAGATCGTCGGCCTCGGGTGGGTTTGAATGTCACCGTCGGCATCGCTGAGGATAACATTCGTTGTTTCCCGTTTTCATAGAAGACAAATGGCGGGTTTCCATATTAAGGCTACAGCACTTCTTTGACAGTCCAAGGCCATTTCTGATCCATTACCGGCGGAAAAATATACCGGTAATGTGTAGTTCTCGCAGTTTAATCGCTAACGCATTGCACGCCCTTGAAGTCCTTACTGGGATCCACGTGGAGTCTGTCATTTAAGAGGCAAGCATGCCGTTGGCCGACAATCCACTGAGCCTCTGACAGCCGTATACGAGTCATCTGCAATCGGTCAACAGTCTAGAGGGCGGGTGGTCCCGGTTAACGTTTGAGTGGCCGTTCGTTAACGAGGAAATTACGAGAAATATGTGTGTTAGTTAGACGTCGAACGCCCTGCTGAGGGAAAACGAAGAGAGAACAATATTTCGATTAGAATAAATTCTGCTAAAGAAAATGCGCTACTGATACATTGGGATGAAGTACAAGCGGATATTAATGCTCCTAAAATGAAACAATTTCTTCATGCCCATGTTCTCATTCGTAACATTATCTGATCCGGAACAGGCGCATCGGTTTAACTGTTTGGATATGTATTCTCCGAGTTTGGGGGCAAAGTAAATGAATTTGAATTGAAGGCACGGCAAAGAAAGGGCAGTGAGCACTACGATCAGTGGTAATCTGTAAGGAAGAAGTGACCTCTTGGATGGAACTACCTCCATATTAACCCCTTTCCAGTCCGAATCCACTATACAAGAGGGAAAGTTGGGTGGACTCAGGATATTTGATTCATAAGTTGTGAGTAAGACATGAAAGTGTCGAGAATTATGGCAGGTATAAACAGGTGGTAACAATGGTGGATGGCAATTACAATCAGGAGATTCATGGTAAGTTTGGAATTAACTCCATGGATGAAGTGTGCATGTGGAGCGGTTTCGATAGCTGGTCGATAGTTGATATACAGAACAGTAGAGACGCTTAGCAAATACACAGAGTATGTAGATTGAACGCTGAAAGGCAAAATAATGTATAATGGAGGTCTACGTACGTATGTGTTATTATTATTATGATTATTAATACTATTAGTAGTGTTATTATTACTGGTAATTACATTGAATAAATTGGATATACAGTATATTTCTCGAACCAATATTTTTTGTATATAATGTGTTTAGAGTAAAATATAATGTAGTAGAGGAAGCAGGTCATTTTTTAAAAGTGAAACCACCCAACATGGCGTAGCTGCCCTGGAAGGGCCTTGGCCTACCAAGTGACCGCTGCTCAGCCCGAAGGCTCGCAGATTATGAGGTGTCGTGTAGTCAGCACGATGGATCCTCTCCGCCGTTATTCTTGGCTTTCTAGACCGGGGCCGCCATCTCACCGCCAGCTGGCTCCTCAATTGTAATCACGTAGGCTGAGTGGACCTCGAACCACCCCTCAGATCCAGGTAAAAATCCCTGGCCTGTCCGGGAATCGAACGCGGGGCCTCCGGGTAAGTGTTAGGCACGTTACCCCTACAACACGGGGCAGGGTTTTTATAAGTGAAAGCACACATAAAATCTTTGCGGACCACTCTGTTGGTACATGGTTGCAGCAAAATGTGGTAACATTTTATAAATTCTGCAATATCTGTATTGTTTTTCTCTACGAGTCATTCCGATGGAAAGAAATTGTGGAAAACATTACGCAGATCTCTCTGAGAAAAAGCAAGCTCAGGCGATAGGAATTAATACTTGATGAATATCACGCGTGTCACATCCTTGAACACCTTTGACCTCTTCGAGGTGGGATGAGAGCTGCTCCGGGGCTCGGTGGCGGTGTATTTCTGTGAAGGAAAATTAAGAATTCGTGACGCAATTCAGATTCAGGAGGAGGTACTACAGTGGGTAATACACGACCATTATCAATTTTAAACGCTGGGTTTGCATATAATTCATTAGTGTGTGTTGGGTGTTTTGAGATTTAATGTAAGAACTTACTGAACAACACTCCACTGCACGCACAGTTTATACTTGTTTGTGGATTTTTACTTTTTCTAAATGTAACAACTTCCCACATTGTTTGAAATAATCCAAGAATGTTCCAAAAATTCCCAGAGCTGTTTGCCATCGAACGATAAAAGTTAATCGAGCATCTCCTTACGGTGAATGGAAACGAATGTAAGCAAGTCAATGTACGGGAAGAAACAAGTGATAAATCTGGTCATGTATAGGAAAGTAGAGGTATTATAGACCTTATAATGAAATAAACACCATTACTGGTCAGTACAGGAAGAGGGAGATATGGAAGTAGGAATTTAGGGCAACACTAGGACTGTAAGGCAGAATACGACGATGAAAATCCCTGCTTCTTCGTGCACTCCTGTGTTCACACACAGTCCCAACTCTCTTACAACCATTCCTTCTCAGCTCCCGACAAGTTGGTTTCTGTTTCCCGTCTTTATGAGACGGGCGGGCTAAATGTTCACTGAGTGGCAATAAAGACAAATCTTCAGTCATCATGTGAGGAGTGTTGTGTAAAGAGAAAATCACGTAAATACAAGAAAAGAAAGAGATAAAATTTAATATGTTGCCGGTGGCCTGTGTTGAAGATAATTAAAGAATACATTTCGTAAACTCTTTTGCTTTCTCGTAAGTTTGTATAATATTCAAGATTGTTAATGATGGATGTAGTTGCACAGATGCCATGAATTGTCAAAGTATCCGTTATGACTCTAATTAGCTTCTATAGACAATAATAAAACAGTCAGTTCATTTAACATGCAGGAATATTTTTCCTAGAGAGAGAGAGTTGGTACTGCCTTAGGTGACGTCTTGAGGCTGGACCTTATTCTGGCTTGGGGTCAGAAAAGGAGTGTGTTCTGAAATAACTGTTCAGAGAATTAAGATAAAATTCCACTCTGAACTATCCTACAAGATTCCATTTCCTCTCCAGGCTAATGCCGAGATCAACTTAACAGATAGGCTGGAGCCATTTTCTACCAAATTCAAGGCTCAGTCGAATAAAACACACCATAGCTACCCAGATTACCAGACAAATTCTACAAATATTAATCCCAATGGTTTGTTGACAGTGAAGGCCAAAACCACTTTCAAGAAATTAACATTATTAATAACAACAGAATGAAGACTGAAATAATTTCAGTTAAGAATTGGTGCCCCGTTAGTCACGAAGTTTCCTTGGAAATTAGAATTGCAGATTACGGCAAGCTAAATTCCATTTACTTGTGAGAGTAATAGCAAAGTGTAACATTATCAGCATTCGATAATCTCAAAACTGTGTACGAATTTATTGTCGTGCATGCAAACAAATTGTGTCTGCCGTAGAACGAACGTTATTCTAGGGGTGTTAGTATACCCACAAACGTAAATTCAGCACTGGGTTCATTTCGTTTAGGTTCCAAACCTGAAGAACATTTCATGTATTCGTAAATAGCTTTAATTTTCTCTGAGATAGCAGTATAGTTTTAAACACTGCGCGAAGAGGTGATGAGTGTCTTTGTACGGCATATTCTAGAACTAACTATTTGACGATGTTCTATAGTTCAACTGAGCAAAACATTTGAACTGAAAAGTTGACTATTCCATTAAATTAGCCAAGTTTACTTACTACACAAAGCGAGAGGTTGCGCGGTTTGGATCCGGGAGCTGCCATCTTGCATTCAGGAGATAGTGGGTTCGAACCCTACGGTCGGCAGCCCGGAATATCGTTCTCCGTGGTTTCCAATTTTCGCATCAGACAAATTCTGAGGATGTACCTTAATGAAGGCCAAGTCCGCTTAGTTCCCTTTCCTAGCCCCATCATATCGTCACCATAAGAGTTATCAGTGTCACTGCGACGTAAAGCAAATTATATATTAAAAACTTACTCCTAACATTAGGTCTAAAAGCTTGTTTTCCTCCTCTATACCATTAAGTTATTTATACTATCTGGGCGATGCCTGTCAACTAGGGCATGTATGTAGCCTAGATAACCGGTCTGGTCGATCTCGAATTATAAACTGGTTGTTGATATAGAGAGCTACTGGGAGCAGATAGATAAATCTGCTGTTTGAAGCGGGAACTTTAGACCATAGGTCTCATTTAGCCTTTTGGTTATTCTCGTCTGCCACAAAACATATAACACACGAATGTAGTACTGTACTTCAATTTCAGGAAGAATTTTGTTATTCTAATAACCTTGCTATCTTGGTAACTCATCTTGTTCGCTTTATCACTCTCTTTCTCCCTGTTACTAGGTAGATATGTCGAGGGCCCATGACTTACTACTGATATCATATGACGGTGAATCAGAACTAAGCTAATCTATGCTAAGAAATACCACGCATAAAAATATCTGAGCCGTAATTAACGTTAACCCTGCACTGTCAAACAAGAATGTAACAAAGTTTGCTCTCCAGCTGCTCTAATTAAGTTAACTGAAGTGATTCAGCTATCGTGAAATTGACATTATGATTCCATTAGCAAGAAGAGTGTCATGGCGGTAAAGAATCCAGTAAGACCTTCCAACGTGAAATGCCTCCGGTCACCTCATGTTCCAGTGAAAATTGTAAGGGCAGCTCCCAGAGCTCTGAACTTTTTGAAATGTGCCGGACTGAGTGGCTCAGACGAGTGAGGCGCTGACCTTCTGTTATCTACTTGGGAGGTTCAATCCTGGTTCAGTCCGGTGGTATTTGAAGGTGCTCAAATACGTCAGCCTCTTGTCGGTAGATTTAATGGCAAATAAAATTACACCTGCTGGAATAAATTACGGCACCCCGGCATCTCCAAAAGCCGTAAAAGTAGTTAGTGGGACGTAAAACCAATAACATTATTATTTTCGAAATATCTTGGAGATTGGCCACTTAGGTGAACACATTACTATATCTAATTGCAAATCAAAAACAGGTGTGAATATTTTCTGTTAATTTCGTCGGAATATAAAGTCATATACTAGGCAGGCTTTGTCGTTAACGTAGGAGACTCCCCATACTTTAGCGCCACATTTGATTCTTGACTGTACTAACGGACACTCTTTGATACGGGACCTAACGTTGTACACGATCTGATAAAGATCTTTGAATGATATGTTTTGTATAATGATTTTATAGCGCAGAATGCTAGGCATTCATAAATTCACATTCAATAGACCAGTAACACTCAATTCAGCATGTTGGGAATGTTAAGGAAACAGACCAAGGGGCGGCTTCCATTCCTAGTATTCTTCAGTTACTTATTAATCAGAGTCCTGAACTGTCTAGTCAAATCATAATCTAAGTAAAGAACTCAAGAGTGAACTGAGTTGTTTATGTAGTGAAATATGTAGTATTAATAGTGGATTAGTCCGCCTCTGTGGTGTGGTGGTTAGTGTGATTAGCTGCCACCACCAGAGGCCCGAGTTCGATTCCCGACTCTGCCACGAAATTTGAAAATTGGAACGAGGGCTGGAACGCGGTCCACTCAGCCTCGGGAGGTCAAATGAGTAGGGGTGGGTTCGATTCCCATCTCAGCCATCCTGGAAAGTGTTTTCCGTGGTTTCCCACTTCTCCTCCAGGCAAATACCGGCATGGTACATAACTTATGGCCAAGGCCGCTTCCTTCCCTCTTCCTTGTCTATCCTTTCCAATCTTCCCATCCCCCCACAAGGCCCCTGTTCGGCATAGCAGGTGAGGCCGCCTGGGCGAGGTACTGGTCGTTCTCCCCAGTTGTATCGCCCGAGCCAATGTCTCACGCCCCAGGATACTGCCCTTGAGATGGTGGAGGTGGAATCCCTCGCTGAGTCCGAGGGAAAAATCAACCCTTGAGGGTAAGCATATTAAGGAAGGAAGGAAGGAAGGAAAGAAGGAAGGAATGAAGGAATAGTGGATTAAATTCCGTTGTGTTGAGTTGTCTGGTAGAATTGGTAGTTTAAGTAGTGATGTAAATGATAGAATACATGAATTAAACCCAAAATTTGACCATCAAAGCAGGGAAATTCAGGAAGTTGAAAATAAAGTAAAAGGTCAACGCTTGGAACTGAATGAACGAATTGAAGCGCAATTTAATGTAGTCAAGAAGGAACTTGTACAAAATAGCAAGGAATGTGATGAGATAATAAACATGTTTGAAGGTGATGTCGAAGAAATACATCGAGTTAATGCTAACCAAAATGTTTTTAGGGAACGATTTGATACAAATTGAAAAATTGGAGAAGGACCTTAAGTCGATAGAAGAGTATAAAGAAACGCCAGAATGGCACTGGAAGAAGGAATTAAATAGTATCACGTAAAATTAAGGCAGGAGGAGATAAGTCTAATCCAAGTAGGTAGTAGTATGTATTGTAGGAACTTATTTTGAACGGATGACTCTGAATTACTCAAGTTTAGTGGTCGGCACTTTGATCATACGAAATTCTTGAAAACTCTGGAGAAACGGTTTTTCTGGAATCTAGAGAATGGTTTGATAGACTGGAGTTTGGTTGATGAGATGTTAGATGTTGCATTTGTCGGAGAGGCGAAATATTGTTCCCAAGTTTATAAAGACTGTACTTCGAATTTAGGAGAATTTGGGGAGTAATAAAGAGCTAAATGTTGAAGTGAAGTCTTTCAGGGAAGGAAAAGGGATCGCATGCTGTTTGGCAAATACAGACCTCACGCGGATGTCTCTATAATGAAATATTTTACGGCGCGTTTCCGATCAGCCAAAATATTGAAGACCTAGCATCAGAGGGAGATACTGTCCACCAAATGTTTAGGCATTTCCCTAAGAAGGTCGGAATTTTAGGCATGTGTGCAGAATTTTTTAATAATTGACTCTTTAGAGGTGCTCTTAAAGAGGTTTGATGCTTTAGATGGACAGGAAAGGCATGGGCAGAGTGAAGATAGAAATTATGGGGATAATGGGAGACAGGGTGATCAGATAGGAGCAGGTAGGAATAATCTGGACTTTAATCACTCCAGGCAAGAGAATTAGGGTGACATTTACGGAAGGGAAAACAGACACTATAATCAGGGAGGTAATCAGCAGAAATATTATGGTATAAGGTCATATGAAGGGGAATTAGAAAGTAGGGGACGTTCGAAAGAAAGATCTCTAGATCGAATTCAGAACCAAGGTAATGGTGGACAAGCTACTTCAGGTAATTTGAACCTAAACCGGACTTCTAATTTGGGTCAGATAGAGAGTCCGATACCGAAATTCCTATCCACGCAATGAGGCATGTAATGTACGATTTAGACGCGAAAGAGGAATTATTGAGTGTCACACTGTTTTGTGATCAGGAGGAACTTGAACCTACTATGATCACGCCTGCGATTAAAGATGGGATTTGGAGAATTTTAAGGTTTCATTATATTCAGGTAATTAGAAGTCTTGTGATAGTCTTACATTTTATGATGATGATGAGAGTAAAGAGCACATATCATTATGGAAATTCCAGTTTGAAACACGTTCATTTTGTCTGCAGTAGGCAGAAAATTACGTAGTCAAGTAGCAATTCCAGTTAAGATAGACAGTGATATTTTTCAGGTCTATTTGCTAGTGGCTTATTTATTATATCCTGTAATTGTTTGGGATGATTGTTTGGGTTGTCAAGGAGTTAAGTTTGATTACGATAGTCCAACGGTTCGATTCTTTCGGGGTAGTTTTCGTGATTTCATTAAGTTAGAGAATAGATCGATTGGGGTGGTTTTCTTCCTGAGTTGAGTCTTATCCTGGTTGCTTACGATGTTGAAGTAAATTTAGGTTGTGATAGTTAGTCACAGGTACATGTACGTCACAGGACTGTTGAGACTATTCAAAGGGACAACTTCCTTGAGGGTGTGGGTAGTGGATAGAAGTAACTTAGTGGATGAGCTGAAGTATTGTGTGTTTTCGTTGTTAGTTGAGTATAGAGATAACTTTAATAGTAAGCCTGGTAAAACTCAACTTTATATGAACATGTGTTGGACGTTATTGAACGCTCGAGTTTTGTGGGACAGCAGTATCCTATCCCAGATGTTCGTGCCAGAACAGTAGACCAGGTAACATAGAAAATGTTGGAGGACCGAATTACTGAACCTTCATATAGTATTTTTTATCTGCTACTTATTTAAGTCGCACTAACACACTGAAGGCTTTCAGTGACGGAAGGATAGTAAAGGGCTATGAATGGGAAGGTAGCAGCCGTGACCTTACTTAAGTTACAGCCTATAACGATTATTCACCCGTTACAGCCTACCTGTTCGCTGCCTTATCAATTTCACCTCATCGCTTGTGGCCTCAGGATTTCACTAGTCATCATCACGCCGAGCAACTTATCCAGCCCTAGCACCTATTCCTCGCCACGATCAAGATTCTCCAGGCTTTCAAGAAAACCAAGTATATTATGAAGAAGTCCTCCTTCGAATAACTACAAAAGTATGTGCTTGCCTTCATCATTTACTCGTTACAAACACGTGATTTCAACGTCACCTGGCCGCTTATTGGACTATTATCACGTGATACGGGCAATGTTCCTGGATTTACGGCCCTTTTCTTTCACTTTCCGTACATATACTAAGACGAAAATTCAAGCAAATCGTTCGGCATCACATTGTGATTCATCCAGGAGAGGAAACTGTGTTCCCGTCGTGTTCTGCTACAGTCAAAATTGGTCTGATGAGCAGGGGCTTTCCTAACCACGGCGTAGCTTGTTTTACGTTTTGGAGCTGACTTACATTATGCTTTTCGTGCCAACGCTTGCTCTCGCTACTCAAACTTTCACCACAGAATAGTTTGGCCATACTGTCTAAGAGGCGTATGCCGGCTGGGCTGAGTACCGCAGCGATTCGTGTGACAAACATGATCCAAAGAAAGACAAATGTCTTATCACTAGTAATAAGGTAGAAATGAAAAACAAAGCCTGAAGACTCTCCTGTATGACGTTTTTTAATACTCCGAGATATAAGTTCGCTTAGGAAACTGCTTCACCTTTGATATCTCGTCTTGCTATAGTTAGATGTAAATGTATCTTCACTGCTTCGGAATGGAACCAAATTGAGCCCATGTTGTTGATTTGCTGAGTTGTACGTTGGATGCCTTGTGTGACTGGTGTTAATTAAAGATATTTTGCTGTTTTATCTATGTGGCGCTTGTTTTAATAACTCCCCGTTTGGCTTTACATCATATTTCTCGCTGGAATTTTGGGATTTATTTAGGCTTTAATTTCTGTAATTTTGTTGAAACATGAAATAGTCTTCCCCCTTTCTTTCTTAAAATTTAATTGTGTTTCCTACTGATCTTGTTATTGCTTCACATACGTTCGAAGAACACCTTAAGAACGTAGGTAGGTCTACCGTTCTTCGTAAATTGAGGTTTTACCTTTAAATTAAATAAATCAACACTATGCGCACAACACATAAGATTTCTAGGTCACACTATCACACAACGGGGTGTAACTAGTAATGTTTTGAGATTGTGATTTTTAAAACTGCAGATATAGTCAATGCTTATTTTTAATTATGTGTCTATTTTTAAATTGTCATATGTTGGACTTATATTGATCTCTTCTTCTTTTAGAATTCCGCTCCTAATCAAATTACTTTCGTTTCAATAATTTGAGCTTTGTTAAATGTTAAGTGGTATATAGGTAATTTAATTGGACTATCTATTCTCGTCAGCTACTGTTCCCCTACGGATTATGTCGGTAACTGGACTTGTGCCTTGAGCTGCGCGCTCTTCCCTCCTTTTGAGAAAATTTGGAGGGTCTTGCACCATTTTCATTCAGCTTTTCCACCACAATAATATTCCTTCTTCAACACTGTTCACATCACGAACCCCAGCATTTGTGTGGTATGAACATGGGAATTCATAGAAAGCCATCGTAATGCCTGCCGACGGTGGAACTCGAACCCACTATCTCCCGAAAGCAATCTCACAACTGCGTGCCCTTAACCACACGGCCAACTCTCCCGGTCTTCATGTAGTCAATATGTGAATTGTTCAGTGATTGTAACCAAGAAGGATGGGAGTGTTCCTGTCTGCTTGGATTCGAGACAGGTGAACAAACGCTTTGCACACGCTTAACAACGACCTGAGACTATCGAAGGCCTGGTCCAATCTTCAATGTTAGGACGTGACTTACGACTGTAGATTAACTTATAGTTTCTGGCAAACTCCATTAAGGAAGGAGGATAGACAGTTCATCACATTTCTTTTAGGAAAAGGTTGTTTGAGTCCTCACGCGTAAATTTTGGACAAGAATATCATCTGCTGCACTCAACAGGGCATTAGACGTTGTGTTGGGATAAGACGGAGTATTCAACCACCTGTTACGTTGGTGATCTTATATGCTTCACAAACATTCGAAGAACACATCGATGCCTTAGTGCACAAACATTATACTGTATGTCCAAAATCATGATTCTGGAAAACTCAAACTGAAACTTTATGTAGTTGCAGTTACTTACGACAAATAATATAGCTGTAGCGAGTGTTACTGATGTGTAGATTATTTCCTTGTAATTGTACTTCAACAACTGGACCACATTTTTTTTGCATCAGTAAAACAATTATTCACTATATTTTAATAAAAAAATAAAATGGCATATGGCGTTTAGTGCCGGGAGATCCCAGGACGGGATCGGCATGCCAGGTGCAGGTCTTTTGATATGACGGCCGTAGACGACCTGCGCATCGTGATGAGTATGAATTGATGATGAAGACAACACATACACCCAGCCCCCGCGCCAGGGAAATTAACCAATGATGGTTAAAATTCCCGACTCTGCGGGGAATCGAACCCGGGACCCCTGTGACGGAAGGCCAGCACGCTAACCATTTATCCATGGAGCCACTATATTTTAATGGAAGTTAGGGGTATACAACATTTGCCACTAACAATGTGAAAGAGAACTTCAAAGCACTAACGCTGTATTTCTCAAAGGAATTGATGTCAACATTTATTTCATCATTTAGTAATAAATGATGTTATTATCTTAATAAAATCACAAGGTATGAATAATAAGTAATTAAATAAAGTTGAATAATCACTGTTCAGTTATGTCTCAAATCTTTCAAAACAGTGTCCAGGACATACAATATTTGTGTTCCTCAAGGCAGTAAGAACTTAAAATTTTCAGCAGCAAAATAGTATGTCCGGACACAATATGCATGCGCCTTGAAGTGAAATTGAAACCAAATGTACATACCTAGGCTAAAGTTATTATACGGGACATGCAACATTCGTGAAGTAGAGTTGTTGATTTAACTAGGATATGCAATATTTGCACCATGGAAATCAGTATTTTCCCTATTATTTGGACATACTATAATATTTAAATTAGCTAGATATGTTTGAGAGACATCCATATATGGTATTAACTCCAAACTGGCCATAAATGGACATACAATGTTCGTGCACTGAGCCATCGACATTAAAAAGTAGGATGGCCAACTGTTTTCATTAAGTTGGAGGATGGAGATTTTACCTTGAAATTATATAAATATAGACTCTGCGCACAACACGTAATATTTTCAAGTCACACTATCACACCACAGGGAGTAACTCCGGAACTGACGAAATTAGAAGACATTTTTGAACACAAGAACACCATGTAACGTTAAATAACATCCTTTTTGGGTTTATAATTATTTTACTACTTTTATAATTAGGTATTTGATCCTTATAGAGACATTTAGGGAACAGCTTAAGAGTAATGCTACGTGGAATTGGGGTCCGGAGCATGAAACAGCCTTCAAACAGCTTAAGTTGGGGTTTCAATAAGGTGTCAGATATCCTCGATCAGACCGTGCATACGTACGTACGGCTGATGCAAGCGGTAAGGTGATTACAAGGATTTTATTTCAAGAGAATAATGAGGGTAAACTTTGGATTGTGTTGCTAGCTAGTAGGGGCCTTCTATAGCTGAGAATATTCATACCATTTCCAAATAAGAGTAGTTTGCCATACTGTGTTCCTTGCTTAAATTTAGAATGTATACCCTGGAATTAGATTTAAGGTTATGACTGAACAAAAAGCTCAGATTTTTGTGCAGATATGTAAGTGAACATCTAATCGGTTGTCTCGTTGGATTCTTGCTTTAAAAGTGTACGACTTTTACATCTCTCATATCAAAGGGTCAGAAAATATCTTGGCAGCTTTCTTGAGAAGAAAGCATCAGTTATCTGGTGAAGACATTGTCGCCGAACAGTCAGGACGTATTCCGTTATGTACGGCAAACTTTTGCGATCGTTAGGAGATGTTACGGTTGTGTAAGATTAATCCTGAAGAGAGGAAGCAGGATGAACTTGCTCAGATTACTAGTGACCTGAAGGCTAGTCTGTCTTGCCATAAGATCTGGAAAGGCAATACGTCGTATCGATTACAAGGTGACTTACAGACACGAAAGTGTCATAACGATATCTGGTGTGTGATTGTTTCCGGGTCTTGCGAGAAAACATCCTTTAGTTTTGTCATAAGGATTCGAGACATTTCGGACCTGACAAGGTTCTATGTTGTCTTCAGTACAATTTTGTTTGGTAGAATATGGGAAAGGATGTTAGGATAATCCTAGCAACTTGAACTTTTTCAGCGCTGAAGCAACGTAACAGGCATTTAGAGCAAGCTAGACAGGCAATTTTGTCGCCGGCACCTGGGGAGCTGGTATGCGTAGATCTGCATGGACCGTTAGCGTCTGCTCACTACTGATACCAGTTTATCTTTGTCGTATTGGTTGCCTT
Organism: Anabrus simplex; assembly: GCF_040414725.1. Classification (NCBI taxonomy): domain Eukaryota; kingdom Metazoa; phylum Arthropoda; class Insecta; order Orthoptera; family Tettigoniidae; genus Anabrus; species Anabrus simplex. The sequence goes on along the minus strand of NC_090266.1, from coordinate 580,493,918 downwards.
TAGGAAATACATTAACTTGTATCCCCTGAGGAAAGCCATATGGCGAGGGTGTGTCCATCAGATCATTGACAAGTACGGTATGTGCCTGAGTTTGAAAAGCCACTAAGAATACTGTCAGACTATGGATCACAATTTTCCTCAAAATTCGGTAAAAAGCAAACGGGGAGAAATGGGATCCAACATATTTACTCTTCCATATGCTATCCACGATGAAATATGTCTGAGAGAGTCATAATGTAACTCGGCAGCACGTCAACGTCCCATGTGAGCGATATACACAGCTCAATTGCCATGTCGATACTGAGCGGTGGTTCAACATCAATAAACACAACGGTACTGGATATTTCCCTACTGAGGCTGAGCTAGGTAGGAAGCCTACTGATCGGATCGCATCAGAACAAATATTACCTACAGAAGAGGAGGAACAAAGGGATATCTGAATCCAGCTGCATAGGGAAAATTTCATTAAGGCAGGTACAACGAGAATACGCCAGCAAAAGGGTGAGTACATCACGATGTTGAGTTGGGTGACGAGGTTCTTCTCAGAGCGGCATATTTGTCGAATGCCAGTCAGGAAACTACGCATTCTTACATTTATATTAGGGTCCGTATACTGTGGAAAGCATTACTGGCAACAGTGGTTATCGGCTGCTTACCTATGACGGTAAGGTTCTGGGGACTAATAATATCTGTAGTTTTCGCCTATATAAAGGATAGGATATGCCCCATGGATGTAAATACACTGCCTGACCGAAAAACTGAAGCACCCAGAAGAAACGGTCGGATGTCAATGTACGTACACATGATCGGCGGGTGTGCAGTTGTAATTCTCCGTGACCTGGTTGAACAGCCACCTTAGTGCATGTTTAGTGTTGTTACCAGGCCTGGTAGGGTACAGAAGGTGCATGAACAGCGTCAGATGTTGATGTTGAGTGATCACTGCGAACGACACAGAAATGCCACGTACTCGTGTGAAACAGAGTTATCAGCACCTGACAGAGTTTGAAAGAGTCCTCCTTTTGGGTCTCCATTTTGTCAACTGGCCGAATTTTTCAATATACATTTGTGTGCGGAATTCGATTGTGACAGTGAGTAGAAGATGGACTGAATAGATACGTCGTCGTCAAGGTTCTGGTCCACGGCATCCAACAACCACAAGGCAGGATCGCCGTATTGTGCACCAAGCACATCCTTAAAATCTGCGCTTGCCATCCGGGAACAAGTCATGGCTTCCCTGCAACTTTATGTGTCATCCCGCACCATTGCTCGGAGACTGGCAACAGACGGACTAGGGCATTACCGCCTCATTCGTAGGCTGCCGTTGGCACCACAACTCACATGGCTCCGTTTGGAGTGGTGCCGTAACTAAGAAACATGGACTCTTGATGAATGCCCTCGCATTGTGCTCAGCGGTGAATCGCTGTTCTGCACTGCCCCGGATAACCATCTCTGCGTGCATGGGGACAACCTGGGGAGAGGTCCCATTCTTTCAATGATTTGGAGAGGCACAGTGGTGTTACTACCGATGCCATGGTTGTGAGGAACTATTTTGTATGACTTCAGGTCACGGTTAGTAGTGATTGAGGGAACTCTGACGGCAAGCGGTACTCACGGACATTCTGCATTCTCATGTGTTAACTCTAATGCGACAGTATGGGGGTGCCAACAGAACAATGCTCGTTCACACACGGCACGTGTCTCTATGAACTGTATGCGTGATGTTGAGGGACTCTCGTGGCCGGCAAGTTCCCCAGTTTTCTCCTCGATAGAACCTCTGTGGGACCAGCTCGGACGTCAACTTATCCCCAGTCCCAGTATCCATATATCAAAGACCAGTTACAATAGTTGTCGGCCAGTTTTCCTCAGGAGAGTACACAACGGCTTTATGAAACCTTCCCAGCCGAATCGGTGCATGTATCCAGGCCAGAGGGAATGCAACGTCATACTGATAGTGGACTCATACCGTCATGCTTTTTGTAAATTTGACTCGATTTTGTAATCACTAAATTAACATCACATACCTTCTCAACATATTAAGTTTTTTTTCTTTTCCTCCTCCCTTTCTATGTGATTCCATTTTTGTCAGGCAGTATTATCGACTTGTGAGCTAGTACTTTCACTGAGTTGTAAGATTTGATATGATTTGTTCTTTATCATCAACAGACTTATTACTTCAACAATTACAGATTATATAATAAATTCAAATAATAAGAAAACTAGCAGCACTCACTACTCCCACTAATAATAATAACTAAGCATTGCACAAAATGTACATATTTTCGAAACAAGTACGGAAAAATAGAACATGAAAACAGAAAATTGCTTATATATTTGAAATGATTGATAGCTGAAAGAATGAAAAATAATTTTCAGTTACCAAATACGCGGAACACGATACAAGGAGCTCACTGTCTCTTAGGCGCCCATAAGATGTCCACGAATTTCAATAGCTGATGAGAGGAATACATCCATCATTTTCCTGATTTCATTCAGGGATATTAGGGCCTACATAAACAAAGAGTTCCTGTGTGATTAGGTTCTGCACGTAAGAAAGTGAAAGGTTAGGTTACAGCCTTTCGGATGTTAAAGAAAGGAACATAAATTAGTAGCAACTGGAGTAAATTAGAATATTGAAGGAAATTGCTGATACATTTTGTATGAAACGTGCATTAACTTACTTGAACCTTGTACTAAGCGACTCAGTACCCATCTTTGTACAAAAAAGATCATAATATTACGATGACAGTTTGACACAAAAACATTCTTTACTGATCCATTTTGAAAATCTGATCCGTACTCGCTCTGAGGCATTAACTAAGTATTGATGTGAGGGGATCCACACCTCAGAGCAGTACTCTAGACTAGATAGTATAAGGGAGAAATGCAGGGATTTCAATGAGACAGATTTACAACACATGCAATTAATTTTGAGGAAGCCTAACTTTCCAAATGCCTTGTTAACGACATTCAACACATGCTCATTGAAAGGAAACCATTTTGATTACTAAAAAGTATACCAAGATCATTAATTATAGTAACACACTTCACTTCTTGACACTTTATATGATACTTGAATACATTATAACTTGAGATTTTGTCATGAACGATATTACAGTACACTTTGAAATATTTAAGGTTAAGTGCCACTTTTTGCAACAATCACTAATATTATTTATATTAGACTGTAACGGTTCACCGTCACTCATATTTTCAATTACCCTGCAGACTTTAAATACCTTTTCGTCTGTCTCTGAAATTGTATTTGATTTAGCATGAAGGACGCAAATTCTGCAGACCTATTTTTCAGTAATACTCTCAGTGTATAGATTCATGATTGCCTGATTATTTCCCATATTATGTACGGCCACATCGTAGTATGAGATTTAACTGTTAATATAAATAATTGTACGTGCCAAATTTTGGCCAAACTAGAATGTGGTGAATTTACGGCATCATCAGAATTTTTATCACATTTGCCAATGTCTCTTTGAAGAAAAATAAAAGTTTCCTCTGCTTCCATTTTGTGTGAAGTGCCGTAACTTTAGTCTACCTTGTTTACGTTTTGACCTGCGGATACAACTTTGACAAGTGTTCGTAGCAAAATTTGGAAGTATATGCCCAAGTCATCCAACATTTCAAATATGAATTTGAATGGAATACATTTTCATATCACCTATTTGAGTCGATCAGTTCTAAAACTCAACATGTCCACAAAAACTAAAGTGAGTTAATGTATGTTGCATAATCTTTGGGGCTCTCTATTTAATACGTGATAATGTTTTCGTCCGTAACCAATTTTATTCCTTAGATATTAAACCCTAAAATTTCAGTTCTGTTCCAGAACTATGTCCACAACATGTTCTGTTCTGTAACTTGACCTGTCCTAAGTTACCTGGTAACAGAAAGAAGCTTATTGTTGTAAGGAAGGTTTGCTGTTAATAATGCATAGTTCAGTGTATCGATAGTGAGTAGTACCTTAATTACAGAGATGCCAGCGTGCACAGTCACATAGCTTTCAGAACTATTGAAACGGATGAACAATATATTATAGTCTGTGAAAACAGCATTATAGTTGCCGAGCCAGGGCGTAGTAGGAAAGGATTAAGAGATGTCGATGTTTGGAAGAAAAATATAGATGAACGAGGAAGGTGAACACTGTATCTAAAATATTTCGCTTTAAAACTATCATAGCATTAGTCTATCCTGAGGGTAAACTTAAAACCATGAATAAATCAAAACAAAAAATATCCTTATGCTATCAAAATTATGAAAACTTTTATTTATTTCTGGCATACATTAAAATAACTTCCCAAAAAACAAACTACACCCATTCATCCAGATTCGGTTTCAGTTTTAACGATCTTGGAATGCAGGATATGAATCTTTTTCAACCAGCTGTGTTATGATTATCAAAATAAAGTGTGTCAATATTCATTCATTCTCCGGTATGTGACACAGGAATCTCCTCGGAAAATGCGACCACGAGTGTGTACGAACCACAAAGGCAAACAAGTGACTTGGAGGTACTACATATATTCCCAAATCTGTTTCCGAAAACGTCTGTTAGTTCGGGTATGTCAAAATGCCCC